>NC_134878.1:64956640-64971640 GCF_041734735.1 Babylonia areolata | reverse complement strand
GAGCGGGCTGATTCTATGTACTCTACACATCTGCTGTTGAAAAAAGAAAAAAAGCAAGAAAAAAAGCAGATGCCTGACATTCAGGTTTTGAGAGCCTACCCTAGGTTTGTGTGAAATATTGACATAAAATGAAAATAAACAGACAAAATAAACAAATAAACTTGTAAATACCTTAAGATATAGTGAAGACAAGGATATGCAGAAGGCAAATGAACCGCACACACACACACACACACACACGCATGTGCACACTGACAACTGTGCAAATGCAAACACAAAGATATACATCACACATTCAGCAAAGAAGGAAAAATTCATGTCTGAGTATCAAGGTGTATAAGTGACCAGAGAGAGGTTTGGGGAAGGAAGGAAGGAATGGAGGAAGGAAGGAAGGGAGGAAGGATGGGAGGTATGAGAAGGAAAAAGGAAATTAGATTGCAAGGACTGGAGGAAGGAAGGGAGGAAAGAATTGAGGGAAGAAAGAATAAAGTTAAAGGAAGGAAGGAAGGGAGGAAAGAACTGAGGGAAGAAAGAAGAAAGTTAAAGGAAGGGAGGAAGGAATTGAGGGAAGAAAGTTAAAGGCAGGAAGGAAGGAAGGAAAGAATTGAGGGAAGAAAGAAGAAAGTTAAAGGAAGGGAGGAAAGAATTGAGGGAAGAAAGAAGAAAGTTAAAGGAAGGGAGGAAGGAATTGAGGGAAGAAAGAAGAAAGTTAAAGGAAGGGAGGAAAGAATTGAGGGAAGAAAGAAGAAAGTTAAAGGCAGGAAGGGAGGAAGGAATTGAGGGAAGAAAGTTAAAGGCAGGAAGGAAGGGAGGAAAGAATTGAGGGAAGAAAGAAGAAAGTTAAAGGCAGGAAGGAAGGGAGGAAAGAACTGAGGGAAGAAAGAAGAAAGTTAAAGGAAGGAAGGAAGGGAGGAAGGAATTGAGGGAAGAAAGAAGAAAGTTAAAGGAAGGAAGGAAAGAACTGAGGGAAGAAAGAAGAAAGTTAAAGGAAGGAAGGAAAGAACTGAGGGAAGAAAGAAGAAAGTTAAAGGAAGGAAGGAAGGGAGGAAGGAATTGAGGGAAGAAAGAAGAAAGTTAAAGGAAGGAAGGAAGGGAGGAAAGAATTGAGGGAAGAAAGAAGAAAGTTGAAGGAAGGAAGGAAAGAATTGAGGGAAGAAAGAAGGAAGTTAAAGGCAGGAAGGAAGGGAGGAAGGAATTGAGGGAAGAAAGAAGAAAGTTAAAGGCAGGAAGGAAGGGAGGAAGGAATTGAGGGAAGAAAGAAGAAAGTTAAAGGCAGGAAGGAAGGGAGGAAAGAATTGAGGGAAGAAAGAAGAAAGTTAAAGGAAGGGAGGAAAGAATTGAGGGAAGAAAGAAGAAAGTTAAAGGAAGGAAGGAAGGGAGAAGAGGAGCGAGGGAGGAAGACAGACAGGAAGAAATGGGGAGTGAGAGGAAAGGAAGACACGAAGGAAGGAAGGAAAGATGGAGGGAATTAAGGTAGAAAGGAACAAAGGAAAAAAGGAATTCAGCAAGAAAGGAAGGAAGGAAAAAAAAGGGGGGGGGGAGGAAGGAAGGAAGGGTGGGAGGGACAAAGAAGATTGGTAGGAAGGAATGAAGGAAGGAATGAAGGAAGTATGGTAGGAAGGAATGAAGGAAGGATGGAAGGAAGGAATGAAGGAAGGATGGTAGGAAGGAATGAAGGAAGGAAGGATGGTAGGAAGGAATGAAGGAAGGATGGTAGGAAGGAATGAAGGAAGGAAGGATGGTAGGAAGGAAGGAAGGATGGTAGGAAGGAATGAAGGAAGGATGGTAGGAAGGAAGGAAGGAAGGATGGAAGGAAGGAATGAAGGAAGGATGGTAGGAAGGAATGAAGGAAGGATGGTAGGAAGGAATGAAGGAAGGATGGTAGGAAGAAACAAAACTCATACAAACATTACACATACATCAAAGTCTTCACTCACGCAATTTTCACTTTCTTTTTTCTTTTCTTTTTTTAAATTTTTTTTTCTCTTTAATGACTTTTTTGTCCTTAAAGACTGGGGATAAAAAAAAATAATAAGCATTTGGACTTACTCCCCTGCGTTTGGGAAGTAAAAAAAAAAAATTGTTTCATTCGTTCTGTTCCGTTCCGTTTTAGTCTTGTTCACCATACGTCCGTGGAAGTGACCACAAGCAACCCTCAACCATGTCCCTGTTCACCATACGTCCGTGGAAGTGACCACAAGCAACCCTCAACCATGTCCCTGTTCACCATACGTCCGTGGAAGTGACCACAAGCAACCCTCAACCATGTCCCTGTTCACCATACATCCGTGGAAGTGACCACAAGCAACCCTCAACCATGTCCCTGTTCACCATACGTCCGTGGAAGTGACCACAAGCAACCCTCAGCCATGTCCCTGTTCACCATACGTCCGTGGAAGTGACCACAAGCAGCCCTCAACCATGTCCCTGTTCACCATACGTCCGTGGAAGTGACCACAAGCAACCCTCAACCATGTCCCAAGTCGTGCCCTGGCTGCTCTATTTGACACCTTCTAACACATCAGCTCCCTTCTCAAGCCACACTAGTGCCCCCTTCCCTCCTGCTGGTCATGTCAGATAGATCCACAAGTTTGTGCTGCTACTCTTTGTGGATGTGTTTTTGAAGAAATGGTCCCGTTTTCGGGCAAAACTTCGTCAAAGGGGAACAACCCCAGTTGGTGCATCATGCTGTTGACGAACGTTTGATGATGAGTTACAAACCTTTAATTAAACTCTCTCTCTCTCTTGCACAGTTTTTGCTCTGATTGTACACACTATGTCACTAGAGCTTTACAGCTAATGACATTAAACATTTCAGTGTTCAGTGTTCTCTCTCTCTGTCTCTCTGTGTCTTTCGTCAAAGGGGAACATTAAACATTTCAGTGTTCAGTGTTCTCTCTCTCTGTCTCTCTGTGTCTTTCGTCAAAGGGGAACATTAAACATTTCAGTGTTCAGTGTTCTCTCTCTCTGTCTCTCTGTGTCTTTCGTCAAAGGGGAACATTAAACATTTCAGTGTTCAGTGTTCTCTCTCTCTGTCTGTGTCTTTCGTCAAAGGGGAACATTAAACATTTCAGTGTTCAGTGTTCTCTCTCTCTGTCTCTCTGTGTCTTTCGTCAAAGGGGAACATTAAACATTTCAGTGTTCAGTGTTCTCTCTCTCTGTCTCTCTGTGTCTTTCGTCAAAGGGGAACATTGAACATTTCAGTGTTCAGTGTTCTCTCTCTCTGTCTCTCTGTGTCTTTCATCTTCAGTGCAGGCCAGAAACAAGTTAGAACAGGTTAAGACCTACTTCAAAGCATTAGAAAACCCTCAAAACCCACTGCATGACGCAGTCAAAGAACCAAAAGGCAGCCGTCTAGGACAAGGAAGATCATGGATGGGGCAAGCAGAAGACACAATCCAGCTAGTATGCTGACTACAAGACCTGAAAGAAACAAAAGAATGGGAGAAAAACCCCGAAAACCTCAACCATCTATTCAACACAGCCATTTCACCCACTCTAGGAAGACATTGTCGGGAATGGCAAGAGGGCAAAACTGATGCGGAAGTGAAGCTACTCATAGAAGAAAACAGTAAAGAAGAGGACATCATCATATACATAGATGGCTCAGTCACCAAAGACCAATCCGGTTGGGGATTCACTGCGAAACAAAATGGAAAAACAATTAGGGAAGAGAATGCTGCCTACAAAGTCACAACCTCCAGCCTAACGATGGAAGTTGAAGCTGTGACACATGCCCTCCAGTGGCTATCGTCCATCCATATGCCCGGAAACCAACATGCCATGATTCTAACTGACTCAATGAACCTCATACACAAAATTGAAAATAGTAAGCCCAGAGTGGCATAAGGCAATGCGCAACTTTCAGATTAAAAAACTCACATGGTCATACTGCCTGGGACATGCAGGTGTTAAGGGAAATGAGCGAGCTGACAGACTTGCTGGTAACGCAACACCAACGAGCGGCCTACATCTAGGAAAATCGGAAATCCTCAGAAAAGTCAAAGAGTATCAAAAAGAACAGGTACAAGGCCATCACACCATCAATCGCCTCAAAGAAATAAAAGCAGAGAGAGGGAGCGGCCATAAGTCTAGCATGAAAGGTAGAGCACGATGCTTTGCAAATCAAACAAACATCGGCATCATTTCCAAACCAACATTGCGCAAATTTCTTCAAAATGGAACAGAGTCTCTGTGGGCTTTTCCAAATACAATAGACTGAGCAACACACTAGACTCCACATTCTTGGCATCAGAGATCTTTTCCCATCCCTCTTGCGGCCAATCTGTGGCAGCCTCTGTGCGTGTGTGTTTGTGTGTATGTGTGTGTCTGTGTGTTTGAGTGTGTTTTGTGCAAGCGTGAGGGTGTAAGTGTACACAAGTGTCAGGAGAGTTCTGTGCATGTGCGTATGTGTGTGTGGGGGGGTAGGGGGGGCGTGCGCTGGGGGATGCGGGGGGTGAGGGGGGGTAGAGGATGAGGTATGTGTGTGTATGCATGCCTACACTGTGGGAGCAACGGAATATTGGAACGTGCAGGTGTGTATATATATATCTTTGTATATATGTGTGTGGGGGTGGGGGATAGGGGCGTATGTGTGTGTGCTTGTACAAGTGTTCATCTGTGTGTGTGTGTGTGTATGTATGTGTGTATGTGTGTGTGTGTGTGTGTGTGTGTGTGCGCCATGGAAGCTGTGATACGTAGCCTAGAAATGAGTGTGTGGAGGAAGGGGGTAGAGGAGGTGCAGGGTAATGTGTGTGTGTGTGTGTGTGTGTGTGTGTGTGTGTGTGTGTGTGTTTGTTGGGGCTCATGTACGTTTATGTGTATTTGACTGTGCTTTCATATCTGTGAAACTGCATGTTTGGTGCATATCTGTTATGCATATGTGGGTGTATGTGTGAATGTGTGTCTCCATGTTTTACATTTATTTGCTTATTTATCATCATTGTTGTCTTTTTTATTTATTCATTTATTATTATTATTATTATTATTACTTTTTTGTATATTATAATCATTATTTATTTATGTACGCTCATAGTTGACTTCATCACGTTTTTGCGCCTTATACATATTATTAGGAGAGGTAGCAGTTATTTTTTTTATGTATTTATCTATTATTTATTCACCCCCTTTTTTTTCTCAAGGCCTGACTAAGCGCATTGGGTTACGCTGCTGGTCAGGCATCTGCTTGGCAGATGTGGTGTAGCGTACATGGATTTGTCTGAACGCAGTGACGCCTCCCTGAGCTACTGAAACTGAAACTGAAACTGTCTTTGTCTCCCTCTCCCCCTATCTCCATTTCAAGGCAGAAGGGAATTTTTTAGTAATTTTTTTTTCCATGTGCTCATACCATCATGCAATCGTCAATGTTATACTGATCATTTTGAGGATTTGCCACTGGGAACTGATGACTCAATTCCTTTATTTCATCCCCCCTACCCTCCCAACCCTGTGAATTCAGTTCAGCTGGCTCACTTGTAGTTTTGCTGTTTGACTGTTGCACATGTATTCCAAGTTTCTTCATTTTCAAATCATACAAGAATAAGGTCAATATTTCTCATAGCATACTCATAAACAATTACCATAAAGATATTGGGTTCTTTTTTCACTGGAAGAAGCACATATTAACAGTTTGCATTCATAGATCGACTCGTAAATTTCATCGTCACTGAATATGAATCAATGGGGAAAAAACTGAGAGGTAAAGGTTTTATATTCCTTCCTAATTGATATCCTTCCCATCCTTAGCAAAAATGAAAAACATGCAACATCGACAAACAAATACTTGAATACTGGGTAGGCTAGTGAAACAAATACTCTAATACAGGGTAGGCTAGTGAAACAAATACTCTAATACAAGGTAGGCTAGTGAAACAAATACTCTAATACAGGGTAGGCTAGTGAAACAAATACTCTAATACAGGGCAGGCTAGTGAAACAAATACTCTAATACAGGGTAGGCTAGTGAAACCAATACTCTAATACAGGGTAGGCTAGTGAAACAAATACTAATACAGGGCAGGCTAGTGAAACAAATACTCTAATACAAGGTAGGCTAGTGAAACCAATACTCTAATACAAGGTAGGCTAGTGAAACAAATACTCTAATACAGGGTAGGCTAGTGAAACAAATACTCTAATACAGGGTAGGCTAGTGAAACAAATACTCTAATACAGGGTAGGCTAGTGAAACCAATACTCTAATACAGGGTAGGCTAGTGAAACCAATACTCTAATACAGGGCAGGCTAGTGAAACAAATACTCTAATACTGGGTAGGCTAGTGAAACAAATACTCTAATACAGGGCAGGCTAGTGAAACCAATACTCTAATACAGGGCAGGCTAGTGAAACCAATACTCTAATACAAGGTAGGCTAGTGAAACAAATACTCTAATACAGGGCAGGCTAGTGAAACAAATACTCTAATACAGGGTAGACTAGTGAAACCAATACTCTAATACAAGGCAGGCTAGTGAAACAAATACTCTAATACAGGGTAGGCTAGTGAAACAAATACTCTAATACAGGGTAGGCTAGTGAAACAAATACTCTAATACAAGGTAGGCTAGTGAAACAAATACTCGAATACAGGGTAGGCTAGTGAAACAAATACTCTAATACAGGGCAGGCTAGTGAAACAAATACTCTAATACAGGGTAGGCTAGTGAAACAAATACTCGAATACAGGGTAGGCTAGTGAAACAAATACTCTAATACAGGGCAGGCTAGTGAAACAAATACTCTAATACAGGGCAGGCTAGTGAAACAAATACCCTAATACAAGGTAAGCTAGTGAAACAAATACTCTAATACAGGGCAGGCTAGTGAAACAAATACTCGAATACAGGGTAGGCTAGTGAAACCAAATACTCTAATACAGGGCAGGCTAGTGAAACAAATACTCTAATACAGGGTAGGCTAGTGAAACAAATACTCTAATACAGGGTAGGCTAGTGAAACAAATACTCTAATACAGGGTAGGCTAGTGAAACAAATACTCTAATACAGGGTAGGCTAGTGAAACAAATACTCTAATACTGGGCAGGCTAGTGAAACAAATACTCTAATACAGGGTAGGCTAGTGAAACAAATACTCTAATACAAGGTAGGCTAGTGAAACAAATACTCTAATACAGGGCAGGCTAGTGAAACAAATACTCTAATACAGGGCAGGCTAGTGAAACAAATACTCTAATACAGGGTAGGCTAGTGAAACAAATACTCTAATACAGGGTAGGCTAGTGAAACAAATTAATACAGGGTAGGCTAGTGAAACAAATACTCTAATACAGGGCAGGCTAGTGAAACAAATACTCTAATACAGGGCAGGCTAGTGAAACAAATACTCTAATACAGGGTAGGCTAGTGAAACAAATACTCTAATACAGGGCAGGCTAGTGAAACAAATACTCTAATACAGGGTAGGCTAGTGAAACCAATACTCTAATACAGGGTAGGCTAGTGAAACAAATACTCTAATACAAGGTAGGCTAGTGAAACAAATACTCTAATACAAGGTAGGCTAGTGAAACCAATACTCTAATACAAGGTAGGCTAGTGAAACAAATACTCTAATACAGGGTAGGCTAGTGAAACAAATACTCTAATACAGGGTAGGCTAGTGAAACAAATACTCTAATACAGGGTAGGCTAGTGAAACCAATACTCTAATACAGGGTAGGCTAGTGAAACCAATACTCTAATACAGGGTAGGCTAGTGAAACAAATACTCTAATACAGGGTAGGCTAGTGAAACAAATACTCTAATACAGGGTAGGCTAGTGAAACAAATACTCTAATACTAGGTAGGCTAGTGAAACAAATACTCTAATACTGGGTAGGCTAGTGAAACAAATACTCTAATACAGGGTAGGCTAGTGAAACAAATACTCTAATACAGGGTAGGCTAGTGAAACAAATACTCTAATACAGGGCAGGCTAGTGAAACAAATACTCTAATACAGGGTAGGCTAGTGAAACCAATACTCTAATACAGGGCAGGCTAGTGAAACAAATACTCTAATACAGGGCAGGCTAGTGAAACAAATACTCTAATACAGGGTAGGCTAGTGAAACAAATACTCTAATACAGGGTAGGCTAGTGAAACCAATACTCTAATACAAGGTAGGCTAGTGAAACAAATACTCTAATACAGGGTAGGCTAGTGAAACAAATACTCTAATACTGGGCAGGCTAGTGAAACGTAGTGAGAGATAATGGCCTGGCAAGAAAACACCTACCCTTTGTTTGTTTGTTTGTTTCTTTGTTGTTGTTTTTTTGAAAACTAACACAAGAGTCTATTCTGAAATGTACCACAGCCAGTTCACATGGTATTTACACAGAATGATGAACATTGCCATGACACATCCAACATTCAAACTGTGCTCCTCTCTCATAATGATTTCCAAACAACTGCTGTCAAGCTGTTGACTGATCCTAAAAGTATGAAACTACTCAGAAGAACTAACAAACTACCCAGCTAATTTACCAAAACATCTGCACTGCAAATGCACACTGCACAAAAACTCTGCCATGATTTCAAAACCACTACCCCCAGCAGGGCAGTCCAATTCATCAAAAATCACTCCACAATGACTTGTATGGACTGTCTGTGTATGACAGGTATTAATTCTCCACAATGACTTGTTTAAAGTGTCTGTGTATGACAGGTATTGATTCACCTTTGATTCTGCGACAGCATACATTGTGCTTTAATCCTGTCTAATTTGATTAATTACAATTTACCTCTGCTGGAACGAAGGACAGCAGGTTCTCATCAGCGTAGAAGGTGCGCAGGTTACGCAGCAGCCCAATACTGGGTGGCAGATCTTCCAGGTCGTTGACACTCACGTTCAGTTCTGACAGTGATGTCAGTCTGTTGACAGTGAAACAGTCTGAATGACTTGTCTTGCACGTCTTGACAATAACACTACAGATGTGCCATTCAAAACAAATACTTAACAAGAAAATATTCTGTCCCCATGGCAATGTTCAAACATGTGAAACTCCCTCATTTTCCTGCTGTTTTATGTTGGCAGCAAGTGCCACCACCAGTTGCTTCCCCCCCAGCCCCCTTCCCTTTTCTAAAGAAAATTATGTTGTACCCATTGCACTGTTGATAGTGATTTCATTTACACAAAAGATCAATACCCCCATCTTACTTTTCCCTTTCACTTAGTATCTACATTACACAGGTAAACCTGTTTGCTCTGTCTCTGTGTTCTGTCAGGGACTCTTCCCATCCATCCTTCATCCCCCTCCCATTTCCAAGCCCCATCAAAATCACCCCTCCCCTATCTCAACATCAAAGCGCTGACCTGATGGTCGTGTGCCTGACTAGGAAGCCAGTGCCCATAGGTTCCAGTCCCATGGACAGACCAGGAGTTTTACTCCCTACTCCCTTAGATCTTGAGTGGTGGTCAGGATGCTGGTCTTTCGGATACAAAGACAAAACTGAGATCCCTTGTGCAGCGTGTGCTTTGCACACATAAAAGAACCCACAGCAACGAAAGGGCTGTATTCTGAAGATTCCACTTTGATGGCAATATCAATAACCTTGCAGACAGTAAGAAAAAAGCAATACAAAAACAAAAACAAACAAACAACAACAACAACAACAATATATATATATATCACTTTTGTCCACAACACAGATTGTCACCAGTGATGTACTGGGCCATCCTGCACCACCACAGTGGTGATAAGACGACAGCATGCACACATCCTGCACCACCACAGTGGTGATAAGACGACAGCATGCACACATCCTGCACCACCACAGTGGTGATAAGACGACAGCACGCACACATCCTGCACCACCACAGTGGTGATAAGACGACAGCACGCACACATCCTGCACCACCACAGTGGTGATAAGACGACAGCATGCACACATCCTGCACCACCACAGTGGTGATAAGACGACAGCATGCACACATCCTGCACCATGCACACACCCTGCACCACCACAGTGGTGATAAGACGACAGCATGCACACATCCTGCACCACCACAGTGGTGATAAGACGACAGCATGCACACATCCTGCACCATGCACACACCCTGCACCACCACAGTGGTGATAAGACGACAGCATGCACACAGGACCTCCATTCATCATCCAAGTGACAAAAATCCAGACCACCACTCAAAGTCTGGTGGTGAAGGGGGGAATAATAGACTGGAAAGTGCAGGATTTGAACCAGTTGGCTCATATTCTCTGGCTTCCTGGGCGGACACGCTACCACCAGGCCAACACTGCACTACATCAGAACATGCACAGAGTGTTGTGATTCACTGCAACACTGCACTATATCAGAACATGCACAGAGTGGTGTGATTCACTGCAACGCTGCCACTACATCAGAACATGCACAGAGTGTTGTGATTCACTGCAACACTGCACTACATCAGAACATGCACAGAGTGTTGTGATTCACTGCAACACTGCACTGCATCAGAACATGCACAGAGTGGTGTGATTCACTGCAACACTGCACTATATCAGAACATGCACAGAGTGTTGTGATTCACTGCAACACTGCACTATATCAGAACATGCACAGAGTGTTGTGATTCACTGCAACACTGCACTATATCAGAACATGCACAGAGTGTTGTGATTCACTGCAACACTGCACTACATCAGAACATGCACAGAGTGTTGTGATTCACTGCAACACTGCACTATATCAGAACATGCACAGAGTGTTGTGATTCACTGCAACACTGCACTATATCAGAACATGCACAGAGTGTTGTGATTCACTGCAACACTGCACTATATCAGAACATGCACAGAGTGTTGTGATTCACTGCAACACTGCACTACATCAGAACATGCACAGAGTGTTGTGATTCACTGCAACACTGCACTATATCAGAACATGCAGCGAGTGTTGTGATTCACTGCAACACTGCACTATATCAGAACATGCACAGAGTGTTGTGATTCACTGCAACACTGCACTATATCAGAACATGCACAGAGTGTTGTGATTCACTGCAACACTGCACTATATCAGAACATGCACAGAGTGTTGTGATTCACTGCAACACTGCACTATATCAGAACATGCACAGAGTGTTGTGATTCACTGCAACACTGCACTATATCAGAACATGCACAGAGTGTTGTGATTCACTGCAACACTGCACTATATCAGAACATGCACAGAGTGTTGTGATTCACTGCAACACTGCACTATATCAGAACATGCACAGAGTGTTGTGATTCACTGCAACACTGCACTACATCAGAACATGCACAGAGTGTTGTGATTCACTGCAACACTGCACTATATCAGAACATGCACAGAGTGTTGTGATTCACTGCAACACTGCACTATATCAGAACATGCACAGAGTGTTGTGATTCACTGCAACACTGCACTATATCAGAACATGCACAGAGTGTTGTGATTCACTGCAACACTGCACTATATCAGAACATGCACAGAGTGTTGTGATTCACTGCAACACTGCACTATATCAGAACATGCACAGAGTGTTGTGATTCACTGCAACACTGCACTATATCAGAACATGCACAGAGTGTTGTGATTCACTGCAACACTCCACTACATCAGAACATGCACAGAGTGTTGTGATTCACTGCAACACTGCACTATATCAGAACATGCAGCGAGTGTTGTGATTCACTGCAACACTGCACTATATCAGAACATGCACAGAGTGTTGTGATTCACTGCAACACTGCACTATATCAGAACATGCACAGAGTGTTGTGATTCACTGCAACACTGCACTATATCAGAACATGCACAGAGTGTTGTGATTCACTGCAACACTGCACTATATCAGAACATGCAGCGAGTGTTGTGATTCACTGCAACACTGCACTATATCAGAACATGCACAGAGTGTTGTGATTCACTGCAACACTGCACTATATCAGAACATGCACAGAGTGTTGTGATTCACTGCAACACTGCACTATATCAGAACATGCACAGAGTGTTGTGATTCACTGCAACACTGCACTACATCAGAACATGCACAGAGTGTTGTGATTCACTGCAACACTGCACTACATCAGAACATGCACAGAGTGTTGTGATTCACTGCAACACTGCACTATATCAGAACATGCAGCGAGTGTTGTGATTCACTGCAACACTGCACTATATCAGAACATGCACAGAGTGTTGTGATTCACTGCAACACTGCACTATATCAGAACATGCACAGAGTGTTGTGATTCACTGCAACACTGCACTATATCAGAACATGCACAGAGTGTTGTGATTCACTGCAACACTGCACTATATCAGAACATGCACAGAGTGTTGTGATTCACTGCAACACTGCACTATATCAGAACATGCACAGAGTGTTGTGATTCACTGCAACACTGCACTATATCAGAACATGCACAGAGTGTTGTGATTCACTGCAACACTGCACTATATCAGAACATGCACAGAGTGTTGTGATTCACTGCAACACTGCACTACATCAGAACATGCACAGAGTGTTGTGATTCACTGCAACACTGCACTATATCAGAACATGCACAGAGTGTTGTGATTCACTGCAACACTGCACTATATCAGAACATGCACAGAGTGTTGTGATTCACTGCAACACTGCACTATATCAGAACATGCACAGAGTGTTGTGATTCACTGCAACACTGCACTATATCAGAACATGCACAGAGTGTTGTGATTCACTGCAACACTGCACTATATCAGAACATGCACAGAGTGTTGTGATTCACTGCAACACTGCACTATATCAGAACATGCACAGAGTGTTGTGATTCACTGCAACACTCCACTACATCAGAACATGCACAGAGTGTTGTGATTCACTGCAACACTGCACTATATCAGAACATGCAGCGAGTGTTGTGATTCACTGCAACACTGCACTATATCAGAACATGCACAGAGTGTTGTGATTCACTGCAACACTGCACTATATCAGAACATGCACAGAGTGTTGTGATTCACTGCAACACTGCACTATATCAGAACATGCACAGAGTGTTGTGATTCACTGCAACACTGCACTATATCAGAACATGCAGCGAGTGTTGTGATTCACTGCAACACTGCACTATATCAGAACATGCACAGAGTGTTGTGATTCACTGCAACACTGCACTATATCAGAACATGCACAGAGTGTTGTGATTCACTGCAACACTGCACTATATCAGAACATGCACAGAGTGTTGTGATTCACTGCAACACTGCACTATATCAGAACATGCACAGAGTGTTGTGATTCACTGCAACACTGCACTATATCAGAACATGCACAGAGTGTTGTGATTCACTGCAACACTGCACTATATCAGAACATGCACAGAGTGTTGTGATTCACTGCAACACTGCACTATATCAGAACATGCACAGAGTGTTGTGATTCACTGCAACACTGCACTATATCAGAACATGCACAGAGTGTTGTGATTCACTGCAACACTGCACTATATCAGAACATGCACAGAGTGTTGTGATTCACTGCAACACTGCACTATATCAGAACATGCACAGAGTGTTGTGATTCACTGCAACACTGCACTATATCAGAACATGCACAGAGTGTTGTGATTCACTGCAACACTGCACTATATCAGAACATGCACAGAGTGTTGTGATTCACTGCAACACTGCACTATATCAGAACATGCAGCGAGTGTTGTGATTCACTGCAACACTGCACTATATCAGAACATGCACAGAGTGTTGTGATTCACTGCAACACTGCACTATATCAGAACATGCACAGAGTGTTGTGATTCACTGCAACACTCCACTATATCAGAACATGCACAGAGTGTTGTGATTCACTGCAACACTGCACTACATCAGAACATGCACAGAGTGTTGTGATTCACTGACCCTCCCAGCGTCCTGGGCAGTGAGGTCAGCTGGTTGTCATCCACCTTCAGCGTGGTCAGGTTGCTCAGGTTTCCTGCAACATCAAAACCAAACACTAGTGTGTGGAGGTAGGGAGGGTGGCGGCGGCGGCTGTGGGGGGGGGAGGGGGTGGCGGGGCGGGACTGCACGGTCTGTGTGGACATGAACAGTGTGGCTGTTGGTGAAAACTTTTACTGCAGAATTTTTTGGTGAGCCTTTTCTGTGTTTTGCTCTTTCTTGACTGAATGTGAATGGAGTGAGAAACGCCCCACACAGCAGAGAAAACTCACAACGATCAACACAATACCTACAACACACCCACACACTCATCCACACAGAAAAAACAGCCCCCCCACCCACCTCCCACACACTCTCCCCCATCCGAAAAACAACAACAAACCCCCTAGCCCCCACATCTAATATCACTTTTAGTGAAAAGACATTTGATTTAAAGAAAGGAGTAAACACCTGACTTACCCATGGAATCAGGCAGAGAAGATGACAACACCTGACATATGGAGTCAGGTAGAGACAACACCTGACTTACCTATGGAATCAGGTAAACCTATGGAGTCAGGTAGAGACAACACCTGACTTACCTATGGAATCAGGTAAACCTATGGCGTCAGGTAGAGACAACACCTGACTTACCTATGGAATCAGGTAAACCTATGGCGTCAGGTAGAGACAACACCTGACTTACCTATGGCGTCAGGTAGAGACAACACCTGACTTACCTATGGCGTCAGGTAGAGACAACACCTGACTTACCTATGGCGTCAGGTAGAGACAACACCTGACTTACCTATGGAATCAGGTAGAGACAACACCTGACTTACCTATGGCGTCAGGTAGAGACAACACCTGACTTACCTATGGCGTCAGGTAGAGACAACACCTGACTTACCTATGGCGTCAGGTAGAGACAACACCTGAATTACCTATGGCGTCAGGTAGAGACAACACCTGACTTACCTATGGCGTCAGGTAGAGACAACACCTGACTTACCTATGGAATCAGGTAGAGACAACACCTGACTTACCTATGGCGTCAGGTAGAGACAACACCTGACTTACCTATGGCGTCAGGTAGAGACAACACCTGACTT
>NC_134878.1:64946640-64954140 GCF_041734735.1 Babylonia areolata | reverse complement strand
TGTTGATATATGACAGAGGGTGGGTGATTGGTCAGTGTGCATGTGTGTGTGCGCGTGGCGCGCGCGCAATAGTAATATATATATATAGAGAGAGAGAGAGATGTGGTGGAAACAACTGACAGAAGAGAGTGAGAGCGCGCGTGCACGCACTCACACACACACAGACACACACACAAGCATACATTCACACTCTGAAATACGCTTCTTATTTTTCTGTCAAACGCATCAATTCATTCCCGAGCGTAACAGTGCAGAGTGAATGAAGATTCATTCCACTTGAACTGACATGACAGGCGGTTTTTTACATATGTTTGGGTACCCGGCGACTGTGTTGGAACGCTTGTACTGGCAGATGAAAAACCGAATCGCAGCACCCATTGAGATGATATCCAATTCTGAGAGAAACAGCACAGGGCGTGCCCGCCAGGCCTTGTCCCTTGTACATACTGCGTAAAA
Source organism: Babylonia areolata (assembly GCF_041734735.1). NCBI lineage: Eukaryota > Metazoa > Mollusca > Gastropoda > Neogastropoda > Buccinidae > Babylonia > Babylonia areolata. Next base: position 64,953,684 of record NC_134878.1, on the reverse strand, counting down.
CGGGTGGAGGGTGATGGGGTGGGTGCTGGTGTGTGTGTGTGTGTGTGTGTGTGTGTGTGTTGGGGTAAAGGGGGTGGGGGTGGGACCTCAAGGGAAAAGAAGGAGGGTGTATGTGTGACCTACATATAACATCCCCTGCGTTTCCCTTTCTACACACAGCCAGAATGATATATTCTTCAGATAATACTTGTGTCGAGGCAGAAGACATGAAAGAGCTGTCTTGTTATTGTCGCGTCAGTTTGGGTGTTTGAATCTTCGGAGATTTTTTTTTTATTTTTTACTCACAACGTACGACTGAACTTGTGAACTTTGGGTTTCAAATACATGAATAGAATTTTTTCCCTCGGTTTTTCATATCAATCCTGGGCAGTCAGTCAACAATTCATACTGATGTGAATGCCGACACATGACAAAAGATCCAAGATGATTTTATGACCAATTTTTTCTTTCTTATTTTTCACTCAGTGCTCAATATTTGTGTGAATCCAGAGGTGCGGGCTCATCAGATGGCCTGAGTCTGAGTGAACAAGAGAAGGCTGGAAAGTGTGCGGGGTTGTGATTGACAAAATAACCGCCGAGTCCAAAGCTGGGCAGGCTGTGAAAAAGTGGAGGGGGTGGGGGTGAAGTCTTTGCCGTAAGTTCTGCCGTGCACTGTAGATAAAACTACAGGCTGGTACACTTCTACACCTAGGGCAGTTACCATCAGAAAGAATAACCTGGAGGTGAAATCAGGAAAATTGATAACATGGGGTTCATCAGCCGTCATGTGAAGTGCAGCATTGTGAGCACAGTATAGGCTTTAACCATGCTGATGCTCCTTTGTCTTTGTTTGCATTGTAATCATGTGTACTGTTGAACAAAGTAATCATGTGTACTGTTGAACAAAGTAATCATGTGTACTGTTGAACAAAGTAATCATGTGTACTGTTGAACAATTCAAGTAATCATGTGTACTGTTGAACAAAGTAATCATGTGTACTGTTGAACAAAGTAATCATGTGTACTGTTGAACAAAGTAATCATGTGTACTGTTGAACAATTCAAGTAATCATGTGTACTGTTGAACAAAGTAATCATGTGTACTGTTGAACAAAGTAATCATGTGTACTGTTGAACAATTCAAGTAATCGTGTGTACTGTTGAACAAAGTAATCATGTGTACTGTTGAACAAAGTAATCATGTGTACTGTTGAACAATTCAAGTAATCATGTGTACTGTTGAACAAGTAAAGTAATCATGTGTACTGTTGAACAATTCAAGTAATCATGTGTACTGTTGAACAAAGTAATCATGTGTACTGTTGAACAAAGTAATTACGTGTACTGTTGAACAAAGTAATCATGTGTACTGTTGAACAATTCAAGTAATCATGTGTACTGTTGAACAAAGTAATCATGTGTACTGTTGAACAATTCAAGTAATCATGTGTACTGTTGAACAAGTAATCATGTGTACTGTTGAACAATTCAAGTAATCATGTGTACTGTTGAACAATTCAAGTAATCATGTGTACTGTTGAACAATTCAAGTAAACATGTGTATGTTACATCAGAAGATAACTGGTGAAACAATCAATGTAACATGTTACGCTGTTGAACAATTGAAGTAATAGCTGTTACTGTGTGCACTATTCGTTCATGTAATCATGTGTACTGTTGAACAAAGTAATCATGTGTACTGTTGAACAATTCAAGTAATCATGTGTACTGTTGAACAAGTAATCATGTGTACTGTTGAACAATTCAAGTAATCATGTGTACTGTTGAACAATTCAAGTAATCATGTGTAATGTTGAACAATTCAAGTAAACATGTGTACTGTTGAACAAGTAATCATGTGTACTGTTGAACAATTACAGTAATCATGTGTACTGTTGAACAATTCAAGTAATCATGTGTACTGTTGAACAATTACAGTAATCATGTGTACTGTTGAACAATTCAAGTAATCATGCGTACTGTTGAACAAAGTAATCATGTGTACTGTTGAACAATTCAAGTAATCATGTGTACTGTTGAACAAGTAAAGTAATCATGTGTACTGTTGAACAAGTAAAGTAATCATGTGTACTGTTGAACAATTCAAGTAATCATGTGTACTGTTGAACAAAGTAATCATGTGTACTGTTGAACAATTCAAGTAATCATGTGTACTGTTGAACAATTCAAGTAATCATGTGTACTGTTGAACAATTACAGTAATCATGTGTACTGTTGAACAATTCAAGTAATCATGTGTACTGTTGAACAAAGTAATCATGTGTACTGTTGAACAAGTAAAGTAATCATGTGTACTGTTGAACAAAGTAATCATGTGTACTGTTGAACAAAGTAATCATGTGTACTGTTGAACAAGTAATCATGTGTACTGTTGAACAAGTAAAGTAATCATGTGTACTGTTGAAGAAGTAAATAATCATGTGTACTGTTGAAGAATTCAAGTAATCATGTGTACTGTTGAAGAATTCAAGTAATCATGTGTACTGTTGAACAAGTAAATAATCATGTGTACTGTTGAACAAGTAAAGTAATCATGTGTACTGTTGAACAAGTAAATAATCATGTGTACTGCAAGTAATCATGTTTACTGTTGAACAATTCAAGTAATCATGTGTACTGTTGAACAAGTAAAGTAATCATGTGTACTGCAAGTAATCATGTGTACTGCAAGTAATCATGTGTACTGTTGAACAATTACAGTACTCATGTGTACTGTTGAACAAGTAAAGTAATCATGTGTACTGTTGAACAAGTAAAGTAATCATGTGTACTGCAAGTAATCATGTGTACTGCAAGTAATCATGTGTACTGTTGAACAATTACAGTACTCATGTGTACTGTTGAACAAGTAAAGTAATCATGTGTACTGTTGAACAAGTAAATAATCATGTGTACTGTTGAACAATTACAGATCATTTCAACCAAATCAGGAACAGCACTGCACAGTTCTATGGTCGGGCGTTGTACTGATCCAGTGTTGACCAGTGAGGACAGTTTGTGGCCCTGTTTCGGCATAATGTTGTGTCCTTGGGAAAGGTACCCTACTCCGGTTTTCCTCATTCCACTCTGACGTGAAAGGACACCCGACTTGGGTCGGGGGAAGTTTAAATGGCGGAAGGAGAGGATTGTATTTGTATTTCTTTTTTAATCACAACAGATTTCTCTGTGTGAAATTCGGGCTGCTCTCCCCAGGGAGAGCACGTGAGTATACTACAGCGCCACCCATTTTTTGGGCATTTTTTCCTGCATGCAGTTTTTTTTTTCCTATCGAAGTGGATTTTTCTACAGAATTTTGCCAGGATCAACCCTTTTGTTGCCGTGGGTTCTTTTACGTGCGCTAAGTGCATGCTGCACACGGGACTCGGTTTATCGTCTCATCCGAATGACTAGCGTCCAGACCACCACTCAAGGTCTAGTGGAGGGGGAGAAAACATCGGCGGCTGAGCCGTGATTCGAACCAGCGCGCTGAGGTTCTCTCGCTTCCTAGGGGGACGCGTTACCTCTAGGCCATCACTCCACGCCTTCCATTGCTGAGCACCAGACACAGTGAAGCTGACTGCAGTCACTGCCCCGATGGCCCTAAAAGGCAACAGGACCTTTAACTTTCTAACCTTATCTGTACTGCTTCGTCTGACTGCTATCCGCCTCTTGAACATGTTTGCTTACCAAAGGTTGGATCATCGTTCACAACACAAACGTTTAATTAGCGAGTGAACCTATATATTCTGTTTCAAACACAGCAAAGTCAAGCTAAACATGGTTATGAAGTATTCACAAAGGAACTGAAAAACAAAAAACAACAACAACAACAACAAAAACCACTATAAAAGAACGTTAGAAACACTCTCCATGTCCACATAAAGTAACACAGAGACCGACTTATACACGGCTGGGTGATGAGAGAAGCGGAGACTGTGTGAAAGAGACAGGACTGGAATGAAATATAATAGAGAGAGAAGGGGGAAGGGGGAAAGAAAGGGAGAGGGAGAAAGAGAGAGAGAGAAGAAGAAAAGAAAAAAGAGAGAGGGGCAGAGAGCCAGCAAGACTCACGTGTGTGATGGATGAAATCTGATTGCTGTCACACCACAGTTCCAGCAGTTTGCTCAGACTGCCGATCACGTCAGGCTGAAAGAACGATGACAAAACACGTTTATTGACAACTACATCTGACCATACACAGCAATGACAAAACACGTTTATTGACAACTACATCTGACCATACACAGCAATGACAAAACACGTTTACTGACAACTGTATCTGACCATACACAGCAATGACAAAACACGTTTATTGACAACTGTATCTGACCATACACAGCAATGACAAAACACGTTTATTGACAACTACATCTGACCATACACAGCAATGACAAAACACGTTTACTGACAACTACATCTGACCATACACAGCAATGACAAAACACGTTTATTGACAACTGTATCTGACCATACACAGCAATGACAAAACACGTTTACTGACAACTGTATCTGACCATACACAGCAATAACAAAACACGTTTACTGACAACTTTATCTGACCATACACAGCAATGACAAAACACGTTTACTGACAACTACATCTGACCATACACAGCAATGACAAAACACGTTTACTGACAACTGTATCTCACCATACACAGCAATGACAAAACACGTTTATTGACAACTGTATCTGACCATACACAGCAATGACAAAACACGTTTACTGACAACTGTATCTGACCATACACAGCAATGACAAAACACGTTTATTGACAACTACATCTGACCATACACAGCAATGACAAAACACGTTTACTGACAACTGTATCTGACCATACACAGCAATGACAAAACACGTTTATTGACAACTACATCTGACCATACACAGCAATGACAAAACACGTTTACTGACAACTGTATCTGACCATACACAGCAATGACAAAGCACGTTTATTGACAACTACATCTGACCATACACAGCAATGACAAAACACGTTTACTGACAACTGTATCTGACCATACACAGCAATGACAAAACACGTTTACTGACAACTGTATCTGACCATACACAGCAATGACAAAACACGTTTATTGACAACATCTGACCATACACAGCAATGACAAAACACGTTTACTGACAACTGTATCTGACCATACACAGCAATGACAAAACACGTTTATTGACAACATCTGACCATACACAGCAATGACAAAACACGTTTATTGACAACATCTGACCATACACAGCAATGACAAAACACGTTTATTGACAACTACATCTGACCATACACAGCAATGACAAAACACGTTTATTGACAACTGTATCTGACCATACACAGCAATGACAAAACACGTTTACTGACAACTGTATCTGACCATACACAGCAATGACAAACACGTATATTTCTGACCATATAAAGCAATGACCGACACGTTTCTTGACAACTATATCTGACTATACACATCAATGACATACACGTTTATATCTGACCATACACAGCGATGACTAACACGTTTACTGGAAACTATATGTGACCATACATGACCATACACAGCAGGTAGTCGTGAAAGGCTCAATGACTGTGACGTGGATGCTGTTGATGAATATCACGCACTGGCAACAACATCCAAGCCGACATTAGAGTCCTTTTACTGATTCAGGTTATTCATCTTGCGCATGAATGTGTGCTTGTGTTACATCTCTCACCATGCCGACATTAGAGTCCTTTTACTGATTCAGGTCATTCATCTTGCGCATGAATGTGTGCTTGTGTTACATCTCTCACCTGATGACATTAGAGTCCTTTTATTGATTCAGGTTATTCATCTTGCGCATGAATGTGTGCTTGTGTTACATCTCTCACCATGCCGACATTAGAGTCCTTTTATTGATTCAGGTCATTCATCTTGCGCATGAATGTGTGCTTGTGTTACATCTCTCACCATGCCGACATTAGAGTCCTTTTATTGATTCAGGTCATTCATCTTGCGCATGAATGTGTGCTTGTGTTACATCTCTCACCTGATGACATTAGAGTCCTTTTACTGATTCAGGTCATTCATCTTGCGCATGAATGTGTGCTTGTGTTACATCTCTCACCTGATGACATTAGAGTCCTTTTATTGATTCAGGTTATTCATCTTGCGCATGAATGTGTGCTTGTGTTACATCTCTCACCATGCCGACATTAGAGTCCTTTTATTGATTCAGGTCATTCATCTTGCGCATGAATGTGTGCTTGTGTTACATCTCTCACCATGCCGACATTAGAGTCCTTTTATTGATTCAGGTTATTCATCTTGCGCATGAATGTGTGCTTGTGTTACATCTCTCACCATGCCGACATTACAGTCCTTTTATTGATTCAGGTTATTCATCTTGTGCATGAATGTGTGCTTGTGTTACATCTCTCACCATGCCGACATTAGAGTCCTTTTATTGATTCAGGTTATTCATCTTGCGCATGAATGTGTGCTTGTGTTACATCTCTCACCATGAAACCTCAAACAGGACAGACTGCCAGTTACGTTAATGTTCATCTGCAGCGCACTGCTTCAGGTGAGAATGGAGTTTGGGGAAGGTCAGTTAAGGAAAGAAGGGTTGGGCGCCCGCCTTCCTGTGCCCAGCCCTGGACACAGTGGGTATAAATTCACTGCCACGACAGCTGTAAAGGGCAATATTTTCTTCTGTTTTTTTTATTTTCTAAGCGTATTGGTTAACTCACCAGATCAGTGAATTCGTTGTTGCCGATATCCAGACGTTCCAGCTCCGTCAGACGTCCGAAAGACTTGGGCAGAGTCTTCAGGTGGTTCTCGCGAATCTCCAAAATCTTCAGTTTGACCAGCCTGGAAGACCATAGCTTAGAAATCAACACCGTGGATGCTCAAGTCAACTCATACACAGGGATACGGATATAATCTATGCTTTGTATTGTTTTTCAAAATACACATTACATCCACATTGACTTTCCAAGTGGAACTTGCAGGCACATGTGTACACAGATAGCGGGTGACAAAGGGCAGAGAACAAAGGAAGCCAATGTAAAGGGGTGGAGGGGTGCT
>NC_134878.1:64939140-64944140 GCF_041734735.1 Babylonia areolata | reverse complement strand
GGATAATGTGCCTTTTTTTCCAGTCGTTCGTCTCCAAGGTTTGGACAGTACACAGAAAACAAAGTACTGAGAAAACATATCATAAATATTTACGAGTAACATCGACACACATCATATCAATACAAACACATGCTAAAGTACATATAAATCCTGAAATGATTATGTCTCAACATCACAACCCATCATATCAATACGAACACATGCTAAAGTACATATAAATCCTGAAATGATTATGTCTCAACATCAAAACCCATCATATCAATACGAACACATCAAATAATGACAATGTCGAGATTGACCATCCAAATGTTGCCCTTCCTTTTTATCAATGCTTTTTTCCTCATAGAACCCATACTAATTTTTAATTGATTAATGAGTATTTGGACCGATGATGGACGTTTTCTGTATATTTATTGCCTCAGATACATATTTTGCAAGTGAAAGCATCATATCTTCATTTTCTGTCATCAGTATGCCGAACAAATCTTTTCTGTGCGCTGGAGCTGTATTGAAAATGGTTCAGTTTTTTCGCAGTTCATCATATCTTTCAAGTTGCAGTTAAATATAAAATGATTTTCATCTTCTGGGCTTTCGCCACACATTTGGCAAGGAGATGTTGCTGAGAGAGAGAGAGAGAGAGAGAGAGAGAGAGAGAGAGAGAGAGAGAGAGAGAGAGAGAGAGAGAGAGAGAGAGAGAGAGAGAGAGAGAGACAGAGACAGAGAGACAGAGACAGAGAGACAGAGAGAGACAGAGAGAGAGCGAGAGACAGAGAGAGAGAGAGCCTCCCCGCATCTCCCCCGTTCATTCATTCCTCTTAGCGTTCGAAAACTTTCAAACCGTTAAAAGATAAAACTAGTTGTTGAATGATGATAACAATAATAATAATATAATGATAATATTTATAACAATATGAATGGTAATAGCATTCATAATAATATTCACAGTACTACTACCAATTTACTTGTTTAGCGCCCTTTCTCGCTACGAGCTCAGCTTCCTCTCAACTCCCCCTCCCCCTTCTTTACCACTGGAAACTGAAACAAACCGTTCGTTAGGGAAAAAAAAAACAAAAAAAAGCTAGCCTCCTCCTCCTCTCTTTCTCCTCCATCACCCCCCCCCCCCCCCCCCCCCCCCCTCTGGCTGACCCCCCCCCCCCCCCCCCCCCCCCTCCACCTTCCTCCCTGTTGTCAAAATCACTACGAGCGCGTGCGTGATGGAGCGCCAGCGTGCATGATACATTAACAGTATGACGACGAACTGAGGCGCTGGAGTCGGTCACTGAGGACAGCAGTCAACAGTTTTACTGGATCTCCCCTGGCCCCACATGCTGGGGGAAGGTTGTAAGATGGTCGGCTGCATGGACTCTGTGACCTGATGCCGTATAATGAACACTGAGGCTACACACCTCCCATCTTGTGGGAGACGAGGTACGCAGCTGAGGGAAGGAAGGGAGGGAAGAAAGAAAGACGGGGTGAGTCACTCTCTCTCTCTCTCTCTCTCTCACACACACACACACACACACACACATATACATACATACACACAAACATACAAACACACACAGAGAGATACATACACACAAACATACATACACACACACACACACACACACACATACATATATACATACATACACACAAACATACAAACACACACAGAGAGATACATACACACAAACATACATACACACACACACACACACACACACACACACACACACGCATACACACAAACACACATACATGCATACACACACCCACACATACATACACACTGACATACATACACGCACACACGCACACACACACACAAACACACGCAAGCACCTCTTTATCACACAGTCACACACACACACACACACACAGAGAGAGAGACAGACAGGCAGACAGAGACAGAGAGAGAGTGAGGGAGACAGAGACAGAGAGACTGACAGACAGACAGACAGAGACAGGGAGAACATAGGCTGTGGTAATGGTAATGGTGAAAATGGACGTCAACCGTCCAGGTCAGAGCTGTCAGCGAGACGTTAATGACGTGTCACAGCAACGGTTACGTTTCTTGTTGAACCACAGTGAAAACTGTTATGGGACTGTCAACGTGTGTGTGTGTGTGTGTGTGTGTGTGTGTGTGTGTGCGTGTGTGTGCGCGCGCGTGCATGCGTGTGTGTGTATGTGTGTGTGCGCGCGCGCGTGTGTACTAGTATGTGTGTGTGCATGCGTGCGTGCGTGTGCGAATGTGAGTCTGTGTCTATGTCAAGTTTTCCTCGGCGTTTTTATGCATTCCACAGCTTGGCAATGTGTACGTATTGTGTTGCGGTGTCACCGCGTGTCTTCACTCCGTAGAACTGCACTGCGTTCAAAATACAGACACACTCACGCTTTTAAGCTGGTATGTTTCCGCTTTTAAGCCAGTACACCATGTCCCTTCAAGGTCTTTCCGCTTTTAAGCCAGTACACCATGTCCCTTCAAGGTCTTTCCGCTTTTAAGCCAGTACACCATGTCCCTTCAAGGTCTTTCCGCTTTTAAGCCAGTACACCATGTCCCTTCAAGGTCTTTCCGCTTTTAAGCCAGTACACCATGTCCCTTCAAGGCAGTACACCATGTCCCTTCAAGGTCTTTCCGCTTTTAAGCCAGTACACCATGTCCCTTCAAGGTCTTTCCGCTTTTAAGCCAGTACACCATGTCCCTTCAAGGTCTTTCCGCTTTTAAGCCAGTACACCATGTCCCTTCAAGGTCTTTCCGCTTTTAAACCAGTATACCATGTCTCTTCAAGGTCTTACCGCTTTTAAGCAAGTATGCCATGTCCCTTCAAGGTCTTTCCGCTTTTAAGCCAGTATACCATGTCTCTTCAAGGCAGTACACCATGTCTCTTCAAGGTCTTTCCGCTCTTAAGCCAGTATACCATGTCCCTTCAAGGTCTTTCCGCTTTTAAGCCAGTACACCATGTCTCTTCAAGGTCTTTCCGCTTTTAAGCCAGTACACCATGTCTCTTCAAGGTCTTTCCGCTTTTAAGCCAGTACACCATGTCTCTTCAAGGTCTCCCCCCTCACTGTTGATGATGCAATCTTTAGCTTCCCCAATTTCAACAGAGAGTAAACACGGCGCGAGAGAGCTTTTAGAGACCTGGACTTCACAGCCTTTTTTCCCGCGTCCGTCACAACAACCCCTGTCGCTCACTTCTTTAAAACGAATCTAAAACCTCCCTCAGTGTAGTGACTACGCGCTCTCCGTGGGGAGAGCCAAAATCTCACACAGAAATCTGCTGTGACGAAAAAAGTAATGCAATGCAATGCAATGCAATACAATACATACAATACAATAGGAAATGGAGAAGGCGCTCGCTCCCATTAACTGTGTACGAATGGATTCTCACCTTTTTCTTCCATGCATGTGTATGTGCATGTGCGTGCGTGTGCTTCAGACAGACAAGAGAGAGAGAGAGAGAGAGAGAGAGAGAGAGAGCGAGAGGCGGGGGGTTGCGGCGGGAGGGAGAGGATAGCGGAGGGGAAAAGCATGGTTACGGATTGCACACGTTCTACTACGCCACAGACGTCACGCTCCCCCCCACCCACCCCCCCTCCCACCCGTCAAGGCTCCAGGGCAGCGCTGACCCGACATGCCACGCCAATCATTTATGATTATAAACCATCTATCATCGTTACCTAAGGCAGCACCCTCCCCACCCCCCCGCCATCAAAAGCCTTCATTGCAGCCTTTCAGACCCGAACCATGAATCACTCTGTCACGGCCACAATGGACCGTTCACAAACCCATCAAACCGTTAAACAGCCGGCCTTTCTGCTACCCCCTCCCCGACCCCCCCCCCACCCCCCCCCCTCCCCTCCCCGACCCCCCCCCCCCCCCACACACACACACACACACGCACCACCCCCTCTCCCCTACGTGATCCCATTGCCCTCCATTGTCACAGTCACAAGGTGCACGAGCAGAGAGCAGCACGCGAGCGCGAGTGATGGAGCACCCCACGTGGACTATTGACGTGTCACTTATGACTGCGTGACAGTCTTCGTAGCAGAGCTGCAATGCAGTTCGACTCTCCCACATAAAGCCTGAACCGGACTATGAATGGCGGGCGATTTGAATCAAGCCAGTTTCTCACCAGAGTCTGACACTGTGACGTCGGTGAAGGTTTATTCAAAATAAAAGCCTAATAAAGCTACGGTTTGGCTTCATTTATGGCAGAGAGCGAGATTTGCCTAGCAGCTTCCAATCTAGACCTGAATTGACTTTGGAAAGTACAAAATGTGTCAGCTACACGTAATACAAAATTTGAATGCAGAGAAAAGGGGCGGAGCTAGAGCCGTTTGTGTTTGCGCTAGACGTGTCTGTCAGATAAAAATAGCACCAGCACGTGGTACTGTCCGGTGAGAATTGGAAAGCATGCAGACAGCCCCTCGACGTTGGCAACCGTAAACGACCACATTGTTTGTAAAACATGCAAACGGAGAGAAATATGACGATCTACTAACCTACCGGACACGTGCTCGCGCTTTTTATAGATAAACTCCGCCCCTTTCCCTTTTATGGATAGGCTCTAGTGCGCATGCGCAACCGAAACCTTGCTCTCGGGAGTTAAGACTTTAACTGTGGGAAAAGAGTATGTATCATAACACTGGGTTAACAAAAATGAATAGCCACTTGGGAACTTGTACATTATTGTTATTATTATTATTATTACTTTTTAAATTCTTGGGGTATCATTATTATTAATTTTTTTTAATTCTTGGGGTATGGTAAAATGGTGAATTCTCGGCAAACATCGGTGTATGCAATGACGATGTGATGAGAACTGCTCGTAAACAGAGGTGCTTCCTTGCTTTTTATTTTCACAGAAAACCCACAGCTGTCGTCAAGTTTAGAAACCACTGAATAATTGACGAACCCCCCCCCCCCCCTCCCCTTTTTTTTTCCAAACGCATTTTGTTTCAAGCTGTTCTTGGACCACGGGTGCCTAAAACAACCGTTTGCGCATTCAACG
>NC_134878.1:64886640-64934140 GCF_041734735.1 Babylonia areolata | reverse complement strand
AGGAGAGGGGGAGATGGAGAGAAGAGAGACGGGGGAGATGGAGATGAGAGAGAGAGAGGAAGAGAGAGAGAGAGACGGGGGAGATGGAGAGGAGACGAAGAGAAGAGAGAGAGACGAGAGAGGGGAGATGGAGAGAGAGAGAGAGGAGGAGAGAGGGAGAGATGAGAGAGAGAGAAGACGGGGAGATGGAGTGAGAGAGAGAGAGAGAGACGGGGAGATGGAGAGAGAGAGAGAGGGGGAGATGGAGAGAAGAGAGAGAGAGAAGACGGGGAGAGGAATGAGAGAGAGAGAGAGACGGGGGAGATGGAGTGAGAGGAGAGAGAGGGAGGAGAGATGAGAAAGAGAGAGACGGGGGAGATGAGAGAGAGAGAGAGAGAGAGAGAGAGACGGGGGAGATGGTAGAGATGAGAGAGAAGAGAGACGGGGGAGATGGAGAGAGAGAGAGAGAGAGGGGACGATGGAGAGAGAGAGAGAGAGACAGAGAGAGAGACGGGAGAGATGGAGTGAGAGAGAGAGAGAGAGGGGAGACGGGAGGAGATGGAGAGAGAGAGAGCAGAGACGGGAGGAGATGGAGTGAGAGAGAGAGAGAACGGAGAGAGATAGGAGTGAGAGAGAGAGAGAGAGAGAGAGACGGGAGAAGGGAGTGAGAGAGAGAGAGAGAGAGAGAGACGGGAAAGATGGAGAGAGAGAGAGAGAGAGACGGGGAGAGATGGAGTGAGAGAGAGAGAGAGAGAGAGAGAGAGACGGGAAGATGGAGAGAGAGAGAGAGAGAGAGAGAGACGGGAAAGATGGAGAGAGAGAGAGAGAGAGACGGGAGAAGATGGAGAGAGAGAGAGAGAGACGGGAAAGATGGAGAGAGAGAGAGAGAGACGGGAGAAGGATGGAGAGAGAGAGAGAGGACGGAGAGGAGAGTGAGAGAGAGAGAGACGGGAGAGATGGAGTGAGAGAGAGAGAGAGAGAGAGAGAGAGAGAGAGGGGAGAGATGGAGTGAGAGAGAGAGAGACGGGGGAGATGGAGAGAGAGAGAGAGAGAGAGAGAGAGAGAGACGGGAGAGATGGAGTGAGAGAGAGAGAGAGAGAGAGAGACGGGAAAGATGGAGAGAGAGAGAGAGAGAGAGAGAGACGGGAGAGATGGAGTGAGAGAGAGAGAGAGACGGGAAAGATGGAGAGAGAGAGAGAGAGACGGGAAAGATGGAGAGAGAGAGAGACGGGAGAGATGGAGTGAGAGAGAGAGAGACGGGAGAGATGGAGTGAGAGAGAGAGAGACGGGTGAGATGGAGTGAGAGAGAGAGAGACGGGGGAGATGGAGTGAGAGAGAGAGAGAGAGACGGGAAAGATGGAGTGAGAGAGAGAGAGACGGGGGAGATGGAGTGAGAGAGAGAGAGAGAGAGAGAGAGAGAGAGAGACGGGGGAGATGGAGAGAGAGAGAGAGAGAGAGGAGAGAGAGAGAGAGAGAGAGAGACGGGGGAGATGGAGAGAGAGAGAGAGAGACGGGGGAGATAGAGAGAGAGAGAGAGACGGGGGAGATGGAGAGAGAGAGAGAGAGAGAGAGATGTGGCGTGGAAGAAGAGAGACAGTTTAAGTGGAAAGTGGAGGGAAGGAGATAATACAGGTACATAACAGGTTTAACGAGCGAGGGAAAAGGGGGACCCGAGGAGAGAGAGCCAGCAGCGAAGAGAGAGAGGGGGGTAAGAGAGATGCAGGAGAGAAAGAGGGGGAGAGAGAGGGCGAGAGAAAGAGAGACGTGCAGAGAAAGAGAGAACAAGAACAAGAAGTTTGACTGAGCCTGGCCATCTGCCCATGTCAAAGGGGGTGGAATCGCAACGGGAGAGTGTGTGATGATCAACAGGCACCACCATTATTATGTTTCAGGATGACTGGTCAAAGACATAGCATTATTTCGTACCTTGGTGGGGCGAGAAAGACAGAGAAAGAAAGAAAGTGAGAGGGAAAGAGAATAGGAGACTTAAGGACACGAAGGGAAAAAAAAGTGTCCGACCTCTGGCCTGTAAATATATGAGGTGCACATGCACACACATGATCGCCTGAAAGAAGAGACAAATAGTCAATAAATGAAAGGGATCCACATGTTTGAACAGGGCAGAACTGTCCAAAAGAAAGTAAGGGTTATTTGGCCAAACTTGAAAAAACCTTCTTCTAGGAGTTCCTCCCTTTAGAATGCATAAATATTTACATAGCGACATCTCTTGTTGCACTCACAGGTGTTTCGTTTTTGTTTTTGTTTTTTATATATATGTAGTTTTTTTTACAATTGTGCCAGTTCTCTACATGACGGTCTCTGCTACACTGCCTATGTTAAAAATATTATTTCTCTAGAGGTCTGTAGACACTGCACTGTGGTAGAAAATGAAGTTCATCCCCTATTTGAATACCTGTCTTATCGTTATCACAATATCGTTAATAATATTTTTAGATCAATCCCACCAACTCTAAACTTCACAAAATTTACCTTGAAATTGTTAAGAGAGAGAGAGAGAGAGAGGAGAGAGAGGGAGGGAGAGAGGAAGAGCATAAACAATGAAAAAAATGTGAACGCACGTTTTCACACGAGTACACACACACGCACACACACACACACAGAGGTATACCCCTCTTCCACACACATACACGCATACAAATACAAACACACACGCACAATACCCTCCCAGCCCCTCAACACAGCGCTGTTGGTAACCTGCTATAATCCTATGCTGTAACTTTCCTTGCCCAACACGTTCGTCAAGTACCACATATATAGGGTTCACAAAAAGCAACGGAACACTTTATAAAAGCAGACTTTTAAAAATCTTTATTTTTTTTATATAAAATGTTTGAATTAAGCAAGCTGCAGCTGGTCTACAACTGTCCTCTCATTGAAAACACAAAACGGCTTTTTCAAAGACACATGCTCCACGGACAGCCTGACAGTCGCGTTTGAGAAAAAAAAACACGGAAGTTTCAGGCAAAACAATCATGACAGTTATTCGGTGGTTTAAGTGTGGTGTTTAAGTGTGGTTTTTCACTGTAATTTAAAAAAAAAAGAAAGAAAGAAAAGAAAATAGGAAGGAAAGAGAGAAGAAGGAAAAAAAAAAGAGAAGGAATTTCATGTGCAAGAAAGCACTCTGGCTGCTCATTACAATGGCTGCATACACTGCTGCCCCCCCTTCAGAAAACTGAGCAAGTTCCCCAATATGGTCCTTAACTTTTTGTGAACTCTGTAGTACGTTCATACCGCAGTGTTTCTTGTCCTTGCCCCCCCCCCCCCCCCTCCCGCCGTCCCCCATCCCCCAGTACCCCACATTGTCTCCACTGACGGACGGTGAGTGACGACGGCTCATACAGCCCTGGAAGCAGTTCAGCCAGTTTCTCCACGTCACTCCCAACAAGCGACTGGTTTCACGGTGGTCTCCACACGACTCTCCCTCCCCCTCCCGTTCCCATTCTCCTCCGTCCAATCACTCGCCCCTTTGCATATCTGCGCGAGTGGCGCACGCACATAACGCGCGCGCGCGCGCTCACACACAAACTGCATGCATAAATGACCACATGCAGATTTGCATAAGATTTGAGGCAGTGACACATCCTCTCTCTCTCTCTTCTTCTCCTTACCCTCGCCCCCTCCCCCTTCTTTTTGTTCTTTCTTCTTTGCCCTGTTCTCCTTTCCCTCTCTCCCTTTCTTCATCTTCTTCTTTCCTCCTCCCAGCTGTAGTGAAAGTCACGGTTTACTGTCCAGAAATGTCACACGGTCTGCCTCTCCCTATTTCTCCAGTTCCTCAGTCTGTTCGGTTGCCATGTTGAGTTCCCCCAACTTTTTTTTTTTATTTATATTTTGCTGCCCCATCATCTGCACCGTTTCAGTGGCATTACTCCCACGCCGCTCATTTAGATTCCCCCCATACACGGCCACACCCGGCTTCGTCCGTCACAGTTCCATCGTCGGCAGTCCGCAGGGAACCATCGATGTTAGGTCGCCAGGAGGCCACACACCAGAGGAGACCCTGCACTGCTGCTGAGTCACTTCGGTGGTGTTCAGTGGTGCCTGTCCTGATTCAACGTACTTAGGACACCACCTACTAAGCCCCCTACTGATGACAATAATGGCTTTGTCGCTGAGCCAGACTGAGTGAGCGTCCCTCCCAGAGTGGAGACCGCCACCACGCCCCTCAAACAACAGCCCCCCCCCCCATGAATCTGCCACGAGTTCCCCGACATTTGTGCGGTAACACGAATACATACATCTCCTACCTTGCAACAGACCATTGTTGTCAGTTTCTTCTTTCCGTCACGCAAGACATCACGATCACTGTCTCTTAGTGTGTGAAGAAATATTATCACAGGTTCCGTCTCCGTTTCTCCACTTAACTTCACACACGGGCCCTTCACACACTCGCGTCATTTTTTTTTTTTTTTTTTTTTTTTTTTTTTTTTTTTAGTTTCCCTTTTCTAACTTTGAAAAAGAAAACAACCTGAAATTTTTTTTTGCAGATTTCTTCATGCAAATTCGCACGTGTTCTTAAAAAAAAAAAAAGGTTCGAGACTTTACACAGGCTCAACTGTCCACCCCCAACCCCCAATACACAAACATATCCACTCCAGCGTTTAAAAGACGCATTACACAAGTTCGTACATTTGTGTTCCCGGAGTCGAGTTTACACAGGTTCAGCTACTCTCTGTACCCCCACCCCCCTCATCCCCTCCCGCCTGTAAGTTAAAACAGGCTCGCGCGTTTGCTTCTAGCTTTCACATAGGCTAAAATATATCACCACCCTTTCAACCCAGCCCCAAATCCTCATCCACTGTGAATTATCACAGGATAACACACCTAATTTTTTTTTTTTTTCACTCTCTCGAGAATTTAAACTGGCTCAACGCCTTGTTACGGAAACTTCTCCTTTTTTTTTTTTTAATCGTGGGTAGTTTTCTTTCTTTCCCTCTTTCATCATAATTTCACCATCACTATGTCCCCCCAAAAGAAAACTGTGCAAGTATCCCAAAGAGGTCCTACGTTTGTCTTTTAAATTTATCCTTTTTGGGAGGTTGAGTGGCTGGGATGTCGGTGTGTGTGTGTGCGTGTGCGTGTGTGTGTGCGTGCGTGCGTGTGTGTTTGTTAAAATATTGCTTTCAACGTGCAGGTAAACAACCAGAAAAGATCCAGCAGTACATTATCGTGGCGACGATGTGTGTGCTCCCAAACATGACTGCACTGTACGGCATTTCCATGTAACGCTATCTTTTCAGACAGCGTGTGTGTGAAAAAGACCACGAAGGCGTGAAGACGACTCTGAAGCTAAGAAACCCTTTTTTCTCTTCCCTCTTATCTTTTAAAAGGATCTACACGACTGCTTCCCTACCCCCCCCCAGCACTCCCCCCCCCTCCCAATCCTTAAAAAAAAAAAAAAAGTGCATGCTGGCGTCTCCCTCACTCTGTATTTTTCTCATTTTGGTTTATTCTGCTATCACTGAGGTGTTATTATCTTATTTATAATTATTCCCGTAAAACGATAAACCATGGTCCCGTGTGCAGCATACTCTTAGCGCACGTTAAAGAAACCACGGCTAAAAATGGCAAAAATCCGTAAAACAAAATGCAGTGAGGTAATAAACCAAATGCACTAGTGTTGCAGACAGGAGAAAAGACACACGGGAGCAGCCCAAATTTCACACACATAGATATGTTGTGAATGGAGTCAAACAATACACGGCAATATTTATTCACTTCCTTCTTTCTTTTGTATTTATTTATATATTCATTTTTTTATCTATCTATCTTATTCATTTATCAGTGACAAATAACGATGTGATAATGTACATTTGTATACCGCTCTTTCTCTGTAAGAGCTCTGGGCGCTTTACATGAAAGAAAAGGTTGCAAATTACATACCCCCCCCCCCCCCCCTTCCCCTGACCGCTCTCTTTCTCACCCCACTCCCGTGGAAGGTTGTTCCAGATACTTTATGTGGTGCAGCGAAGAGGAAAGAGCGTTCACCATAGGTTCTTCTATCGAAAGCGAGGAATTTTCATACGGTAACGAAACAGTCCGAATAAGAGTGCATAGTTCCTGAGGGAATTCAAGCACTGGTGAGGTCACAAAGAACAGCAGGGCCCAGTGGAGTGGACAGCAGAACAGCGACGACAACGCAAGACAAGCGACGACAACGCAACTTGGTATTTAATTCTCGCCTCTATGGGAAGCCAGTGCAGAGAACGGAGGTCAGGAGAATGAATCAATTAATCATTCTGCATCTTGCACACTTTCATCATGAAATAGTAAACAGAAGAGAAAAGTGAGTGGAGACAGAAGTGCCTGATGGGCGGACACCACAAGGTCGATGCAAGAGAGGAAGACCCAAGAACACCAGGCGCGGAACAGACCAACAACTCCAGACCCTGAAGCACACATGGGGCACCATCCACAGACAGGAGTGGCGGTTCTTCGCTGCTGCCCCACCAGACCCTGAAGCACACATGGGGCACCATCCACGGACAGGACAAACACAGACATGAGTGGCGGTTCTTCGTTGCTGCCCCACCAGATCCTGAAGCACACATGGGGCACCATCCACGGACAGGACAAACACAGACATGAGTGGCGGTTCTTCGTTGCTGCCCCACCAGATCCTGAAGCACACATGGGGCACCATCCACGGACAGGACAAACACAGACATGAGTGGCGGTTCTTCGTTGCTGCCCCACCAGATCCTGAAGCACACATGGGGCACCATCCACGGACAGGACAAACACAGACATGAGTGGCGGTTCTTCGCTGCTGCCCCACACGACAGAGGGCATAACAGGCAATACGTAAGTAAGTGACGGGAGGCAGGGTGGGCAGGGAGAGGTCAAGGCTCGGAGTAGACCCCCCCCCCCCCCCCACCTCTTCCTGAGTAAAGACCTCCCCCCCCCGCACCCCTCCCCCTCCCCAAACCATTACCTAAACACACGCCTCAACAAAACAACCCAACTCTGTTAGTTTCAACTCAAGGAGGCGTCAGTCAGTATCAGTATCACTAACTCAAGGAGGCGTCACTGCGTTCGGACAAATCCATATACACTACACCACATCTGCCAAGCAGATGTCTGACCAGCAGCGTAATTCAACACGCTTATTCAGGCCTTGAGGAAAACAACCCAGAAGTAAATGAATATGCAGATTAAAAAATAAATAAATAGATTTAAAGAAAAGAAAAAAGAAAAACAGTCAGTCAAAGAGTGCGGACTGATTCACATATTCTGCTACTACTACTACCGCATTACTGCTTGTAAAAACAAAAAAAGCCGGGGGGTGAAGTCCGCAGCGATTCAGACGTGGCTGTCGACATCCCAACACAAAGTAAAGCCACAATCATCCAATCACACGACAGAACACGATACTGCTGCTCGTCAGTCCGCCCTCAACAAACCCTCGTCAGTCCGTGTGTAAGTCGTGTTGCTCTAACATCCTCCCTCTAAGCCCTGCTACAAGCGGTTGGCTCAGATGTGTGGACAAGATATCCCACGGATACGTCGTCGTTACGACACACTGCAGTGCGGATCTTACTTCCTGACCCGTGTCAAGCGTCTGCATGAGGCTGGATTATCCCCCCCCCCCCCCTGTGTTGTGACAGCGCAAGCAGGGGGAGCCCGACAATGGGTGAAATGTCATCAGCTCGATCCCGTTCACACAGGTGGGGTGCTGGCTGCTTTCTTCGCGGGAAAGGGTTGGGCTGTTTGGGGGAGAAAGGGTTTTGTAGCTGGTGGTGTGGCTTCTTTCTTTCTCACTGCATACCGACATACATTATGATTATGCTTCACATAGTCCCTGCTTTTGTATGTCCGGTTCTTTATATATGGCTTTGTTGTTTGTCTTTTATCAAACTTTCCTTTTAAATTATTGTTCTTTTTTTGTTTTCCTAATTATTATTATTATTTGTGTGTGTGTATGTGTGTGCGCGGGGGGGGGGTGTGTGCGTGCATGTGTGTGTGCGTGTGCGTATGCGCGCGCGTGTGCGCTGAAATGTGCAAGGTAATACGGATATATAGTGTGCCTGTAGAGAACTATAAAATCTCATGACGTCTTTCTCGGAAACATATGAGGAGAGAGAGAGAGAGAGACAGAGACAGAAAGAGCGAAACATTAAATCCTAATGTCCTCATAGCCGGTTAAAAAACCACCACCACCAACAAACATAAGGCCGAAATGACCGCACTCTCCTCCTCTCCTCCACACATACCAGAGGATCAAGCCACACAGCCCCTTACTTAAAACATGAGAAGCCCGGTACACCAATAGAATACCCTGACAAGGTAAACCGTTTATCCCACCTTACCGTACCACCTCCCCCCCCCCCCCCCACCCTCCCCCACAAAAAAAAAAATCTCTCTTCACACACACACACACGGATTCAAACTTCCCCCCCTCAGTTCTCCCACAACAAGCCATTACCTCGCCAGTACCTCGCCCCCTTATCTAAATCCCCTGCCTGGCTATAACCTCCGCTGACCAGCGACCCAGAGACCCTCACCACACCACAGTGGGCCGGGGAAGAGAACTGAAGAGTATGGGAATGGGATGACAGGTCAGAAGAACGTGTGTGGATTAGTACGGTGTGGATCAGAAAGGGGGCCGGGGGGAGCGAGGGGTGTGGACAGGAGGATGGCACAACCTTTTGTTGACCGGGGGCAAACACAGGGTGGGAGTCACTACCTCGTACGACTTATGTCCGAACAGTGCTGGCCCTGTCTTATCTTTGTCTTGTAAGGCTCGCTAGAAACCTATGTCTGGCCCTGTCTTATCTTTGTCTTGTAAGGCTCGCTAGAAACCTATGTCTGGCCCTGTCTTATCTTTGTCTTGTAAGGCTCGCTAGAAACCTATGTCCGAACAGTACTGGCCCTGTCTTATCTTTGTCTTGTAAGGCTCGCTAGAAACCTATGTCTGAACAGTACTGGCCCTGTCTTATCTTTGTCTTGTAAGGCTCGCTAGAAACCTATGTCTGAACAGTACTGGCCCTGTCTTATCTTTGTCTTGTAAGGCTCGCTAGAAACCTATGTCCGAACAGTGCTGGCCCTGTCTTATCTTTGTCTTGTAAGGCTCGCTAGAAACCGTAGAAAGGAGAACCCCTTTCTTCCCTTCGGATCACTACCATTTCTGGGGGGTCACTGTCTCATGAGTTTGTACACTGTCAGTGTCTGAACCTCTTGCCTGGACAGTCGGGGTATGGAACTGTCTGCAGTGGACAACCGGTGTCTAATGCTTCGTCTGGAGTCGTCTGACAATGTTTATGGTAATTAGTGACTGTTTCATCAGAATGCTGTCTGAGGATTTAGCGTATGAGTTTGTTTCGTCTGTAGAGTCAGTGTCTGAACTTTTACCTTGGGAAAACAGGATTTTATTATTCTGGAGAATCAGTGCCCCGTACTTTGCTTGAAGAGTCAAAGTGTCAAACTTTGAGTCGGTGCCTGACAATCTGGTCTGGGCAGTTCCTATCTGGGGGTCCAATGTCTCTCACATTTGTATACAATGTCAGCATCTGAAACCGTGCCTGAAGAATCAGTATTTGAAAACAATGTTTGGAGAATCGGTTTTCCATGTTCAAACATTTTGCTAGTGTCTCAACCTTGGATTCACGTGTAAAACCTTTCCCTGGAGACGAGAGCGGGCATGACAAAATCTTCCACCAGATAATCGTGGAGCAGACTATTTATCTTAAAACCGTCCCCCACAAACAAGACAGTGAAATTGCCCCGAGAGTTTTAAAACCTCCACAGCCAGACAGTAAAACTGCTAGCGGGACCACACCGGAGACTTTAGTCCTCTTGTCTTGACTCCCCATCTCCGTGACTCCACTGGCCAGGGACGGCCACAGACCACTGACCAGGGACGGCCACAGACCACTGACGGCCACAGACCACTGACCAGGGACGGCCACAGCCGCAGACCACTGACCAGGGACGGCCACAGACCACTGACCAGGGACGGCCACAGACCACTGACCAGGGACGGCCACAGACCACTGACCAACAGTGGATGACAGCAGGGGACAGCCCAGGACGATGTGTGCCGATGATGGTAAGAAGGGAGCGGGCTTGATGGCAAGACGCTTCACTGAGGTGACCACCGAGTCGTGAAAAACTGAACAACACTTTGTGTTGCCTGTGGAAGACACTTCTGTGTTGTATCCGTTGTCCATTCTCTGTCAATAAGCTGGTTCGATCGATCTATTGGAACAGCAGTCTAGTGATCAACACGCGTCAGTTTTAGTTTGCAATATATATATATATATATATATATATATATATATATATATATATATATATATATATATATATCGCCTCAGAAACTTGACCCCCTCCCTCCCCCCGACCCGACCCCGTCGTTTCTCTGAACGTAAATCATACCGGCGTTCGTGCGTGCGTGCGCAGACAGAGAGAGAGAGACAGACAGACAGACAGACAGACAGAGAGACACAGAGAGAGACAGAGACAGAGATAAGCCTCTGTAAATAGTTCATGATATAGAAAAAGAAGACGGAGAGGGGTTGGAGGAAGAGAATGGAACCAACATGTTTGTTGATAGCAAATGGCGTGTTGTTGTCTAACAACCTTTATCCACACACACACACACACACACACACACACACACACACACACAGATGACAACCACGACCCCATTCTCCCAACCCCTATCACACTAACTTGGCAGAACAGGGACAGGGGAAGCACACAGTCTCAGGAGACCAACAACTCGGCATTGCTAACAGCACTGTGATGTGGACACATACATTAGCACAGGGACACCAGCACCCACTGTTTACACTGGTCTAGCTGGCTCCTCGGACATAGGAACAACACACACACTCACACACTCTCTCTCTCTCTCTCACATACAGACTCTCACACACGCACACATACACACACACACTCTCTCTCTTTTTCTCTCCCTCCCTACCTACATCTCTCTCTCTCTCTCTCTCTCTCTCTCTCTCCCACGAACACACACACACACACACACACACACACACATATATATATATATATATATATATATATATGCACACAGTCTCTAACACTTACACACACACTCACACATCCATGCACGCACGCACACACACAAACGCACACACACACACACACACACACACACACACACTACAATCACTGTAAGGGGCTGGGCAAGCAACGCTAGAGTGGGGACCCCAAACAAGGTGTGGTGTAAGATGGCCACTTCTTTTCTACCTGCTGGTAAACACTGGTTCTCAGGCTTTGGCTGGGTTGATACTGAAAAAAAAAGAAGAAAAAAAAAACTAATGGAAAAAGAAAAGCACGATGCCTACAAGCCATTTTAACACAGACGTGTTAATGGGATTGGTATTCGGGAAACATAATGCCTATACAAACCGTTTTTGCCTACATAACAGTTACGTTTCGGGAGGTAAGGGGAGGGGAGGGGAAGAGGGAGGGGGGAGGGATGTAGATATTAGGAGGTGATCAGAAGTGGGAGGTTGGGGGTGGGGGTTAGGGTTAGGGTTCGAGAGGGAGACAGGGAGCGACAAAAGGGGAGAGAGAGAGAGAGAGAGAGAGAGAGAGAGAGAGAGTTATATATAAAACAATGTAAACTTCAAACACACACACACACACACACACCAGAAATCAACTATCTGCAGACTTTTAAAAGGTCCATGACCGATCCTGTCACGAACAACCACAACAATGTAAACTTCAAACACACACACACACACACACACACACACACACACACACACACACACACACAACAGAAATCAACTCTATCTAGAGAATCGGCAGACTTTAGAAAAGGTCCATGTCACGGACAGTCACAGCAATTACACCCAGGCACAACAGCGTCACGGGGCGGGCCTACCCACGGTTGATATCAGATAACGGGATTGAAGGCAAAACTAACCGAAACAGCGCTGAAACTAAGGCTGGTCACGACAACACCCCCCCCCCCCCCCCCCCCCCCCCCCCCCTATATCTCTATCTCCACCTGAAGAATCAAATCTACGATCACTTCCAGTGAAAACACCAAAAGAACTAACAAACACAAACACGCACTCAAAGTTCGAGAAACCGCGTACACAAATGTACACTGACAAGCCCCATATCATTCTCTGTCTCTCTCTCTCTCTGTCTCTCTCTCTCTCTGTCTCTCTCTCTCACCGCCCGCACCCCAATTCTAATGGATTGATTTTCAGTTGTGGTCCTGTGTAGTCGGCTGGGCTATCACCAACATAGGTAAATATATAAAGAAAGAAAGAAAGTAAGTAAGTAAGTAAGTAAGTAAGTAAGTTAAGAAACAAGGCAAACACTTACCTGCCAAAACTGCCAGGTAGGTAGTCAAGAAAGGTGTCGTTCAGGTACAGGTGTGTCAGATTCTGCAGCTGCGTGAAACCTTCGGGTAACCTGTCCACACAAAGCACACAGCATTCTCTGAGACCCGTGTGCACTACATTTGTACAGACAACAGCACTCTTTGAGACCCGTGTGCACTACATTTGTACAGACAACAGCACTCTCTGAGACCCGTGTGCACTACATTTGTACAGACAACAGCATTCTTTGAGACCCGTGTGCACTACATTTGTACAGACAACAGCACTCTTTGAGACCCGTGTGCACTACATTTGTACAGACAACAGCATTCTTTGAGACCCGTGTGCACTACATTTGTACAGACAACAGCACTCTTTGAGACCCGTGTGCACTACATTTGTACAGACAACAGCACTCTTTGAGACCCGTGTGCACTACATTTGTACAGACAACAGCACTCTTTGAGACCCGTGTGCACTACATTTGTACAGACAACAGCATTCTCTGAGACCCGTGTGCACTACATTTGTACAGACAACAGCACTCTTTGAGACCCGTGTGCACTACATTTGTACAGACAACAGCACTCTTTGAGACCCGAGTGCACTACATTTGTACAGACAACAGCATTCTCTGAGACCCGTGTGCACTACATTTGTACAGACAACAGCATTCTTTGAGACCCGAGTGCACTACATTTGTACAGACAACAGCATTCTCTGAGACCCGTGTGCACTACATTTGTACAGACAACAGCATTCTTTGAGACCCGTGTGCACTACATTTGTACAGACAACAGCATTCTTTGAGACCCGAGTGCACTACATTTGTACAGACAACAGCACTCTTTGAGACCCGTGTGCACTACATTTGTACAGACAACAGCATTCTTTGAGACCCGTGTGCACTACATTTGTACAGACAACAGCACTCTCTGAGACCCGTGTGCACTACATTTGTACAGACAACAGCACTCTTTGAGACCCGTGTGCACTACATTTGTACAGACAACAGCATTCTCTGAGACCCGTGTGCACTACATTTGTACAGACAACAGCACTCTTTGAGACCCGTGTGCACTACATTTGTACAGACAACAGCATTCTTTGAGACCCGTGTGCACTACATTTGTACAGACAACAGCATTCTTTGACACCCGTGTGCACTACATTTGTACAGACAACAGCATTCTTTGACACCCGTGTGCACTACATTTGTACAGACAACAGCACTCTTTGAGACCCGTGTGCACTACATTTGTACAGACAACAGCACTCTCTGAGACCCGTGTGCACTACATTTGTACAGACAACAGCACTCTTTGAGACCCGTGTGCACTACATTTGTACAGACAACAGCACTCTCTGAGACCCGTGTGCACTACATTTGTACAGACAACAGCACTCTTTGAGACCCGTGTGCACTACATTTGTACAGACAACAGCATTCTTTGAGACCCGTGTGCACTACATTTGTACAGACAACAGCATTCTTTGAGACCCGTGTGCACTACATTTGTACAGACAACAGCATTCTTTGAGACCCGTGTGCACTACATTTGTACAGACAACAGCACTCTTTGAGACCCGTGTGCACTACATTTGTACAGACAACAGCATTCTCTGAGACCCGTGTGCACTACATTTGTACAGACAACAGCATTCTTTGAGACCCGAGTGCACTACATTTGTACAGACAACAGCACTCTCTGAGACCCGTGTGCACTACATTTGTACAGACAACAGCATTCTTTGAGACCCGAGTGCACTACATTTGTACAGACAACAGCACTCTTTGAGACCCGTGTGCACTACATTTGTACAGACAACAGCATTCTTTGAGACCCGTGTGCACTACATTTGTACAGACAACAGCATTCTTTGAGACCCGTGTGCACTACATTTGTACAGACAACAGCATTCTCTGAGACCCGTGTGCACTACATTTGTACAGACAACAGCACTCTTTGAGACCCGTGTGCACTACATTTGTACAGACAACAGCATTCTTTGAGACCCGTGTGCACTACATTTGTACAGACAACAGCACTCTTTGAGACCCGTGTGCACTACATTTGTACAGACAACAGCACCCTTTGAGACCCGTGTGCACTACATTTGTACAGACAACAGCACTCTTTGAGACCCGTGTGCACTACATTTGTACAGACAACAGCATTCTTTGAGACCCGTGTGCACTACATTTGTACAGACAACAGCACTCTTTGAGACCCGTGTGCACTACATTTGTACAGACAACAGCACTCTTTGAGACCCGTGTGCACTACATTTGTACAGACAACAGCACTCTTTGAGACCCGTGTGCACTACATTTGTACAGACAACAGCATTCTTTGAGACCCGTGTGCACTACATTTGTACAGACAACAGCACTCTTTGAGACCCGTGTGCACTACATTTGTACAGACAACAGCACTCTTTGAGACCCGTGTGCACTACATTTGTACAGACAACAGCACTCTTTGAGACCCGTGTGCACTACATTTGTACAGACAACAGCACTCTTTGAGACCCGTGTGCACTACATTTGTACAGACAACAGCACTCTTTGAGACCCGTGTGCACTACATTTGTACAGACAACAGCACTCTTTGAGACCCGAGTGCACTACATTTGTACAGACAACAGCATTCTCTGAGACCCGTGTGCACTACATTTGTACAGACAACAGCATTCTTTGAGACCCGTGTGCACTACATTTGTACAGACAACAGCATTCTCTGAGACCCGTGTGCACTACATTTGTACAGACAACAGCATTCTTTGAGACCCGTGTGCACTACATTTGTACAGACAACAGCATTCTTTGAGACCCGAGTGCACTACATTTGTACAGACAACAGCACTCTTTGAGACCCGTGTGCACTACATTTGTACAGACAACAGCATTCTCTGAGACCCGTGTGCACTACATTTGTACAGACAACAGCACTCTTTGAGACCCGTGTGCACTACATTTGTACAGACAACAGCACTCTTTGAGACCCGTGTGCACTACATTTGTACAGACAACAGCACTCTTTGAGACCCGTGTGCACTACATTTGTACAGACAACAGCATTCTTTGAGACCCCAGTGCACTACATTTGTACAGACAACAGCATTCTTTGAGACCCCAGTGCACTACATTTGTACAGACAACAGCATTCTTTGAGACCCCAGTGCACTACATCTGTACAGACAACAGCATTCTTTGAGACCCCAGTGCACTACATTTGTACAGACAACAGCATTCTTTGAGACCCGTGTGCACTACATTTGTACAGACAACAGCATTCTTTGAGACCCCAGTGCACTACATTTGTACAGACAACAGCATTCTTTGAGACCCCAGTGCACTACATTTGTACAGACAACAGCATTCTTTGAGACCCCAGTGCACTACATCTGTACAGACAACAGCATTCTTTGAGACCCCAGTGCACTACATTTGTACAGACAATGGCATTCTTTGAGACCCGTGTGCACTACATTTGTACAGACAACAGCACTCTTTGAGACCCGTGTGCACTACATTTGTACAGACAACAGCATTCTTTGAGACCCGTGTGCACTACATTTGTACAGACAATGGCGAACAACAGAACACTGATGAGAACACCCACAAACAGGTCTGATCCCTCGCTGCAAGTTTTCACTCCTGTTCCTGCGATGGGGGGAAGCGTCGTGACACTGTCGGTTAGACGCTGGACTTCTGGAGCCAGCTGCACTGCTCGGACGGAACAGCCTGGTATGGTTGTAACCCGCTACTGACTGTGTGTAGTATGGAACTGACCAATGTTGGTCGGACGGAACAGCCTGGTATGGTTGTAACCCGCTACTGACTGTGTGTAGTATGGAACTGACCAATGTTGCTCGGACGGAACAGCCTGGTATGGTTGTAACCCGCTACTGACTGTGTGTAGTATGGAACTGACCAATGTTGGTCGGACGGAACAGCCTGGTATGGTTGTAACCTGCTACTGACTGTGTGTAGTATGAAACTGACCAATGTTGGTCGGACGGAACAGCCTGGTATGGTTGTAACCTGCTACTGACTGTGTGTAGTATGAAACTGACCAATGTTGGTCGGACGGAACAGCCTGGTATGGCTGTAACCCGCTACTGACTGTGTGTAGTATGGAACTGACCAATGTTGCTCGGACGGAACAGCCTGGTATGGTTGTAACCCGCTACTGACTGTGTGTAGTATGGAACTGACCAATGGCGTAGTTCGGTCAACGTAGGCATTTAGTCACGTGTAAGTGTCAAAAAGTTAGAACCAAGCAATGTAACTGGCACCTGGTCCAGTGACTTTCAGTCGTCCCGAATGGCTCAGATATCACAGAGAATGTATATACATGTATAATGTTACAGCCAGGTAGGTATACACACACGATTACATAATAGATAGATAAATAAATAAATAAATAAATAAAAATGAATAAATAAATAAAATAAATAAATAAATATAGTAAGTAAGTAAGAAACAAGGCAAACACTTACCTACCAAAACTGCCATTTTATTATTATTATTATTGTTATTGTTGTTGTTATCATTCTTATCATTATCATTATTATTATTTTGTTTTGGTTTTGCCTTTTGTGTGTGGTACATGTAACTTTGCACGCGTGTCTTATAAACCTTGCCAAGCTTTAACTGACATCAACATTGATTCTGTTCTGATCCTGATTCACGCGAATGGGTTCTCGTTCACCATAACTGTTATCATGAATGGGTTCTCGTTTACCTTTACTGTTATCATGAATGGGTCCTCGTTCACCATAACTGTTATCATGAATGGGTTCTCGTTCACCATAACTGTTATCATGAATGGGTTCTCGTTCACCATAACTGTTATCATGAATGGGTTCTCGTTCACCATAACTGTTATCATGAATGGGTTCTCGTTCACCTTAACTGTTATCATGAATGGGTCCTCGTTCACCTTAACTGTTATCATGAATGGGTTCTCGTTCACCTTAACTGTTATCATGAATGGGTTCTCGTTCACCATAACTGTTATCAACGTTAACACCACCCACTCCCCGGCAAAGAGGTGGATAATTCCATCACAAACAGTTCGTCCCACTCCCCGGCAAAGAGGTGGATAATTCCATCACAAACAGTTCGCCCCACTCCCCGGCAAAGAGGTGGATAATTCCATCACAAAGAGTTCGTCCCACTCCCCGGCAAAGAGGTGGATAATTCCATCACAAACAGTTCGCCCCACTCCCCGGCAAAGAGGTGGATAATTCCATCACAAACAGTTCGTCCCACTCCCCGGCAAAGAGGTGGATAATTCCATCACAAACAGTTCGTCCAATCGGGACAAACTGCAGCAGCTTACTGAGAACAAAGCTATATGTTCAATCACTTGGTTGCTGAACCCTTTTATGAAAGGAGATCAGTGTGATATTAAACTGCAGTGTTCCTGTGTCATTCTAAGCGGTGTGATTTGTTTTGCCGAACAAACAGTGATATTAAACTGCAGTGTTCCTGTGTCATTCTAAGCGGTGTGATTTGTTTTGCCGAACAAACAGTGATATTAAACTGCAGTGTTCCTGTGTCATTCTAAGCGGTGTGATTTGTTTTGCCGAACAAACAGTAAGACGTCCCGTCCTTTCTTCCTCCTCATCGATAGTGGGATGTGACTCTCACGTTCCCTTTCTACCTCCTCATCGATAGTGGGATGTGACTCTCACGTTCCCTTTCTACCTCCTCATCGATAGTGGGATGTGACTCTCACGTTCCCTTTCTACCTCCTCATCGATAGTGGGATGTGACTCTCACGTTCCCTTTCTACCTCCTCATCGATAGTGGGATGTGACTCTCACGTTCCCTTTCTACCTCCTCATCGATAGTGGGATGTGACTCTCACGTTCCCTTTCTTCCTCCTCATCGATAGTGGGATGTGACTCTCACGTTCCCTCCTACACACGAGTGGACTTTTACGCGTATGACCGTTTTTGCCGTTTTACCCCCCTCCACGTAACTCAGTAGAGCTTAAAGAAACTGCACACGTGGTGAGCACTGTCCAAGGAGCACCAACCCCACCAGAAGTTCCAGTAGAGTTCCGCTCGGCAGAAGGCAATAAAGTCTGGCCAGGAACAGCATCCAAACTTTCCAAGGCATGGAAACGTGGGCTGCTTGATGGTGCCGAAGATTGGGAATGCACAGCTGACCTACCAGAGGGGAAGAAACATGGGGAAATCATCAGCAAGAGCGGCATGAGACCTGACATACTACTCCAAGGGTAACGCAGTCACAAGAGGAAGCCGGAAAACCAAATACACAATGGCGGCCAACATCCTCACCTGTAAACTCAGTCTCATCTCTAACAACAGCCCTTCACTGACAAGCATGTGTTGTTCGTCAGCAGCAGTCAAAGGGTTAACAACGCGAGGTTTTATGAACACTATAAAAAAAAAGGGGGGGTGGGGGTCTGTGGGCTGTACAAAACAGTAATATGACATCAAAAGGAACATGAAAAAAAGAAGCAGATATAATGCGCCATTGCCTCCATCTCCAACATAGTCCAGTGTGTGAGGGGAGGGGGGAATATCTCTCTCTCTATATATATATACATATGTGTGTGTGTGTGTGTGTGTGTGTAAGCGTATATGCGCGCGTGTGTGAGTGTGCGTGTGCGCGTGTGTCCGCGCGCGCGCCGTGACTATTACGCACGTACCACCGTTCAACAGACCCCCCCCATTCAACACTTAAACAGCACAGACTTTCAGCCACAATGTCCATGGCTCACCACAGCGGACACAGCCCCCGTCCTCACAAAAGGGTACCCGCTGATCAAAAGCAAAGCCTGCACTTATGTCTATACCTATACCTATATATATATATATATATGTGTGTGTGTGTGTGTGTGTGTGTGTGTGTGTGTGTATCATGCAATATGTATGTCATGCAGCAGGCATACCAAGGCCACAACAGGAGAAAGGCTACACGTCTCACAACACGACGTCTTTATTACGCCTGCTAACAGTCTGAAGGCTATTCAGTGTTGGGGGAAGGGGGGGGAGGGGAAAGAAAGGATGAATGCATGAAAGATTAATGGAAAAAAAAGGAAAAAGGACACAAAGCCTGACGTAGTGTACGTGGGAAAAACGTACGCGTCAACAACTGTTTTTGTATAGCTGTTAGACGGTGGAAAGGTGTGTGTGCCTGCAAGCGTGCGTCGAGTCCATAGAAAGAGTGTCTTTTCGAAAACCTAACTAAATGGGGACTCATGCAAGTATGCACGAAAAAGCCTTTTGAAATGTGAACCTTTTCATTAACACAATAATTCACTGGCATGCAGCGGACTAGAGAAGAAGAAGAAAAGAAGAAGAAAAAAGAGAGAGAGCGAAAGTGTGAGTGGGGAGACTGACAGGGAGGGGTGTAGGAGCTATGAGCATGGAAGAGGCAGGGTCTATTCCTGTCAAACCATAGCGCACGTAAAAGAACCGACGGCAACAAAAAGAGTTGTCGGTGGAAGAAAAAAAATTCTACAGGAAAATCCATTTTGATAGTATTATACACAGAGAAAAAAGTGCCGCCGGATTCTGATGCGGCACTCTCTTGGGGTACAGCAGAACGGAACTCCACGCACTGATATTTAGTGTGGCTGAAGTTTCATGGAGCGGAACAGAAAAAAAAGGTACACATATATGTGTGTTCCAAAAGTTCATTGACACAACCCAGTATGGTGGTCAGGGTTTTGTTATCTATCAGTATGTTTTACCCTGTTCATGAACTTAAGGGGAACATCGTAGAGGAAAATACACACCACCCTTTGCACTAGTTTGCAGTCAGGAAAAGAGAAACCTTAACGCCCATTACACACACACACACACACACACACACACACACACACAGAGAGAGAGAGAGAGAGAGAGAGAGAGAGAGAGAGAACTCAGAAATGTATTATTATAGAAGGCCTTCAGACCCATTACAATGTTGAATGTCTGTTATACATACTTCGTCATACCAATACGCAAGTGCACCCTCCCCCATTCAAACGCCCGCACGCGCACACACACACACACACACACACACACACACACACCACACACACACACACACACAAAACCCGTGCGCTCACTCAATCGTGATTGTAACACGGTGCATGTTCACGCACAATACATCCAAACCAAACAGCAAGCGTCTTCCATAGTCACCAGTTGAACCATTATAATCTGTTCTCGCACAGTCTGAATTTCAAGACATTTCAAGAGTATCCTGAGATCACAATAAAGCAGAGTGACGCTTATCTGCGTGATGAACAGAACGTCTCCAATCATGAAAACCGCCTTCTGTCGTTCTGCAGTATGAAATCTAGACTTTTGTTTCAGGGATATTTTGTGTACCGAGACGGAATATATTCAAGCCGCAGGTTGATAGACAGATCTGGAAAAGAAAAAGAAAGAGAGAGAGAGAGAGAGAGAGAGAGAGAGAGAAAGGGAGAGAGAGAGGGTGAAGGGGTGGAGGGGGTAGGGGGGTGGGGAAGGCTTCAGAAAGAGACTACCAACAACAACAAAAGCATGTTCAAACCCCCCCCAGTCCTAATCCTATTGTATTGCAACACACGGCGGCTCAACGCTGCTGCGTCTCAAACTGCCTGCGGCCATCACTTCACACACGGTACGCTTTGTCGTGCTTCTCACCCCAGTCTGTTCCCTCCTCGCCACCCCAATCCCTTTATCCCCCACCCCTGTGTGTGTGTGTCTGTGTGTGTGTGTGCGCGCGCGCGCGCGCAGTAGCCTTGTATTGAAATGCTTCTGAGTTTTCTCTCTGTCTGTCTATCTTTCTCTGCCTGTCAGCTATCTGTCTATCTGTCTCTGTCTCTCTCTCTCTCTCACACACACTCTTCACATCTACCCCTCTGTGCATTCACTGGCTGCAACTTTCGCGCGCTGGAACTGGAGAGAAGATCCGGATTTGTCCATCTCAAATTTCTTCTCGTGGTATAAAATTCATGTCGGACAAAAAACAGGGGACGGGAACGAACTGAAAGAGTCCGTGAACGACTCAGGGAAGCAAGCACGCGCATGTGTGTGTGTGTGTGTGTGTGTGTGTGTGTGTGTGTGTGTGTGTGACTGAGAACTAAGTCGGTTTGCTTTATGAGTGATCTATACACATGATTTAAAATGTTTTTCTAATCAATCAAAAAGCCACACGACAGATGAACTTGTTCATTCATTTCTGAGTCACTAATGACAGCAAGAACATCATGGTAGTCGTGTTCATCATCCATCATAATTGTGAACATCAAGATAAATCCTAATGACATGATCATTATTTACATATCTTAGAATAAATTTTTTTTAAAAAGAAGAAAAGAAAGGTGTTATTCAACTCTGAATTATCATCATCGCTGTTATCAACACAAAACAAAACAAAAACAACAACAAAGACAAAAAAACAAAAAAAAAAGAAGAAAAAACCAAGAAGACAAGAACAACAACGGAAATAATTTTTAACTTTCTCGGACAATTTTCAACAAAATTTCCTCCCGGGGAGTCCAATTGACTGTAGGGAGAGAGGGTGGAGGGGGTGTAGAAAGCACAGTGTGTGCCTGACCCCGAGTGGCTGTGCAGTGGTGATCCGCGAGACGAGCGCGTGCTCACGGCCCTCATTTAGCGCTCCACGGCCCGTGAGAAGCAGTGTTTGCCACACAGGCTGCACAGGTTTTTTTTAGTTGCACACCAATATACTGTCGCCGCGACCGAATTTTTTGGGAGAAAAAAGAAGTCTAACAGTCAAACACATAGTGTTCCTACAATTTTGTGTTGTTGGTTTGTTGGAAAACCAACGAATAAACAGACAAACAAAACACCAGTCATGCTGAGCAGTGTGTGCTACTAGTCATCTTGTTTGTGATCTAAGAATAAACACCCCATACAGAAGATCAGCCAAACACAATCATAAAAAGCTAAAGTGCCCCCGCATCCTGACATACAAAGAGATGGGAAGAAGAGTGTGTGTGTATGTGTGTGGGTGGGTGGGGTATGTGTGTGTGTGGGGGGGGGGGTGCGTGCGTGCGTGTGTGCGTGTGTATGTGTGTGTGTGTGTGTGTGTGAGGCAGACAGACAGACAGACAGACTGAGTAAGGGTTGACTGGAACAGACTGAACACAACACACCATTTCAAAAAGGGCCGATCGGATGGTCACAGCATCTGAAAAGTTATATTCTGAGAACCATGACTTTCGTTTCCACTTTAAAAGCCAAAAGCAAAAAGTCCGCAAAGGGTCAATGTTCACGCTTCCCGTGCTCTGGGGACAAAAGGCTCGCACTCCAGAAGAGCAACGGCATTCATCGGCGGAAAATCATCAATCGCTTTGACAGCAAATCATTAATCGGGTGGACGGCGAATCATTAATCGGGTGGACTGAAGTTCAGTCTTCATGTACGAAGCAAATCGTTGATAACACGGCAGCAAAATGTGCACCAGTCACACAGGCAGGCGATCATCGATCATCGGAGTGGCATAAAATTCAACCATGTGGACAGCCGTCACTAAATCGTACAAACCGTATATCGATCTTCCCTCTCTTTTATTCCCCCCCCCCCCTTCCATTTCCATTACTATAATCGCTGTTAGTTTTGTTTTTTATTGTAGTACTACTGCCGCTGGTTTATCTTTTTAAACCTTAATTTCTTTTTTTTTTCCTGTGTTCCCTACTCTGGGCCTTTTCTCTGTGACCCTTTTCTGTGACTGTCAAACACCAGGTCTTTAGTCACGTTTCTGTCCATCTTTGCATCGTTTGCTGAGTACTACTCCTAACTTCCTCTAGGTGTTACCTTTGCCTCCTGGTCATGTCCACTGATCACATTCCCTGAAGACGAACCTGTGGTTTGAAACGTCGGTACTTGTTACCAAACTTTGCCTTGTTTTTCATCCCACAGTTTCATGTAAAAAGACTGTCTCCGTCTATTGGTTTTCTCGACTCAGCTGTCATCGTTTGATGCATCACCTTACTGATCAGACATATACATGTAGCAAGTCATGATTCACACAGGCATCGGGTCAATAATTATATGAGCGGCATGTAAATCATGCATCTGTCTGACCAGAAAATCAGTACTGATTCTATGATAAACCGGTCCCACGTGCAGTTTCAGTTTCTCAGCGAGTTGTCCCACCGTTCGGACAAATGCATTTATATACGCTACAACACACGCGCTTACACAGGCTTTGGGTACATGCATATCATATTGGAGTACCTATCAGAGTGGACTTCGTTTACAGAATTTTGCTAGAGGACAACACTCTCGCTGCCATGGGTTCTTTTTCAGTGCGCCAAGTCCGTGCTGCACACGGGACCTCGGTTTATCGTCTCATCCGAATGACTATACGCTCAGTTTGATTATCCAGTCCAACTTAGGAGAAAGGGAGAGAGCGGGATTCGAACCCACACCCTCACGGACTCTCTGTTCTGGCAGACGAGCGTCATCTGCCACTTTCCACTGTGTGCAGCATGCACTTAGAGCACGTAAAAGAACCCACGGCAATAAAAGGGTTGTCACAAACAGAATTTTGAACTATCCAATTTGACCGTAAAACAAATAACCTCACAGACCGAAAAACACAGCGAGAAGAGTGGCGATACACTGGCGACACGTTCTTTCAGGGAACAGCAACCTGGATTTCACTCAGAGAAATCTGTAGTCACACACACACGCACGCGCGCAAAAGAGAGAGAGGGAGGCAGAGAGAGAGAATAAATACAACATGGACATCAAATCAATAACCAGACACGGAACACTGCCAGTGTAGAAGATGAGGCAGACGTGCGACTGTGTGTGTGTGTGTGTGTGTGTGTGTGGGTGTGTGCGCGCGCGCGTGTGTGTGTGTGACTGGCTGCCTGTGTCTGTAGGTCTGTGTGCATGTCTCCTCACCTCCCAAATAAAGCCCAGCCAGATGGCTGAATGCTGTTGAACTGGATACAGATGACGTTATTTCACAGCGACACTGTGACACAAGGCGTGAAACAAGGACATCATTTCAGGACTAAGGGGGAGGGGCGGGGAGGGGGTGTGGAGGCGGAGGGAAGGAAGGAGAGGGTACACTGCACGTGTATTCCTGCACAGGTAAATGACTTGTCACGCTCATTTATTCTCACAACCCCCCTCACCCATCCACTCCAAACGTAATTTCTCTCACAAGATTTAATCAGGTCCACGCCTCGGAGAAACGTGTGCGAAAAAGAGAGAGTACCTCAGTGGAGAGATACAGAGGGAGGGAGAGAGAGAGAGAGAGAGAGAGAGAGAGAGAGAGAGAGAGAGACACTTTGACACTTTGACTCTTTACTGTCATTAGCTTAACAGCCCATGTGACAGGGGGGTGCAGGGGAAGTTACAGTGTCGTTTTATCCAATCATTTGAAAAAGTAAAACAAAACAGAACAAAAACAAAAACTAACGCACCTAATGTTACAAAGGTTATATCAATAAACAACAGCCAACAAAATTGCATACACAAAAAAAAATAACAACATCATCATCATTAGATTGACCATCCAAATACTAATTCTATCTGCTTCTAATTTTAACCCTCAAAGAAATCATTTTGGAAACCATTAATGTTTGTATATATTATGAATTAACGGGCATTTTGATCATTTATTTTCTTTTTCCGTGTATCTACTGCCTCTGAGACGTATTTTGCAAGTGAGAGGATAATATTTTCGTCATTTGATGTTAAGACACTGACCAGGTCTTTCCTCTTTGCTGCAGCTGTTTTAAAGAGTGTACAGTTTTCCCGAACCTCCTCGTATCCTTTGCAACTGAACATGAAATGTATCTCATCTTCTTTATTCTCGCCACACATTGGACAAGGAGATGTTAATCCACCTGTCTCAAACCATCTTTTATTAGCATTCAGCCCGACTGTTCTCAATCTAAATCTAGCAAGATTGACTCTGTGCCACCTGTTTGTTATGACTGAAATATATCTTTCTGTCTGAAATGCTGTCTTGAAGGAAAAGAACCAGCTATATTTATCATTACTTTCCATTTCTCCATGCCAATTTTGTTTATAGCATGCTATCAATCTATCTTTAAATTCTGAGATAAACACATTTTCGTAACCCACTCCTTGACACATCCAAACAAGTCCAAATCCATGTTCAGTTAGAGTTTTTTTGATTTGATAAACCCAGTTTTGTTTGCCTCTCTCTTCTTGCAGTAACATCATCTCATACGCTTGCTTACACAATCTGGAAGCCGGTAGCCTTGTCAACTTAATCCAATACTTTACACATTTTACGAAAGTCTTAACATACAGTGGATATCTGCCGGTTTCCCCATATAGTGCTGTGTTTGATGAGTGTAGTGGAACGCCGAGAAAACGTTTAATAGCAAATGTGTGCACCCTTTCGAGTTGACTATTAATCAAAAGTCCCCAAATTTCTGCTGCATATGTCAAAACCGGTTCAACCTGTGTGTCAAACAATTTCCAGAAAAGGCTCATATCAATGGAATGTAGCTTCCGAAAAGATTTAATAATTTCTATTACCCCTTTTTTCCCTTTTTTGCTCGTTTCAGCCCAAGCAGACGACAGACTCAATTTCGTGGTAAATAACATCCCCAGATACTTATAGGAATTCGTCACTATTAACTCTTTATCACCATAAAACCATTTTTCATGTGCTGAAAGGTGGCCCCCATTTCGAAAAACTATAACATTAGTTTTTTCAAGATTTACAGTTAGCCGCAATCTGTCTGCTTCTTGCTTTAAAACAGTTAGTTGATTCTGCAATCCAATGGCCGTATCAGACAAAAGCACAATATCATCTGCAAATAACATCAAAAACAATTCTACTGCTCCTGGAATCATCTGAATTCCATGTCTACCCTTTTTTGATATTTCAACAGCAAGTTCATTAATGAAAAACGAAAACAACAAGGGACTTAGCAGACAACCCTGTTTAACACCATATGGACATTCGAAAAAATCAGAATAATTACATTTATCACGTACACACACAAGGACAGAATCATATATACTCTTAACGGCCGTATAAAGCTTGCCATGTACACCAGTTTTTCTCAAAATATCCCACAAAATATTACGATTTACAGAGTCGAACGCTTTTCTGAAATCCACAAATGCTACATATAATTTAGAATTTCGTAAGAGAGAGAGAGAGAGAGAGAGAGAGAGAGAGAGTGGAGTGGGGTGGGGAGAAGGAGACAGAGACAGAAAGACAGAGAGAGGGGAGAGAGACAGACAGACAGACAGAGAGAGAGGGTGGAATGGGGACAGGGAGACGGAGAGAGAGAGAGACAGAGAGAGAGAGAGACAGACAGACAGACAGACAGACAGACACAGAGAGAGAGAGGGTGGAGTGGGGACAGGGAGACAGAGACAGAGAGAGACACACAGAGAGAGAGAGAGAGAGAGAGGGTGTGTGTATGTCTGTGCAGATATTGTAGGGCTGTCTGCAATGTGAGGACCAAAGACGTCAACCGTCTTTGATTGGCGACCAAAGATAACCCGGTCCACGTCAAGTAAAGCCCACGATAAGACAAACCATGCGCCTTCACTTCGCGGCTGACGATAAAGGTTTACAACGTGTGCCTGATAATTAACTTAAATACTCAACAGACCTGCGTCTTTCACTTTGACAGTAAGCCCAGCAACATGCGTCTTCAATTTACAAGGAAATGATAACGGTTATCACGAGCCTTCAAAAATGCCACTGGTGTCTTTCAGGACTTTTTCTTTCTGCTGGTCAGGCATCTGCTTGGCAGATGTGGTGTAGCGTATATGGTTTTGTCCGAACGCAGTGACGCCTCCTTGAGCTACTGAAACTGAAACTGAAACTTTCTTTCTGTTGCACGACCAACATCGACTTGCCGATGACTGTCGTGGTTCATGCATGCTGGGCGTTTTCGTGTCTTCATGACCCACCGAACACTGACATGGGTTACCGGATCTTTAACGCGCGTATTTGGTCTTCTGTGTGCATATACACACAAAGGAGGTTCAGGCACTAGCAGGTCTGCACAATATGTTGACCTGGGAGATCGGACAAATCTCCACCCTTTTACCCACAAGGCGCCGTTTCCGAGATTCGAACCCGGGACCCTCAGACTGAAAGTCCAACGCTTAGACCACTCGGCTATTGCGCCCGTCAAAGGACTCGTCATTACAACGAAATGATAACGGTTATCACGAGTCTTCAAACTGCGACTGATGTCAGACACGTCTGCTTGACCGTTTACATGTGTTTATAATTTCCGACAGCCCCCCCCCCCCCCCCACACACACACACACACTTCCTAATGTGCATTCATCTTTTTACCCTGTCAGATAACAACCAGTATCAACATATTTATGTTTTATACAGCAACAACAGCTACGACTACAAACAAACAAAAATACAACTTTTAGAAATAAATGTCTCCTATTATATTGAAGAAACTGCTATTCGCGAAGTGGCTGTGCCGAGCGCATGACGCAACGGAAAGAAGAATAAACGCTTCACGGTAGACATTTCCTACAACATGAAGATTCACACGTCTGCAAGAATGGGTGAAATTACAATCGTCCACATCCACCCCCACCTCCCTTTTCAGCAACCCTGCCCCTCCCACCCCTCTCTCTCTCTCTCCCCAACCCCTGTTCACACACTCCCACGGGAACCAAGCAGCATCCAAAATAATGTCTAATCCTTTGATCCCTTTGGGGGCATGGAGGAAATATAAGTAATGTCACAGGTATTTTACACCAAAACAGAACGTAAACACCTATTGAAATACACAAAATTGGTAATTAAAAACACATAACTAAACTCTCTCTCTTCTTTATCATTTTCTATTCCTTCATTGATGGTTTGATGTACAAAAAACAAAACAAACCAACAACAACAACAAAAAGGCAAGAAAAAGGCAATTATTGCTTATTCATTTCAACTTGAGGAAATAAAATATTCACACACACACACACACACACACACACACACACTTCCAAAGCCATTAGAATCTTGACTTTTACACACACACACACACACACACACACACACACACACGTACACACACACACACACTTCCAAAGCCAAAGCACTAAAAATACCACTAATGGCTGACGTGTTTACAGTACTTCATGCAACGGGAGACGAACACGGGCCCGTGGTGTTGGTTTTCCATTTGCGACACACGTGACACTCCAGGTTCTAATGACCTACCAGCGATCATCATATTGGAAACCGCCCCTGCCCCCGCCCCCGCCTCCTCCCCCCCCCCCCCCCCCCCCCCCCTCCCTCCCGGAACAATATCACAGCCATGTTACGCCCGAGCGGTTCTCACCGCCTTGTTGACAGGACGCATGCCTCAGTCTTTTCAAGCAAAGGGCAGCCCTGCTTTTAATAATGCACAAACCTTGTTTATCGGTGTGTCTTGGACATCAATTATTCACCCTGAGAGAGAGAGAGAGAGAGAGAGGGGGGGGGGGTATGGGGAGGGTGGTGTGGTAGGACGGTTA
This sequence comes from Babylonia areolata, assembly GCF_041734735.1. Taxonomy (NCBI): domain Eukaryota; kingdom Metazoa; phylum Mollusca; class Gastropoda; order Neogastropoda; family Buccinidae; genus Babylonia; species Babylonia areolata. The sequence goes on along the minus strand of NC_134878.1, from coordinate 64,905,347 downwards.
CAAGGAGGGAGAAGAGAGTGGGGCTGACAGGTGTGATACACTGAGCGTAGTGTGTGTGTGTGTGTGTGTGTGTGTGTGTGTCTGTGTGTGTGTGTGTGTGTGTGTGTGCGCGCGCGCGCGCGGATGCGCACCTTAGACACAACTGAAAAGTGCACCCACCAAGAAGCATTCCAGCCCCCCCCCCCCCTCTCCCATAATGTATGCACTCTCTTCACATAATGTTCTGTCTGTCTATCTTTCTCTCTTTCTCTTTGACTGCCCCCACATTCCTTGCCTTAACGGAAAGAATACGCCCTCTCCAAAGCATAACAGGGACACTGCGGTTAAAGGGTTTCAAATCTCTCCTTTTTCAGTTCAGCAGAAAGAGAGAGACAGACAGAGAGACAGACAGAGAGACAGACAGAGAGACAGACAGAGAGACAGAGAGGAGGGAGGGGCAAGGGAGAATGACTCGCCAACCACTTTCCCAGCCATTACAACAACAACAACAAAAATCCTGATTCCGAAAAGGCCAGGTGACGGACGTCCAAAGCCCTGAGTGAGGGCAGGGCGGACAAAGTGGTGGGTGTCAGCGGGGTTCATGACTGGTAAACCTGTGTGTCAGGCCCTGTCACTAATCGGTAAAAACGGTCATCAGCGGCCCTTCATGAGAGGCACCCCGCCCTTGTCTTGTGTCAAACAACGAACACACCAAAGCACACACACACACACATACACACACATACACACACGCACGCACGCACACACACACTTTAAAGCTCGGAGCGTACGGCCCTCGTTTGTTTCCTCCCTCTCCCCCCCCTCTTCTTCCAGGGGTTCTCTCTCTGTCTCTCTCCTCTCTCCCTATCTCTCTTTTGCTGTCCCTCCCTCTCTTCTCAATCCCCTCTCTCCCTTCTTCCACCTTCCCCTATCTTCCCCTGACTCTGTGTGTGTGTGTGTGTGTGTGTGTGTGTGTGTGTGTGTGTTGTATTTCTAAGTTCGTTGGCATAACATTGTGAAACAACTATTCAAAAGCTCAAATGCAGTCACTCCAAGCTCACACCAAAGCCAGGACGCAGCAGCCCAGCAAACAACCTGATCTTAAAGGGCGTCTGCTAGTAAGTCGTTTAACGCTGCTCTACGACTGCCCATATTTAGAGCCCACTCTCGACGCTTGGCATGCGTCATATAATGACGGATTTCAGCCGTCTGAACCGGCCTTTAGACACACGCTAACGTCGACTCGCAAATCTATCACAGGCACTGCCAACTGTCCAGCGCTCAACGGTCAGGGACGGCCCCAGATCACCGCGCAACACCCCGGGTGTCTTATATCTCCGGGACCGGGGTGGACACTGGATTTAACCCGGATATTCTGTGATCCCTGTCATGAACTTCCCAGCTTTGCTTCCTCGCGTGCTTATTTCACTTGGGGGTGGGGGGCGGACGGTGAGTGGGTGGAGGGGGCCGGGAGGGGGGCAGGGGGTGGGGACAAAGGTGGATAAGTGGATCCCGGCTGTGCTGTGTTAAACCGGCCCTATTTCCGTCAGGCCGGGCCACGGGCCACCCCGACAGACATCCAGGACCCCTCTTTGATGGGCCCTTCCACCCGTACAGACATCCAGGACCCCTCTTTGATGGACCCTTCCACCCGTACAGACATCCAGGATGGACCCTCCCACCCGTACAGACATCCATGATGGACCCTTCCACCCGTACAGACATCCATGATGGACCCTTCCACCCGTACAGACATCCATGATGGACCCTTCCACCCGTACAGACATCCAAGATGGACCCTTCCACCCGTACAGACATCCGAATCCACCCGTACAGACATCCAGGATGGACCCTCCCACCCGTACAGACATCCAGGATGGACCCTCCCACCCGTACAGACATCCAGGATGGACCTTCCCACCCGTACAGACATCCAGGATGGACCCTCCCACCCGTACAGACATCCAGGATGGACCCTTCCACCCGTACAGACATCCATGATGGACCCTTCCACCCGTACAGACATCCAGATGGACCCTTCCACCCGTACAGACATCCATGATGGACCCTTCCACCCGTACAGACATCCATGATGGACCCTCCCACCCGTTCAGACATCCAAGATGGACCCTCCCACCCGTACAGACATCCAGGAAGGACCCTTCCACCCGTACAGACATCCATGATGGACCCTTCCACCCGTACAGACATCCAAGATGGACCCTTCCACCCGTACAGACATCCATGATGGACCCTTCCACCCGTACAGACATCCATGATGGACCCTTCCACCCGTACAGACATCCATGATGGACCCTTCCACCCGTACAGACATCCAAGGATGGACCCTTCCACCCGTACAGACATCCAAGATGGACCCTCCCACCCGTACAGACATCCATGATGGACCCTCCCACCCGTACAGACATCCAGGATGGACCCTTCCACCCGTACAGACATCCAGAATGGACCCTTCCACCCGTACAGACATCCATGATGGACCCTCCCACCCGTACAGACATCCAGATGGACCCTCCCACCCGTACAGACATCCAGGTGGACCCTCCCACCCGTACAGACATCCATGATGGACCCTCCCACCCGTTCAGACATCCAGGAAGGACCTTCCACCCGTACAGACATCCAGGATCCTCCCACCCGTACAGACATCCATGATGGACCCTCCCACCCGTTCAGACATCCAGGAAGGACCTTCCCACCCGTACAGACATCCAGGATGGACCCTTCCACCCGTACAGACATCCATGATGGACCCTTCCACCCGTACAGACATCCAAGTGGACCCTCCCACCCGTACAGACATCCAGGATGGACCCTTCCACCCGTACAGACATCCAGGAATACCCCGCCCCACCCCACACCCCCCTCAAACAGACTTCGCCAAACAGAGGCCCAACCCCTGAACAGCTTGACGTTAGGGGTGTTAGGTCGTTAAACCCGACTCCACAACTGTACACTTGGTGGCATTCCGGCAGAGTCAGTCGGGTGCCTGGGTTCCCAACCAGCACCTCTGTGCTATACCCCCTTCTTTGTGCTCTTCGTCTGCTGAGTGAGTCACGGTGGCTGTACAGAGGGCTGCACGCAGTGACAAACTGTGAGAATTAACAGCAACACTGCAACCAATGCTCGCACGTCGAATGGCGGACAGATACGACATTTGATTTGGCTTGCGTCCTCAAACCAGGTCATGTTGTTCAGCTCTGAGAAGGGGTGGGGTGGGGAGGGAGAGATCTGAGACCCCCCCCCCCCCCCCACTCCGCACCCCCCATCCCCCTCTCGCGCGCGCGTGAAGTCAACATACGCCCAGCCAACCAGAGATCCAAAGGCCTGGATTGGTTCACTCACACGCACACAGTCTTTGACATCTACATCCTTCAAGACTGACATGTGGCTCAGGCGATTACCTTTCACATGACATTAAAAACCGAAGTCCCATGTACAATATGCACCTGGGCATTTAAATATAATACCCAAAGCATCGGATTTGTCCCTGATAATATTTTTTTTCAGAAAAGTCCACTGGTAGATATGCTGTAACACTTATCACGCTGTAACACTTATCACGCAAACAGAAACGACGACACGCTCTGCCCAGGCAAGCAGCCCAAATATATATTTTATATCCAAAGAGAGCAAGGTGAGACGACGACATTCAAAGCTGAACGAAATCGCAGTATAAAACATTACAAACTTCACAAGCCTGAACGCATGCACGCCTGAACGCAAAGGGCCACACACTGGCAGAAACAAAAGCCCTTCAGAGTGGTAGTTCAAACCTTACCAACCAGCTGCACGCAAAGCAGCAGCCATGCACTGAAACAATCAAACGAGGACTGTTTCTTTTCTGTCCGTGGAACCAGGAAAACACGGGAGGATCACAATAAAACGAGGACTTATTTCTTTTCTGCCCGTGGAACCAGGAAAACACGGGAGGATCTTCAAGTGTGGGTCTGAGTCAGCGGGGACAGTGAAACCATAATGAGCTGACACGTAAGAGATCGTATTGCAAACGATTGTGAAAAGTGGGCTTTCTACACAACGTAAAATGAAGCGATTGGAGAGTTGGGCGAGTGTTGAAAATTACCATACTGCATGAACAGATTCTTGGAAAGTAAGTCAACCAGAACGTATCAATATCTACCAACGCGAAGTCAAACGGCTTTCATTTTACACTCTCCTTCCCCCCCCCCCCACGCTTTCACACATGTATACCCTGTATAAATAGAACGTGAATGTGACACTATCGACCACTGCCTGCCCCACTAACCATCTTTATCTCTGTGTGTGTGTGTGTGTGTGTGTGTATGTGTGCGCGCGCGCGCGCGCGTTGAAGGAGTATACGCATGCATCAGTGTGTATGTTTTAATGTGCCTATGTGAAAGTGAGCGTACCCTGTGTGTATGTGTCAAGTGTATGTTATATATTTGCAAAACATAATAACTGCTATGTAGGACAGACAAAACGACTGATTGTCAGATGGGAAAATGCACTGAAGTTAACGCCCACCTGAATAATATTGCCTGATTTCAAAGACGTGTCATTAACAGCGTCAAGAAATGCATCGCAGGCAGATAAGAACATAAGCGGTGCTCAAAAAGGCAACCATGCAGTGATACAAGTAATGCGGACTGTATTTATTCTCCTGCCCAGTGGAGCCACTCTTAGTAAAACATGGGGCGAAAAGCTTAATTGTGGGTCTGATTCAAAGCTGAATAGCAGCGACAGTGAGACGATAAGCTGCGGACATGTAAGAGAGCGTACTGAAGACGGTTGTGAAAAGTCACAACACAACGAGGAACCCCCCCCCCCTCCCAATCCCCCCTCCCCACTAGTTGGAGAGTTTGTCGAGAGCTGAAGATCAGATATATTCCTCGTGGATATGATTATGATGGAGGGGAAAAGGAATGGGGAGAGAGAGAGAGAGAGGGAGGGCGGGGGCGGACATCGTGTACATTTCCATTGGCTTGTGTCATCACGTGTCTGCGTACGCTGGAAGTTTTCTTATTCCCTTAAAAGGTTATTATTGAGCATGGTAAAGCATTGTAGAAAGCCGAACAGATGTATACTGATGGAAAGATGGATACACATACACAACTAAAACTGACAGACGTACAGGCAAATACACAGGTAGACAGAAAGACACACTGATTAAATTGATCAACGTGCACGCTTCCTACTTTAGATTTAAAAGATTATCGTGCCTTACGTCAAAGAAGTGGATAGTGAAAAGATGTGAACACGCACGGGGAACACACACACACACACACACACACACACACACATCATAACGGTATTTCAAACGCCACCACCAAACAGACGTGCTGAAAGGGGCAATCATGCACTCAAGTAATCAAAATGGGGACCGTTATTTCTCTTCCACCCCACGGAACCAGGACAGCAGGGGATGAACGGGGAGTGTAGCTGACTGAAGGGACCGTTATTTCTCTTCCACCCCACGGAACCAGGACAGCAGGGGAGGAACGGGCAGTGTAGCTGAGGGACCGTTATTTCTCTTCCACCCCACGGAACCAGGACAGCAGGGGATGAACGGGGAGTGTAGCTGAGGGACCGTTATTTCTCTTCCACCCCACGGAACCAGGACAGCAGGGGATGAACGGGGAGTGTAGCTGACTGAAGGGACCGTTATTTCTCTTCCACCCCACGGAACCAGGACAGCAGGGGATGAACGGGGAGTGTAGCTGACTGAAGGGACCGTTATTTCTCTTCCACCCCACGGAACCAGGACAGCAGGGGATGAACGGAGAGTGTAGCTGAGTTAAACTGGTGCGTACAGCGACAACAGTGAAGTGATTATGAGTGGACAAGAGATCGTATTGACACGATTGTGAAATGCCTACCTGCTATTAAAGACCATATATAGTCTCTGCGTCAATACAACACAGGGCTGGAATGGAAAAAAAAAAGTTCCAATGCCCCCAGTGGCACATGAAATAATCTTGCTTTGCATTGCCTTGAGAAAAAAAGAAAAGAAAAAAAAAAGAACATGGTCTTTGCAAACGTCAAGTCAAACGTCTTTTCCTTTCCGCTTTCTTTCCCAACTTTGATCTATAGATGACCCGCTCCTCGGGAGGTCTATTCATGTTACTAGATATGTCACAGCTATAAAGGGTAATTAAGCAGAGAGACAGACAGTAAAACAGACGAAAGAGAATGTCCGCTTACCTTAAATGATATCACCAAATTAAACCGAACTGACATAAACAGTGTGATGAAAAACCAAACACACACACACACACACACACACACACACACACACACACACACACACACACACTTTGCCATGTGATTGAATCATATCAACTCGAACACCTTTTGTAACGACAAAGAAAGATAGACAGAAAGAAAGAAAACGGCATTCAAGGGTGAAGAACAAGATAGAAGACCATGCAAGAAAACACGAGGGAAAAAGAAAAAGTAACGAATATGGGAGGAACAGAAAGTCAAGGGCTGGGGGAATGGAGTACGAGTTGAAACCGCACTTTGGAACTCTTCGATGTGTAAAATCCTCTTTGAGACACGGATCATATATATGAACTGGGTGGGGGGCTGTACAGTGAAAAACGAATCGTGTGGCTGATATTTGTGTGTGACACAGCAGGGGGCGACGGGTACAGCTAATTGGAGAGTTGGGCGAGCGTGGAGCGGTGTGTACAAATGGTAGCGGTGACAGAGCTCAACAAGTCGCCACAACACGATCTGTTTTTGTTCCAAAGTCAGCTTGTGTCTCGTGTCTTGTTCTTCTCCACCACTTTCGTTTCCATACGTTTTATATATTCCATCATTTTTCACAATTATTTAAACGACATCTAACAACCTTGCCACACCACAAAACCCAACCCCTGTGCGCGCTCGCTCGTGTGTGTGTGTGTGTGTGGTGTGTGTGTGTGTGTGTGTGTGTGTGTGTGTGTGTGTGGTGTGTGTTGTGTGTGTGTGTGTGTGTGTGTGTGTGTGTGTGTGTGAACATGGGTGAGAGGAAGGAGGAAGAAGTGTGCACATTTTCTTTTAAATTGGTACGTCGACGTCTACACATGGTCAAAACGTGTCCTTGTTAAGGACTGACAAACGAACAGATATGTTAAAGATAAGCCTTATGGTTATAAGAACATGCTCATAGACTTTGAATATTATCTACTGTTGTCAAGTAAGTTATATAAACCACGCGGACATAAATAATGTAAACACAAACACACACACATGATAATAATAATAAAACGGAGGGGGTGACGGGGGGCGGGGGGGGGGGACGATATAAAATTGCACTTTGCAAGCACACAACATACAAAAGATCTAAGAGCCAGGGTATCAGATTTCAATAGGGTGAACTGTGCAACAGCAGAGATAGCGAACTTGTCAACTGATCGCATTGGAGACGATCGTGTGCTTCATTTGTGTGAGGCAGTCGTTAACCCCCTCCCAACGAACGACAAAGGAAGCAACGATGACAACTCTCAGACAAGTGTTTCACCTCCGCTGACATTATTAACATGTCACATTCGGAAGGTTCTCACACTGATGAGGCGGATGATGACAAATGAACAGTGCCTTCATAAAGACGAAAACTGCAGGCTTGGCCATTCGCACACCCACTGGACATCAGGCGAGCTCTGTGTGGGAAAGGAAGGAAGACAGACAGACGGTACTGAGAGAATTAACATGCAATCTAATCCTGACGTTAACGTTCCCAACAGCAAAATATCTCACGTACAACTGTCACCAATCCTGTCTGTCAAATATCATCCCCCCCCCCCCCCCCCCCTCACTGGACTGTGGCCAGGTCAAAATGTTACAGTGGAGATTTTGCCCGGAAAGTCCCTGAGCGGAGTGGAATGAGGGAAGCGGGGGGCACTAATGTTAGTGCAGGACACAGAAGGAAGATAGGAAAAACAAATAAAACCGCACGCAGGAAAGAATACAAAACAATGGTTGGCGCTGTAGTGCAGCGACGCGCTCTCCCTGGGGAGAGCAGGCCGAATTTCACACAGAGAAATCTGTTGTGATAAAAAGAAATACAAATGAAAATACAAAATACAAAGATTCGGGGCTAGGTATGATGACATGGTTCCGCCATTGACATGTATACATGTGCGTCAACAATATCTCAGTAGGTTCCGCCATTGACATGTATACATGTGCGTCAACAATATCTCAGTAGGTTCCGCCATTGACATGTATACATGTGCGTCAACAATATCTCAGCAGGTTCCGCCATTGACATGTATACATGTGCGTCAACAATATCTCAGTAGGTTCCGCCATTGACATGTATACATGTGCGTCAACAATATCTCAGTAGGTTCCGCCATTGACATGTATACATGTGCGTCAACAATATCTCAGTAGGTTCCGCACAATACGTTGACGGCTTTGTGACGGGAAAGAAGGACTGGGTAAACATGCTGATATCCATCATCACCAGACAGACACAGGGGGGGGAGGAGGGAGAGGAAAATGAGAGAGAGAGAGAGGGAGAGAGAGAGAGAGAGGGAGAGAGAGAGATTACTTACTGGTATCTTCTGCATGTATTAGAAGCTAAGATAAAAGAGCTATGAATGAATATTTGAGTTTGCATAACAATATTCATAACATAAAACCAAAAACAAACAAAAAATCATAACTGAACTGTCATAATGAATCATGAAATAAAGAAAGAAAGGGGCTAAAGGACGGACGCACGCACACACAAGGCCACATTCACTCACACACACACACACACACACACACACACACACACAGAGGGGGGGGGGGGAGATTATGACACGATTGATCAGGTTCTGTATGTTACCTGGAGGTGAATCAAACACCTGAGTTTCAATCATAGCCACGTGAAAAGAACCCCAATGCAATATTATATACATAACATTTTGTCCTCGGTGTCGGAGTCTACAAGAAAACAGGGGTCGTCGGGCGGAGGGAAAGAAAAGAAAGAGGCGAGGGATGGGAAAGAGAGAGAGACAGAAACAGAGAGAGAGGGGGGGTTGGGTTGGGGGGGTGGGGGTGAGGGAAAACAGAGGGGGTGGGGGAGTTGAGGAAGGTGTCTTCCTGTTTGCCCTGTTGCGTTCATGGTATTTGTATTTTGATGTTTTAGATAAAATTACTGTTCAAACCGAAAAACCATTGTGTGACATGGGTTAACAGTTTTAGGATGCAGCCTCATCTTCTTTAAGAGGCCATTGCTATTGTCTAAAACATTCCCCAAACATGCTGGGTTTAATGACGGAGTGAGAGAGGTATTTGCGATGTGTGAAGTGGTGTTGGATGACACACACACACACACACAAATTGCACAACTGAGATTCTGAACTTGGAATTAACGTCATCCATTTAATTCACCCCCTCCCCCACCAACCGTCTCCTGACACACTCACTGCCCGACACTCCGTCGTACCACAAAGCCAAACGGACCTTGCGGCACTGTCAGTGACCAGCTGACCGTCAACCTGTCCATTCCTGTCTGCACGTGCGACTCCAGACCTGTCTGCACGTGCTAAGCGAGGAAGGTGTTTGCCCTCAACACAGATCACCAGTTCTCAGTGCTAGTAAGCCCCCCACCCCCTCCCATCACCTCTTCCACCACTCCCCATCCCTCTCCACCCCCAATCCTGACCTCCACTGACGGACACAGTAATCTGTGCAGCTGGTCAAGCACCACACATGCCAGTCCGTTCGTGCAGGGGACTAAGTATGATTATAGACACGTTGAGGTCCACGAGTGTGTGTGTGTGTGTGTGTGTGTGTGTGTGTGTGTGTGTGTGCAACAATACAACGCCAGTCGATGACAAAGCTTTACTAATCATCTTTCAAATGATATGATAAACCGAGGTTCCGTGCACTTGGCGCACGTAAAAGAACTCACAGCAATAAAAGGGTTGTTCCCTGGCAAAAATCAGAAGAAAAATTCAGCTGGGTAGAAAAACAAACACTCTTCCAGAGCAGAATAAAGAGGAGGGGGGGGGGGGATATATCGGTAGCGCTGCTCTGTGGCGACGCGCTCTCCCCAGGGACAACAGCCCGAATTTCACATTGAGAAATTTATCCTGTAAAGAAATAACACAAAACAATACAATACGGGGTTTTTTTTCCAACAGCACAGGTTGTTGAAAGGTTGGTTTCTAGAGGCGAAAAGAAGGGCAAAGATTGTTAGTAGTAGCAGCCGTTGATTGATTAATAAAGGAGAGAAAAGAAAGGGGGAGAGAGGGAAAAGAAAATGAGGAAAAAAGGCACAACACAGGAAGAACAGGTTAAAGTGCAAAAGAGAGGAGAAAGAATAAGAAATAACAGGTCAAAATGATTAATTTGAATAAAAAATAACATAACACTAAAACTAAAAGGAAGAACAACGGAAGCTAACTCTTGCCCTTCCTGTACTACACGTGCCAAGCACAGTAAAACAAGAGAGGCAAGGCCTTCAACACTCACTTGTGATATGCATTGAGTATAATTTCAAAATGTAATGTTTAAGATGAGAAAGATCAGTTTAAAGCAAATTAAGTCCCCTAGCATTAATTACAGAGTAATTCCCCTTTTTTACTATCTGCACCAAAACGTTTGCAAAATGAATAAAACTTCCATGCTTAACAAAAGAAGTTCCTGTTTGAACAAAAAATGATAATAATGACTGCTCTTGTTGTTGTGTCAGAATATCAGATCAAAGTGCCAAGTTTAGAGAATACAAAAAATACAAATATAACAGTAAATGCAGTTTGCATATAATTAGGCTTCATTTTTTTTTTTTTTTTTTTTTGTGCCCATCCCAGAGGTGCAATATTGTTTTAAACAAAATGACTGGAAATAACTGAATTTTTCCTATTTTTATGCCTAATTTGGAGTCAATTGACAAAGTATTTGCAGAGAAAATGTCAATGTTAAAGTTTACCACGGACACAGAGACACACACACACAGACAACCGAACACCGGGTTAAAACATAGACTCACTTTGTTTAGACAAGTGCGTCAAAAAGTGTTTGCCGTCAACCCTGACAATCAGTCCTCAGTGCCAGACTAGTAAGTCCCCCCACCCCCCCACCCCCTGCTGCCCCCTTACCCCTCTACCCCCCACCTTCCATCCTGCCCCCCCGCCCCCCCACCCCCTGCTGCCCCCTTACCCCTCTACCCCCCACCTTCCATCCTGCCCCCCCCCCTGCTGCCCCCTTACCCCTCTACCCCCCACCTTCCATCCTGCCCCCCCCTGCTGCCCCCTTACCCCTCTACCCCCCACCTTCCATCCTGCCCCCCCGCCCCCTGCTGCCCCCTTACCCCTCTACCCCCCACCTTCCATCCTGCCCCCCCGCCCCCCCTGCTGCCCCCTCACCCCTCTACCCCCCACCTTCCATCCTACCCCCCCGCCCACCCCCTGCTGCCCCCTTACCCCTCTACCCCCCACCTTCCATCCTGCCCCCCGCCCCCTGCTGCCCCCTTACCCCTCTACCCCCCACCTTCCATCCTGCCCCCCCCACCCCACCCCTGCTGCCCCCTTACCCCTCTACCCCCCACCTTCCATCCTGTCCCCCCCCTGCTGCCCCCTTACCCCTCTACCCCCCACCTTCCATCCTGCCCCCCCCTGCTGCCCCCTTACCCTCTACCCCCCACCTTCCATCCTGCCCCCCCCCTGCTGCCCCCTTACCCCTCTACCCCCCACCTTCCATCCTGCCCCCCGCCCCCTGCTGCCTCCTTACCCCTCTACCCCCCACCTTCCATCCTGCCCCCCGCCCACCCCCTGCTGCCCCCTTACCCCTCTACCCCCCACCTTCCATCCTGCCCCCCTGCCCCGCCCACCCCCTGCTGCCCCCTTACCCCTCTACTCCCCACCTTCCATCCTGCACCCCCCCCACCCCCTGCTGCCCCCTTACCCCTCTACCCCCCACCTTCCATCCTGCCCCCCCCCACCCCCTGCTGCCCCCTTACCCCTCTACCCCCCACCTTCCATCCTGCCCCCCCCCCCCTGCTGCCCCCTTACCCCTCTACCCCCCACCTTCCATCCTGCCCCCTGCCCCCCCCACCTGCTGCCCCCTTACCCCTCTACCCCCCACCTTCCATCCTGCCCCCCCGCCCACCCCCTGCTGCCCCCTTACCCCTCTACCCCCCACCTTCCATCCTGCCCCCCGCCCCCCCCCACCTGCTGCCCCCTTACCCCTCTACCCCCCACCTTCCATCCTGCCCTCCGCCTCCCCCCCGGCCCTGACCAATACAGTAATCTGTGCAGCTGGCCAGGCACCAACCATTACAGTCCACACACATGCTGGGGACACTTTCAGGTTGACGAGAAGTCGATAAACTGACCCGGGGATACTAATCATCAGGGGTAATAACAGGCTGCAGCACCGGCCCCGGCCGGACCTTACAGGGGGTGTCCAGTGACCAGCAATGCCTCTGTCCGGTCTGCACGTGCCAAACGAAGGTATCTGCCGTCATCTCCATCACCAGTTCTCAGTGCCAGTAAGCCCACCCCCTCCACAGACTCGCCCGTCCCCGTGCTGTCCACGACTGATTGACGCAGTGCCATGTGTGGCTGGACAGCCTCCAGCCATAACAGTCCACATACACTGCACGCGCAGGGGACGGGCTAACACAGACACACGTTCACATTCTTGATAGGTGTGTGCAACGACAGTCGATGACACACGTTTGTTTTCGTTTTATCAACAGGTTGTTGAAGGGTGGGCGGAAATTCCATCAGCATAAAAAAGATGGTTGGTATGGCAGCCGATCATAATAGTGTCCTGTTGTTAAGCGCCAGTTTCTATCTGTCTGTCTGTCTGTCTGACCCCGTATCTGTGGTGTGTGTGTGTGTGTGTGTGTGTGTGAGAGAGAGAGAGAGCGCACGCATGTTTGTCAACGTGCTGGGTCATGACCACCGTTTGCGTTGTAGTCAGCGCTTGTTTTCCGACCAGACTGTCAGCCAGGCTTTAGTGGTAAAAAGTCTGTGCAGTGAGTGACAGCTGTGACACGCCCCGTGGCTGGCAGTGGAATCTAACCCTCAGGGTGCCTCAGTCCACAGCCGTTCCAGACCCAGCCCACTCCAAGACAAGTCACCAAAAGAAAAAAAAAAGAGTGGCCTAGGAACGGAAGGGGTGGGTGCGGGTGGGGGCGCTTTACGCTGGCTGTTTGCGGTTGGCATTGCTATGTGAGTGAGAATGGTGCCCCCAAATAGTCTGTAGTCTGCTCTCACCGCCCCCCCCCCCTCCCCCCCCCACCCTCCGTCCCCCCCATTTCCGCTCTCGTTACAAGTTTTGAGACCTCTTGAAAACTGGGTTCTCTCTCTCTCTCTCTCTCTTATTATAGCGGTTTGTTAGAAACTGAAAGCATGTTGATGCATTCACCCATGTCATAAGGACCTTATAGCCAATGACATTAAAGTGTCAAAGCGTCTCTCTCTCTCTCTCTCTCTCTCTCTCTCTCTCTGTCTCTCTCTCTCTCACACACACACACACACATACACAAAGCAAGATCGATAAAGCAACAGAGAGAGAGAGGGGGGGAGAGGAGGAGTGGAGTGGGGGGGGGGGGAGCGAGGGCAGAGAGAGAGAGGCACAGAGACAGACACAAGGACCAAGCCGGGTGTGGCTGTAGCAGGTGACTGGTACAATGAGGGGCGAGGGAAGACATGCCACCGAAACAATGCAGATGATGGGCCCGGGTAAACAACAACAACAACAACAACAAACCAACCAGGCAAACACAAACAGAACATCCCACATGGATTCTTTCCCAGAGTGTCAGCCCGGAATGACGGCGGCCAGAGTACGGCCCACCTCTCCTCCAACAAACAAAAGTAAAACCACTGAGTCCCAGATTCCTTCAGACCTCATCTACCAAGCTCCACGAACCCCAGCAACACCTGTACCTTTCACCTCCAACAATAGCACACACACACACACACACACACACACACACAGACATATATATATATATATATATATATATATATATATATATATATATATATATATGTCTGTCTGTGTGTGTGTGTGTATGTGTGTGTGTGTGTGTGTGTGTGTGTGTGTGTGTGTGTGTGTGTGTGTGTGTGTGTGTGTGTGTGTGTGTGTGTGTGTGTGTGTGTGTGTGTGCGTGCGTGCGTGTGTGTGTGTGTGTGTGTGTGTGTGTGTGTGTGTGTGTGTGTGTGCTTACATTTACAGAATGGCAGAATGGTTAAGACGCTCAGCTGCCAATACAGAGAGTCCGTGAGGGTGTGGGTTCGAATCCCGCTCTCGCCCTTTCTCCTAAGTTTGACTGGAAAATCAAACTGAGCGTCTAGTCTTTCGGATGAGACGATAAACCGAGGTCCCGTGTGCAGCACGCACTTGGCGCACTGAAAAAGAACCCATGGCAACGAGAGTGTTGTCCTCTGGCGAAATTACGTAAAATGAAATCCACTTTCATAGGTACACAAATATGTAAGCATGCACTCAAGGCCTGACTAAGCGCGTTGGGTTATGCTGCTGGTTAGGCATCTGCTCAACAGATGTGGTGTAGCGTGTATGGATTTGTCCGAACGCAGTGACGCCTCCTTGAGAAAGTGAAACTGAAACTGAAACTGCTTACATTTACACATGTGGGACCCCCCACAGCCCACCCAACCCTCTTAGTTGCCGAGAGCTTTTCCGTCTTCGGTGCGAAGTTCTCTCCACCAAGGCAGATCAAAGGCAATAAAGACATCAGGAATGGGAGGTGTGTTATACATTACAGTCCCGCCAGCCGCCATTGTGGTAGCGTAGATGCTGAACAAAGACGCCGATGAAAGCCCATGCATTGTCCACAGCTGATCGCGGAAAGTACACTGGCCGTACTGTACAATGTGGTCGTGACTGATGAGAATCCGTTGTCTGTCCGTCTGTCTGTTTGTCCACTGCGGGGCGTTTGAGTTGAAGGCCAACACATGTTCACAAAGCAAAAGGCTGAGGTGGTTGTGGTGGTGGAAGGGAGAGGTGGTTGTGGTGGTGGAAGGGAGAGGAGGTTGTGGTGGTGGAAGGGAGAGGTGGTTGTGGTGGTGGAAGGGAGAGGAGGTTGTGGTGGTGGAAGGGAGAGGTGGTTGTGGTGGTGGAAGGGAGAGGAGGTTGTGGTGGTGGAAGGGAGAGGTGGTTGTGGGGGTGGAAGGAGAGGAGGTGTGGGGGTGGAAGGGAGAGGAGGTGTTGTGGTGGAAGGGAGAGGAGGTGTGGGGGTGGAAGGAGAGGAGGTGTGGGGGTGGAAGGAGAGGAGGTGTGGGGCAGCGGGATTAGGGTTGGGTGGGCGTGTGGGGGGCTTGGAAACCGGTAAGCACTTTTAAGCACTACTGAATAATTACACACTCACTTATACACACACACACTTACGAACACACAACAGTTTTCACACATACATGCACACACACACGCGCGCGCATGTGTGTGTGAGAGAGAGAGGGAGGAGAGGGAAAGAGAGAGAGAGAGAGAGAGAGAGAGAGAGAGAGAGAGAGAGAAGACAAAATCTTTATTATCTCTTTAGAGAGAGGGAGAGAGAGAGAGTGTGTGTGTGTGTGTGTGCGAGAGAGAGAGAGCGAGAGAGAGAGAGAGAAAGACAGGCAGACAGAGACAGACAAAGACAGAGAGAACGCAGTATATACAGAAAAAAAAAATCTACTATATGCGCACAAATGTACGAGAATTGGTGACGCATCATCAGCCCCCAGAAGTAAAGACAGTGACTGTGAAAGTCATTAACAGGTGTGGGGCATAACGCCAATGTAAAGTTATATCGAACACACGTATGAACGCTGTCATACACACCCACGTGCACGCACACACGCACGCATTCATGCACGCACACAGAGACTGCAGAGAGAGAGGAAAGAGAGAGAGAGAGTAGGGTGTAGGCAGAGAGAGAAAGAGAGAGGAGAGGGTAGGCAGAGAGAGAGAGAGAGGAGAGGGTAGGCAGAGAGAGAGAGAGAGGAGAGGGTAGGCACAGAGAGAGAGAGAGGAGGGGGTAGGCAGAGAGAAAGAGAGAGAGGAGAGGGTAGGCAGAGAGAGAGAGAGAGGAGAGGGTAGGCAGAGAGAGAGAGAGAGGAGAGGGTAGGCACAGAGAGAGAGAGAGGAGGGGGTAGGCAGAGAGAAAGAGAGAGAGGAGAGGGTAGGCAGAGAGAGAGAGAGAGGAGAGGGTAGGCAGAGAGAGAGAGAGAGGAGAGGGTAGGCAGAGAGAGAGAGAGAGGAGGGGGTAGGCAGAGAGAGAGAGAGAGGAGAGGGTAGGCAGAGAGATAGAGAGAGGAGGGGGTAGGCAGAGAGAGAGAGAGAGGAGGGGGTAGGCAGAGAGAGAGAGAGAGAGGAGGGGGTAGGCAGAGAGAGAGAGGAGAGGGTAGGCAGAGAGAGAGAGGAGAGGGTAGGCAGAGAGAGAGAGGAGGGGGTAGGCAGAGAGAGAGAGAGAGGAGGGGGTAGGCAGAGAGAGAGGAGGGGGTAGGCAGAGAGAGAGAGAGAGAGGAGGGGGTAGGCAGAGAGAGAGAGAGAGGAGGGGGTAGGCAGAGAGAGAGGAGGGGGTAGGCAGAGAGAGAGAGAGAGAGGAGGGGGTAGGCAGAGAGAGAGAGGAGGGGGTAGGCAGAGAGAGAGAGAGGAGGGGGTAGGCAGAGAGAGAGGAGAGGGTAGGCACAGAGAGAGAGAGAGGAGGGGGTAGGCAGAGAGAAAGAGAGAGAGGAGAGGGTAGGCAGAGAGAGAGAGAGAGGAGAGGGTAGGCAGAGAGAGAGAGAGAGGAGAGGGTAGGCACAGAGAGAGAGAGAGGAGGGGGTAGGCAGAGAGAAAGAGAGAGAGGAGAGGGTAGGCAGAGAGAGAGAGAGAGGAGAGGGTAGGCAGAGAGAGAGAGGAGGGGGTAGGCAGAGAGAGAGAGGAGGGGGTAGGCAGAGAGAGAGAGGAGGGGGTAGGCAGAGGAGAGGGTAGGCAGAGAGAGAGAGAGAGGAGGGGGTAGGCAGAGAGAGAGAGAGAGGAGGGGGTAGGCAGAGAGAGAGAGAGAGGAGGGGGTAGGCAGAGGAGAGGGTAGGCAGAGAGAGAGAGAGAGGAGGGGGTAGGCAGAGAGAGAGAGAGAGGAGGGGGTAGGCAGAGGAGAGGGTAGGCAGAGAGAGAGAGAGAGGAGGGGGTAGGCAGAGAGAGAGAGAGAGAGGAGGGGGTAGGCAGAGAGAGAGAGAGAGGAGGGGGTAGGCAGAGAGAGAGAGAGAGGAGGGGGTAGGCAGAGAGAGAGAGAGAGTAGGGTGTAGGCAGAGAGAGAAAGAGAGAGGAGAGGGTAGGCAGAGAGAGAGAGAGAGAGATGATGATGATGATGATTTATTCATTCATATAGGCCATAGCCCCTTAGAAGGGGGTACACATGGAATTGACATTAAGTCGCATATTACTACAAAGAAAAAACGTTACATAAGCACTGCGTTGTTCAAATGCTCTATGTAAATATAAAGCAAAATGTACAACAGTTTCGTTCGTAGACGACAATAACAAAATGAGTTTAAATAAACAAGGCGTCTATAAAATTTGAGTGGAATTAATCGTTCTCTAATATTTCTCAATACTGGACAACAAAGCACAAAATGGACCTCATCTTCAGTTGATTCTTTGCATAATGGGCATAACAAATTACACATGTTTGACTGCCTATAACGATACTGATGAGTAAAAACATAAGAGACACCGAACCTAAATTTCGTCATTAAATACTTCAAACCTCTAGCAATATGCATACGCATATAAATTGGAACACTATGCAAATTATTGATCATTCTGTATACATTAAATCTGTCACTGTCCTGTATATGAAAATTCCAACTTTGCCATCTACAATCAACCAATCTTTCGCGGAACACACGAATAAAAACATTTATATCTTCAACACCTTGATTTAGCCATACAAAACCAAAACCGTACTTATATAATTTCTTTCTAACATCTGAAACCCCAATTTCTTCTACCCTTATTATCTAAGTCTAACAACATTTTGTATGCTTTATATGGCAATCTGTGTTCATCCATTTGTGTTAACTTGAGCCAGTACTTAATACAGTTAACAGTAGAGAGCAACGATATTGGGTATCTGTCAGTCTCACCATAGACGAGATCATTTGGTGTCTGAAGGGAGACCCCTAAAAATTTTTTCAAAGCATATAGATGAATTTTTTCACAGTGTATAGCAGCAGAGTCAAGACCCCATAATTCTGACCCGTACTGTAACATAGGCTGGATCTGAGAATCAAATATTTTTAGGAATAATTTCAGAGATTCATTTTGTACTAATGACAATTTCTTCATTACATATAACAATGCATTTTTTGCTCTACTTGCAAGGTTTTTACATGCAAATGTAAAACTCAAAAGTGTAGAAAAATAAATACCTAGATATTTGTATACATTCACAATGGGCATTATATTTCCGTTATAGGTCCATCTTTCTCTTACAGACAAATAACCTCCCTTTCTAAATACAATTATATTACTTTTACTCATATTCACTTTAGTTGCAAAGAAGCAGCGGCTCGTTGTAGACTATTCAACTGACTTTGTAACCCTATTACTGTTTCTGATATTAAAACTACATCATCAGCTAAAAGAAGAATGAAAATTTCCAAAACATCGCCTATGAATGTTGCACCGTGCCTTCCATTTTTAATTACTTCTTCTGTCAATTCATTAACAAATAAAGAAAACAAAACTGGACTACAAATATCACCCTGTTTAACCCCAGATGTATTCTGATAAAGCAGCACCAC
>NC_134878.1:64879140-64881640 GCF_041734735.1 Babylonia areolata | reverse complement strand
GGGGTGATAGGTTTACATGGCAAGAAAGCTGTTTCAGAGACAAGTGCGAGCACGTGCATAACTGTGTCCGATACAATGACTCCAGCACGTGCATAACTGTGTCCGACACAATGACTCCAGCACGTGCATAACTGTGTCCGACACAATGACTCCAGCACGTGCATAACTGTGTCCGACACAATGACTCCAGCACGTGCATAACTGTCCGACACAATGACTCCAGCACGTGCATAACTGTGTCCGACACAATGACTCCAGCACGTGCATAACTGTGTCCGACACAATGACTCCAGCACGTGCATAACTGTGTCCGACACAATGACTCCAGCACGTGCATAACTGTCCGACACAATGACTCCAGCACGTGCATAACTGTGTCCGACACAATGACTCCAGCACGTGCATAACTGTCCGACACAATGACTCCAGCACGTGCATAACTGTGTCCGACACAATGACTCCAGCACGTGCATAACTGTCCGACACACTGACTCCAGCACGTGCATAACTGTGTCCGACACAATGACTCCAGCACGTGCATAACTGTCCGACACAATGACTCCAGCACGTGCATAACTGTGTCCGACACAATGACTCCAGCACGTGCATAACTGTGTCCGACACAATGACTCCAGCACGTGCATAACTGTGTCCGACACAATGACTCCAGCACGTGCATAACTGTCCGACACAATGACTCCAGCACGTGCATAACTGTGTCCGACACAATGACTCCAGCACGTGCATAACTGTGTCCGACACAATGACTCCAGCACGTGCATAACTGTGTCCGACACAATGACTCCAGCACGTGCATAACTGTGTCCGACACACTGACTCCAGCACGTGCATAACTGTGTCCGACACAATGACTCCAGCACGTGCATAACTGTGTCCGCCACACTGACTCCAGCACGTGCATAACTGTGTCCGACACAATGACTCCAGCACGTGCATTACTTTGTCCGACACACTGACTCCAGCACGTGCATAACTGTGTCCGACACAATGACTCCAGCACGTGCATAACTGTGTCCGACACACTGACTCCAGCACGTGCATAACTGTGTCCGACACACTGACTCCAGCACGTGCATAACTGTGTCCGACACACTGACTCCAGCACGTGCATAACTGTGTCCGACACAATGACTCCAGCACGTGCATAACTGTGTCCGACACAATGACTCCAGCACGTGCAAAACTGTGTCCGACACAATGACTCCAGCACGTGCATAACTGTGTCCGACACAATGACTCCAGCACGTGCATAACTGTGTCCGACACACTGACTCCAGCACGTGCATAACTGTGTCCGACACAATGACTCCAGCACGTGCAAAACTGTGTCCGACACAATGACTCCAGCACGTGCATAACTGTGTCCGCCACAATGACTCCAGCACGTGCATAACTGTGTCCGACACACTGACTCCAGCACGTGCATAACTGTGTCCGACACAATGACTCCAGCACGTGCAAAACTGTGTCCGACACAATGACTCCAGCACGTGCATAACTGTGTCCGACACAATGACTCCAGCACGTGCATAACTGTGTCCGACACACTGACTCCAGCACGTGCATAACTGTGTCCGACACAATGACTCCACGTGCATAACTGTGTCCGACACAATGACTCCTGCACGTGCATAACTGTGTCCGACACACTGACTCCAGCACGTGCATAACTGTGTCCGACACAATGACTCCAGCACGTGCATAACTGTGTCTGACACAATGACTCCAGCACGTGCATAACTGTGTCCGACACACTGACTCCAGCACGTGCATAACTGTGTCTGACACAATGACTCCAGCACGTGCATAACTGTGTCCGACACAATGACTCCAGCACGTGCATAACTGTGTCCGACACACTGACTCCAGCACGTGCATAACTGTGTCCGACACAATGACTCCAGCACGTGCATAACTGTGTCCGACACAATGACTCCAGCACGTGCATTACTGTGTCCGACACAATGACTCCAGCACGTGCATAACTGTGTCCGACACACTGACTCCAGCACGTGCATAACTGTGTCCGACACAATGACTCCAGCACGTGCATAACTGTGTCCGACACACTGACTCCAGCACGTGCATAACTGTGTCCGACACAATGACTCCAGCACGTGCATAACTGTGTCCGACACACTGACTCCAGCACGTGCATAACTGTGTCCGACACACTGACTCCAGCACGTGCATAACTGTGTCCGACACACTGACTCCAGCACGTGCATAACTGTGTCCGACACACTGACTCCAGCACGTGCATAACTGTGTCCGACACACTGACTCTAGCACGTGCATAACTGTGTCCGACACAATGACTCCAGCACGTGCATAACTGTGTCCGACACAATGACTCCAGCACGTGCATAACTGTGTCCGACACAATGACTCCAGCACGTGCATAACTGTGTCCGACACAATGACTCCAGCACGTGCATAACTGTCCGACACAATGACTCCAGCACGTGCATAACTGTGT
>NC_134878.1:64871640-64874140 GCF_041734735.1 Babylonia areolata | reverse complement strand
GCACAGCAATAACAACAGCATCACAACCATCATCATCACTCCCTCCCTCCCTACACCACGGCACCCCATCACCACCATCACATCAACAACTCCCTCAGAATCGATATAACAACTTGTCCAGGTATCTGGTTACGCCCCCCCCCCCCCCCCTCCCCCGCACCCCACCTCCTAATCTGACATCAATCTGATTTCAATAACCGGCATTATCATCATCCATGACAACGATCCCAGCCAACACAGCATACACAAACAGACGGATCAGTGTCACAGATAACACGCAGTAATATAAGGCCAGTACACAAAGCACGTTCTCCTAGGGATCGATGACGCGACAAGATGCGCTTTTAACAAAGAATGATAATTTGCACTCTCCTTTCATAGCCTTTTATTCGGTCAAGGGGTAGGCGGGGTGGGGGTTGTGAAGGATCATAACACGCTGCTGGTTACAGTCCGAGTGCAGTGACACATCCGTTGGAAACAAACTAAAACTTGAAATTTACTGGGCTTAATTAGGATACAAAACACAAGAGGAAAAAAACTTTGAACCCACTTGGGAAAGGACAGGTTGTGTACTTGGACTCGTAGAGTCTTCAAAGCAAGTGGAGACCGCAGCAGTCACAAGTGCAGTTTTCTGGCTGTTGACTGCTGCTGTCTTCAGCTGCTTTGAAGACTCTACCAGTACACAACTTCTCCTCTCCCAAGTGGTTTCAAAGTTTTTTCCTCTTGTGTTTTGTATCCTGCTTTGAAAGAACCCAGGCAGTCAAACTATTTTTTTTTTATATCCTATACTGGGCTATTGTTTTAGCGCCACATATGAGAGGAGGGTGATGATGGGGATGGGGTGGAGAGGGGGGGGGGGGCAGGGCTTGTTCGTTTGGAGGTGGAAGGGGGATAAGAAAAAGAATGAAGTGATTTCAGTCTGGTATGTCTTGTGTCTCAGAGTCATTTTATATAATCTTTGATTCAAAAGTCTGAAAGACACTTTTCCATTTTTTATGGACAATTTAAGTTGTTTCTTGTATCCTATTAGCACATGACATGTTTCGGTATTAACACACACACACACACACACACACACACACACACACACACACAGACACACACAAAAATCCAACTGTTTACTCTGTGCTCACCATTCTTGCTGAAGTCCAGCTCTTCCAGATGGTCAAGACTTGCAATGGCAGGAGGTATGTTGGTGATTTCGTTGTCGCTGATGCTTAACTTGCGTAATCCATGGCAGTAAAATAATTCCTGCAATGCACAATAACACCACACATGATGCAAACAACCAACCACGCCACATCTCATACTGCAGTGCGAGGTAAGCACAGGCAAACACAACACATCGCCCGTCGATGCACACAAGCACACGCACGCATGTACACACATACACGCACAAACATACACACACAGACACATATACGGAAACAAACACAGACGCACACACAGACACATGTGCGCGCGCAAACGAGTTCGGAAGTTTCTTTTGTTGGTGATTGGTGTCCAGTGTTATTGCGAGGTTCAAAACAGAGAGAGAGGGGGGGAGGAAGTGAGAGGGGGGGGGGAGGGGGAAGGCAGAGAGAGAGGGGGGAGCAGAGAGAGAGGGGGGGAAGCAGAGAGAGAGAGGGGGGGAGGGGGAAGGCAGAGAGGGGGGAAGCAGAGAGAGAGAGGGGGGGAAACCAGAGAGAGAGAGAGGGGAGGGGGAAGGCAGAGAGAGAGAGAGGGGGGGGAAACCAGAGAGAGAGGGGAGGGGGAAGGCAGAGAGAGAGAGGGGGGGGGAACCAGAGAGAGAGGGGGGGGAGGGGGAAGGCAGAGAGAGAGAGGGGGGGGGGAAACCAGAGAGAGAGGGGGGGGGAGGGGGAAGGCAGAGAGAGAGGGGGGGGGGAGGGGGAAGGCAGAGAGAGAGAGGGGGGAGGGGGAAGGCAGAGAGAGAGAAGGCAGAGAGAGAGAGGAGAGGGAAGGCAGAGAGAGGGGGGAGGGGGAAGGCAGAGAGAGAGGGGGGAGGGGGAAGGCAGCGAGAGGGGGGAGGGGGAAGGCAGAGAGAGAGGGGGGGGAGGGGGAAGGCAGAGAGAGAGAAGGCAGAGAGAGAGGGGGGGAGGGGGAAGGCAGAGAGAGAGAGGGGGGAGGGGGAAGGCAGAGAGAGAGGGGGGAGGGGGAAGGCAGAGAGAGGGGGGGAGGGGGAAGGCAGAGAGAGAGAAGGCAGAGAGAGAGAGGAGAGGGAAGGCAGAGAGAGAGGGGGGAGGGGGAAGGCAGAGAGAGGGGGGGGGAGGGGGAAGGCAGAGAGAGAGAGGAGAGGGAAGGCAGAGAGAGGGGGGGGAGGGGGAAGGCAGAGAGAGGGGGGAGGGGGAAGGCAGAGAGAGAGGGGGGGAGGGGGAAGGCAGAGAGAGGGGGGGAGGGGAAGGCAGAGAGAGAGGGGGAGGGGGAAGGCAGAGAGAGAGGGGGGGGAGGGGGAAGGCAGAGAGAGAGGGGGGGGAGGGGGAAGGCAGAGAGAGAGGGGGGG
>NC_134878.1:64861640-64864140 GCF_041734735.1 Babylonia areolata | reverse complement strand
AAAAACAAATAAAAGTGCACGCAGGAAAAAATACAAAAAAATGGGTGGCGCTGTAGTGTAGCAACGCGCTCTCCCTGGGGAGAGCAGCCCGAATTTCACACAGAGAAATCTGTTGTGATAAAAAGAAATACAAATACAAATCAAACAATGTTGTCAACCTTCAACACGAAAAACCTCCGATAAATCATTGGGATCTTCTGACCATCTCCAATCAACAACTACCCGGTGCCCAGTGCAGTGAGATCAGATGGCGGTGGAAATGACCATCTCCAATCAACAACCACCCGGTGCCCAGTGCAGTGAGATCAGATGGCGGTGGAAATGACCATCTCCAATCAACAACTACCCGGTGCCCAGTGCAATGAGATCAGATGGCGGTGGAAATGACCATCTCCACTCAACAACCACCCGGTGCCCAGTGCAGTGAGATCAGATGGCGGTGGAAATGACCATCTCCAATCAACAACTACCCGGTGCCCAGTGCAGTGAGATCAGATGGCGGTGGAAATGACCATCTCCAATCAACAACCACCCGGTGCCCAGTGCAATGAGATCAGATGGCGGTGGAAATGACCATCTCCAATCAACAACTACCCGGTGCCCAGTGCAATGAGATCAGATGGCGGTGGAAATGACCATCTCCAATCAACAACTACCCGGTGCCCAGTGCAATGAGATCAGATGGCGGTGGAAATGACCATCTCCAATCAACAACTACCCGGTGCCCAGTGCAATGAGATCAGATGGCGGTGGAAATGACCATCTCCAATCAACAACTACCCGGTGCCCAGTGCAGTGAGATCAGATGGCGGTGGAAATGACCATCTCCAATCAACAACCACCCGGTGCCCAGTGCAATGAGATCAGATGGCGGTGGAAATGACCATCTCCAATCAACCACTACCCGGTGCCCAGTGCAGTGAGATCAGATGGCGGTGGAAATGACCATCTCCAATCAACCACAACCCGGTGCCCAGTGCAGTGAGATCAGATGGCGGTGGAAATGACCATCTCCAATCAACAACCACCCGGTGCCCAGTGCAGTGAGATCAGATGGCGGTGGAAATGACCATCTCCACTCAACAACCACCCGGTGCCCAGTGCAGTGAGATCAGATGGCGGTGGAAATGACCATCTCCAATCAACAACTACCCGGTGCCCAGTGCAGTGAGATCAGATGGCGGTGGAAATGACCATCTCCAATCAACAACCACCCGGTGCCCAGTGCAGTGAGATCAGATGGCGGTGGAAATGACCATCTCCAATCAACAACTACCCGGTGCCCAGTGCAATGAGATCAGATGGCGGTGGAAATGACCATCTCCAATCAACAACCACCCGGTGCCCAGTGCAGTGAGATCAGATGGCGGTGGAAATGACAAAAAACAGCAAGGTAACTTCCCCCGGACAGCCCTTTACTGGATACCACAAGTCAGACGCAAGAGAGGAAAGGCCAAGGACAGTCGAATAACTCAAAACAGTGAAGCACGCCAGTGGTACCATTCAGAGACTGGCCCAGAACAGACAAGGTGGCGGTTCTTCGTTGCTGCCCTGCATACCAGAAACGTGCAGTAAGACAGTGTGAGTGCAGCGGGAGGATTCTTCTATCTGCGTGCAGTGGTTTGTCTGTGGCTGTCCTTCCTTGACCTCCCAGCAGGACACTTTGATTGCAATTGGTGTGCTGTTTCTACTCCTACCTGTGTGTGTGCGCGCGCACGCCCGTGTGTGTATGCTCGTGTGCTTTAAAACTGATTGGTAATTCAGGATTTAGTGATCGAGGTAAATTGACAGCGCGCATTCTTGCGTTCTTTCGTTCTTAAAAGAAAGGGGAAAGTCACGTCACACAATTTGTGTTCCCACTGCGCCTTCCCCCCCTCTCTTCTTCCCCCTCTGTGTGGGTGGTGGGAGGGATTTGGGAGGAGGGGAGGTGTTTAGTGGTTGAGGTACAAATAACACAATCGTGTAAGATAAGATAAGATAGATAAGATAAGATAAGAATAACTTTATTATCTCCAACTGGAGAAATTTGGTCAGGTGCATTATCACAACATAGACAAGTAAACAACATGGGGACCATAACTGTAAAAGCCAACAACAGCCCCCACAAATATTACGAAGATACAAATGTAAAAAATATCACATACATCGTTTCATACATACATCCACACACTGTAGGCAATAACTAGTATTCTTAATGTAAAAACAGAAAGAATTAAGAAACATTATTTGAATATAATTATAAACATAGCCTACTATACTGCACATTGATTATAATAGACAGATAAGATAAGAATAAAGATGAATTGCGGAAAACCACAACCAGATAATCAGCACACACCCGCACCCCCCCGCACCCCTGCCCACCCCCCACCCACCCCACACACGCGGATAACTTGATTAAACAAGAGTAATAAACATATGTTCTCAAATAAAAGCATTGCGTGTATGTACTATGTATGTATGCATACGTGTGTGTGTGTGTGTGTGTGTGTGTGTGTGT
>NC_134878.1:64839140-64859140 GCF_041734735.1 Babylonia areolata | reverse complement strand
GACACCACACACTTTTCATTTCTCAGGAACTTGCTTCAACTCTTTGTACAGACTTTACTGACATACAATATTAAGTTACATACAATATATATGAACACATCATCGTTGAAAACGTATCGTTAAAACAAGCAGAAACACACACACACACACACACACACACACACAAGGGCAGAAACGAAAAGGGGGAAAAATCTGAAAGGGAGAATGGAAGGGAATGAAGCAATGTAGAATGACAGGAAGAGGAAGGAAGGAAAGACGAAGGAATAACAGATGAGTGGAAGCCCTTCCCCCCCCCCCCACCAACCCCCCACGCCTCCCCACCCCCTCCCATCCATCCCTGCATGTCCCTCGCCAACACACACCCCCTCTCACCCCCACTGCCATCAACACCACCTGACAGACACAAATGCGAAAGAAAACAGTGGGTTTGGGAAGTCAGCGGCCAACGAGACGTTCTCAATCCCCACTCCTACTCCGCCTGCCTCGCACAAAAGGATCGAGGCAGCAACGACAAAAATCTCACCTTGAACTGATAATAACACCCGACTTTTCTTTTTTTTTTTTCTTTTCTTTTTTAAACCTTTCCCTCACCACCATGAATCTGTCCCGCAGTGTCCACCCGGCTTGAAATTCCAAAAGCTCTAGACCCGTGGGAGGTACCTGACTAGGAGACACAGGTATCTTCGCTCAGACATGAGGAACTGTCTGTGTGAACACAGAGCTTCATGTGCCTGCTCCTGCCCTTCCCCCCTTCAGGACAAAAGAGAGGACAGATATATATGCTACACTTACAGCTGAACTTGAAATGTCTGAAAGAGAAATACAGGAGAAACGTTAAGGACGGAAATATATACAACAAGAGACAAACATACAGAGGCAGAAAGAAATCTTTGCGTTTGCCTTCGAAAAAAACAAACAAACAAACAAACAAAAAACAAAACAAAACAAACAAAAAAAGAGATAACAAGAGAGGCAAGGCCTTCAAGACTCACTTGTGATACACTTTTAAAAAAAATCTAATCGTTAAAATGTGTTCTGTATGTTATTATAAAGCTTCGCGTTTAAAAAAAAAAAAAAAAAAGGAGTCCTAACCAGATTTGAACCCCGCGTGTTCGGGTGAGAAGAAACTGCCTTATCCATTACACTATCGTGGCTCCTTAACTGACGTTCTAAAATTTAACATTTGAACATACTTTTTTAAAGGGCGATAAATCAATTGCGGTATTCGCAGTGAGAACGCTGTTTAAATCATATTATTCTGGTGTATCTTGGGCATTCAAAAAATCTTTAAGGTCAATAAAATAAAATAAAAATTCTTTTTAATGGCTATCGCCACAATCACACTGCAACATTTGGCCGTTTTCACTAGATCTAGATAGATGTACAAGTTTAGTTACACCCGCCGGGAATGTAGTACGACACGGTCGATTCAATTTCTCTTTTATGTTCATTCTAGTTTTATAGTTTTAAAGTTGATATGAAAATTTAGTATTTTGTTAAACTAATAACATGTAGAGCCAAGTACTTCTAAAAGTCGTAAGAAGTGAAAAGGACTTCATTTTGAGAAAAGTCAAGACTGGAAATTTTTTCGTTTCATCGTAATCAATTCAAGGGTATTAACTCGCATGGTTTATAATTTTTAACTGTGAATTCCGACTGATTCTGTGGATATTTTTATGGCAGTTTGGGGCATAATCCAGTAAGTGATGAGGCGTTCACAAATCTTTCTCTGAATAAATATTTAACGGTCTCCTTCTCCAACTTTCCATCACATGTTATCGTGTATTGTCCATTGAATATAGGATTGAACGGGCAGGTCAACAACTTGAAACAAAATGGGGTCTTTCGCGTTCGCGTTCGCGAAGAATATGAGCACGCGCTTTGAATGTGTATAAATATGTGTACGCAATCGATTTTTGCCCATGACCTTCAGGGCTTAGCCAACAGATCTGTAAAATCCACTCGTCGTATTGATTTTAGTATTTTCCGAAAAAGACCACTTGGGCGAATGAACATAGTGAAAGCCCTGTACACTGAGAGTAAAACACACAAGCTTTTTATGTATTGAGTATAATTTCAAAATGTAATGTTTAAGATGAGAAAGATCAGTTTAAAGCAAATTAAGTCCCCTAGCATTAATTACAGAGTAATTTCCCTTTTTTACTATCTGCACAAAAACGTTTGAAAAATAAAGAATACAAAAAATATAAATATAACAGTAAATGCAGTTTGCATATAATTAGGCTTCATTTATCATTTTTTTGTGCCCATCCCAGAGGTGCAATATTGTTTTAAACAAGATGACTGGAAAGAACTGAATTTTTCCTATTTTTATGCCTAATTTGGTGTCAACTGACAAAGTATTTGCAGAGAAAATGTCAATGTTAAAGTTTACCACGGGCACACAGACACACACACAAACACACACACACAGAGAGAGAGAGAGAGAGAGAGAGAGAGAGAGACAACCGAACACCGGGTTAAAACATAGACTCACTTTGTTCACACAAGTGAGTCAAAAATGAAAATAAAAGGAAAATTCCTGCTGTTGTTTTCCTCTGGAATTCAGCGTCAGTTTCTACATCAAACAACCCACGGTTGCTGTCTCTGAAGGGCTTATGCCCCCCTTCTCTCCAACCCTCCTCTGTCTTATTCTTTAACTTATATATTATGTCTATTTCTATCATCACCATCGTCATTACTAATTCACTGTTTTTAACTGCACCTGTGTAAAGTGTGTTTATTTGTTTTGGATGGAAGTGTTGGTCAGTTGTTTACCTGCGCTTGTTTTCCTCCACTGACATGTTATTCTTTATGTCCACATACATGTCTCTCAAACCTGCGCTTGTTTTCCTCCACTGACACGTTATTCTTTATGTCCACATACATGTCTCTCAAACCTGCGCGCAAAGAGAGTCGCAGAGAGAGAGAGAGAGAGAGAGATTCAAAAACTTTATCACTCAAGGATAAAGATTTTAGGCATCGCCCAGTCTTCCAATCTGTCCTTGTGACAACAATAACAATAACAACATTAACGATAGAGAGAGAGGGGGGGAGAGAGAGAGGGGGGGGAGAGAGAGGGGGGGAGAGAGGGGGGGTGACAGACAGGCAGGTAGAAAGACAGAT
The DNA here is from genome assembly GCF_041734735.1 of Babylonia areolata. Lineage (NCBI taxonomy): Eukaryota > Metazoa > Mollusca > Gastropoda > Neogastropoda > Buccinidae > Babylonia > Babylonia areolata. The sequence continues at coordinate 64,856,014 of NC_134878.1, read as the reverse complement.
CAGACAGAGGTTTACTTGAAAATATATCACGTGACCCGCAGTCTGCAGTTCTGCAACAACCCATCTCACCCAGCCCCCCCATTTCCTCCTCGCTTAGAATAATCGAGAATCAGCAAATCAATCACGCACACAATGGAACATATCGATTATTCTGCTGGCCAGTAAGGCCGACTCACGCAAGAGAAAATCATCGTGACTGGATTCAGATGCAAAACAATAACGAAAAAAAGATAAAGAAATAACAAAAACAGACAGCAAACAACGAGAAATGGGTAAACTTACAACATTCAAGTCCGGCTGAATGACACTGATTCAAGACCCCAGCACTGAATGGTACAACTAGACCTTACGGGTGCATACCAATTATTTCTAAATAATGACACTTTCAGAAAATGCACACAATCACCAGTATGCGTGACGGGGCATAAAGCAACCCCTCTTCCTCCTCTTCTTTCTGCCTGCTGAGTTGTATTGGATATAATATATATCGGGTGTCCCCCAAAAAGTGAACCGCTTTTTGACAAGTATTTTCTCAGTGATAGAGAAGCCGAATTTATTGAAACATTTTCACACATTAACCTTATGATATCATCAACAAATCTGCAAAATATCTAAAAGTTCGGACTTGACACCAAGACAGGCTATTTTAGACTGACACTGATTGACAGATGCCAACACCTGGCAGCTGGCTTGAACATGCTGAAGGTCACATTGCACAGCTCTGATACTGGATTTTTTGACAAGCTGTTTTGAATTTGATAATACTCGCATAATGTGCGTCCGAACTTTTAGATATTTTGCAGACTTGCTGATGATACCCTAAGATTGCTGTGTGAAAAATTTCAATGAATTCGGTTTCTCTATCACTGAGAAAATACTTGTCAAAAAGCGGTTCACTTTTTTGGGGACACCCGATATATCCACAAGATTTATTGTCCTCAACACTGAGGAGACCCTTTCACAGGAGTGTACTCTGAAAACCACGAGGTTTATGTATCCCATAAGGTACTATTGGCTTGGAGCCAAACATCATATCGACGGCGAATCGCGGCGGCGACGCCACATCAAAGAGCCTGCGCCGACGGAAGTACAGGCGCTATGGCCCGATCTCCACACGCCTAAAGGCACTGTTCCGCTGTTCGAAGCGCTCGAAATTGTCCTCCGTTCTGCGCTTGATCAGCCCTGCTATCGCCAGGCGTCAGGAAGCGACCGTCCGCTCTGTGTTCTTTCCCCCCTTGATGTTGGACGGTGTCACACTCGCTCGAGCGTTCGAGCGAGGCAACTAGTTCTGTTCAAAGTCCCTACTGTACCATGGGTCCTGCGTGGTTCCAAGGGTGAAATGTGAGATAGATAGAGAGAGAGAGAGAGAGTGTGTGTGTGTGTGTGTGTGCGCGCGCCTGTGTGTGTGCGTGTGTTTGTGTATGTATGTGTGTGTTACCTCCACGTTTAAGTGTGCGCGTACGCGAAAACATGCCAGTGTGTGACGTGGTGCATTGACGTATCTTGACCGTCTTTTAATTCTATTCTTTCTTCTTTTAATGTAAGATTCGTTTTGACACAAACGAAAGCAGCTGTCTAGACTATAGTCCCCATTTTCTGTTCAGTCTAATGACCCATATTTATGAACACACACAGACACAGACACACACAGAGAGCTGATCGAGACTGCCAGTAACCCTAGTAACATCAGTCTGTCATAGTCACAATGACGTTGGAAAATAATATGGATCGCTGTCAAACTACTGTTGCAGTCTTTAAAATTGTATTCTGCTTTCTGGTTATAAAAAGAAGCATATTATATATATATATATATATATATATATATATATATATATATATATATATATATATATATATATATATGTATATGTAAAAAATATCAAATACAAATCTTCTACAACAACATGATTGTGCATGGTAAAGATTTCTTCTTCTGTATTACTTAAAAAAAAATGTTAATGAACTAGCATCCCTGCACTCATAAGGCCCAACAACACAACTGAGCAAAAAAAAACCCAAAAAAAAACAACAAACAAACAAACAAACAAAAAAACTACGGCATGTGAACACCATCTTGACCACACTCACCGACCCAAATTACGACAGTCAGCACCTCATTACATAATCGCTCCCGATACAAGCTTTCCACTGGGAAAAAAGAAAAACAAAACACCAACACAGAATTTGCTAAATGCCAAACAAGGGCACATACACACACACAAAATTATATATATATATATATATATATAGAGAGAGAGAGAGAGAGAGAGATATGTATGTATGTAAATATATATATATATCTGACCAAAACCAACACACACCAAGCACTTTCACCACTCGGTCGACCCAAACAATAACCTATTTATCACACAACTGAACGCAGCTTGTGCGCTGCGCATTAGTCAAGCATTTGAGGATGCTTGAGCTCGTGTAGAAATCGCAATTGAAATCTCTCTCTCTCTCTCTCTCTCTCTGAGCTCTTAAGCGATATGGCTGGGATCAATGAATCAATATCAGAGCAGCATGGCCGTCTAATCGATCAGTGGAAACTTTAGACTCGTTGCTCTGGCTCACCGATTATATCTGATTTTTTGTTGGGAGCTGACAGGGTTCGCTAAAGGCCAGCTGCATGCTGCAAGCTCATTACATGTCCATTTCTTTCGGAAAGAAGGAAGACGGAGAGGGGAGATAGGGGGTGGAGGTGGGGGGGTAGGGGGCGATGGTGGAGGGGGATGGGGTTGAGGGTTTCACAGACATGGGTCTGTGATTTACATGTGGAGGCTGGGAAGGGACAAGACGGATTTCCCCAGATATACGTGTGTAGACTGTATCTGTCTGTGAAGGTACTCGTGCACTCGTCTTGGCCGTCTCTGGGACAGTGACTGCAATTCGCCCTTTCTTTTCACTGTAATCAATTTGTCTCACGTAAAGAGCACTTACCTGAATGATAATTATTATCTGGTATCAAACCAGACACAACTGGTTGTACATTCTGCGTGCTATGCTGTGCTGTGCTGTGCTGTGTGTGTGTGTGTGTGTGTGTGTGTGTGTGTGTGTGTGTGTGTGTGTATGTGCGCGCGCGCGTGAGTGTGTGTGTGCGCGCGTGTGTGCGAGCGAGCGCATGTGCTTGATTGATCACGATATATTAAGATGATTGGAGAATATAAAACAAAACAAAAGTAACACACCTAAACACACACACACACGCACACACACACACACACACACACACACACACACACACACACACGCCGTCAAAACCCCCACCCTCTCCATTCCGTAATGTCTCTCATGTATGAAAAAAGGCTGTCTAAATACATCATCCATCAACACTGTTCACCACGTTGAAAAGTTGTTTTCAAAAGCCGCTAGGCAACAGTGAGTCATTTCAATTCCATTGCAAAAACAGGTCTATGGATATATTCTAGTCATATTTACACACTGTCATGAAGTATAATGCGCGCACGCACACATACAATACATACCCTAACACACACGCACTCTGGTATGCACAAGCACGCATACAGAGAGAGGGAAGGAGAGAGGGAGAGAGAAAGAGAGAGAGGGAAGGAGAGAGGAAGAGAGAGACGAAGAGTGAGAGTGAGTGAGAGAGAGAGAGAGATTGGCGGGGTAGAAAGAGATAAGAGAGGGGGGAGAGAGAGAAAGAGAGGGAGAGACAAAGAGAAAGACTGAAACACTGAACAACTTGAACACTGAAATGCTTAATGTCATTAGCTGAAAAGCTCTAGTGACATAGTAGATACTAAACAGAACAAAATGGTGCAAAACAGATAAAATGGAACAGAATGGGGGAAAAAACAGAATTGAAACAACATAACTAATAAGAGATTTGCGACACTTTGGCACTTTGTCATTAGCTTACAGTGCATGTGACAGGGGGGTAATGTGTGTGTCAGAGAGAGAGAGAGAGAGAGAGAGAGAGAGAGAAAGTGAGAGAGAGATCCAGAGATAGACTTATAAACAAATAAAAACTGAGAGAAAGAGGGGGGGAGAGATATGTGTGTGTGTGTGTGTGTGTGTGTGTGTGTGTGTGTGTGTGTGTGTGTGTGTGTGTGTGTGTGTGAGACAGATAGACAGACAGACAGACAAGACAGACAAACGCACACCACTTGTCACAAAGAAAGAAACTTTATATAATTATTATCATATACGTCATGTCTGCCTGTCTCCACCCCCACACCACCTACCCAACGTCCCCACCCCCATCTCTCTGTCTCGGGTACCAAAGAAAACCTGCATTCAGCTGCACGTCACGTGTAAGGGTACCCGTAAATCAATAGCAGCCCAACATCGAACCCAAACCCGATCATCAATCAATTAGTTATGCCAGTTATAGCACAGCAAGGCAACCAACACTGCCCCTTCCAGGCTGGAAAGCCAACGACAGGGCAAAGCACAAAACGAAACAAAAAGAAAAGAAAATAATAACAACAACAAAAACACAACAAAACAAACAATAAAGGACAAAACAATGGCGACAGGAGGAGAGCAACAGTGCTTTGAACACCCCCGTTAGCTGGTGTGTGTGTGTGTGTGTGTGTGTGTGTGTGTGTGTGTGTGTGTGTGTGGACCACAGAGACAGAGACAGAGAGAGAGAGAGAGAGAGAAACGAAAACGAAAGTTTATTTTAATAAGGTCATGGCCCCATTGAGAGAGAGAGAGAGAGAGAGAGAGAGAGAGAGAGAGAGAGAGAGAGAGAGAGAGTATTGATCATTGTGTGTGTGTTGATCAGTGTGTGTGTGTGTGTGTGTGTGGACCACAGAGACAGAGAGAAAGAGAGAGAGACAGAGAGAGAGGGTGTGTGTGTTGATCATTGTGTGTGTGTGTTGATCAGTGTGTGTGTGTTGATCAGTGTGCGTGCGTGCGTGTGTGTGTGTGTGTGTGTGTGTGTGTGTGTGTGTGTGTGTGTGTGTGTGTGTGTGTGTGTGTGTGTGTGGACCACAGAGACAGAGAGAGAGAGAGAGAGAGAGAGAAACGAAAACGAAAGTTTATTTTAATAAGGTCATGGCCCCATTGAGAGAGAGAGAGAGAGAGAGAGTATTGATCATTGTGTGTGTGTGTTGATCAGTGTGTGTGTGTGTTGATCATTGTGTGTGTGTGTGTGTGTGTGTGTGTGTGTGTGGACCACAGAGACAGAGAGAAAGAGAGAGAGACAGAGAGGGGGTGTGTGTTGATCATTGTGTGTGTGTGTTGATCAGTGTGCGTGCGTGCGTGCTTGCGTGCGTGCGTGCGTGCGTGTGTGTGTGTGTGTGTGTGTGTGTGTGTGTTTGTCAGTCTGTGTGTGTATGTGTGACAGAGAGAGAGAAAGAGTCAATCAAAAATATATATGAAATAGATATATATATATAAATATTTTACTCGTGTGCACAAACATTCATTATGAAATTAAGGCATGCATACTTGATGTCAAAAATTAAAAACTTTCCCTTTTCCATCAGCAATGCGTACACAGGTATAACACTTCGGACATAAAATCGATCGTCCGTTCAATAGTGAAGCGATTCATTTGATAACCTTTGCAGTTATATATAGATCTATATTTGCAAACATCCTGGTCGTATTGCGGAAAACAGCCTTCTGTTTACCTGTTGATGAAAAGGAAAGATAATGGTGGGCTATTGAAAAAAGCGACTGTGTGTGTGTGTGTGTGTGTGTGTGTGTTTGTGTGCGCGCGCGCGTCGGTTAAAAGTGCTCTCCCCACATTCACATTGTTCATTCAAACAAACAGACCATAGCTCCACTGAGATACATACAAACATATATATAAATATATACATACACACACACACACACACACACATATATATATATATATATATATGTGTGTGTGTGTGTGTGTGTGTGTGTGTGTGTGTGTGTGTGTGTGTGTGTGTGTGTGAATTCAAAAGAATTCCTTGAATATCTGTTTTATGATCAAGAAGTGTAAGTCTTAAGATGAATGAAAACATAATTGGAACAAAAGTCAACGCCAGCAAACATCGTCGTTACACGCTGTTATCTCCCTCCTTTCGTTCTCCATTTAGTGCGAACGGGAAGTAGAATAAAAAATATTGTGATTGTGATCGTTAGTATTACTAATATCATGATTATGATGATGAAAATTATTCTTACTGTTACTATTACTATTAGTATTATTATAATCGTTTTTGTTTTATATTATCATCATTATTATACAATGTAAGAAGAGGGTTTGTTTTTTTTTTTGTTGTTTTTTTTTAATTCAGCAAGACTTTTTTTCTGGTACATATTTATGGTCAGTAATGACAATCCGTTTCAGTTCTTTCTAGTTTATCCATCGATCGAAGTCTCCTAAAAACCACATGTGGAATGTTCTTTACTTTCGAGCACTTTTCATTAAATATTATCAGTTGTTTTTGTTTAGTTGTTTTTGTTTGTTTTTTTACATAAAGACAAAAATATTCAATTCATGAACGATGTTGTAAAAATGTCACTCTAAACTGAAAGTTAAAAGATGAAAAAAAAAGAAGAAAAAAGACAGCAGGCAATAATTAAACAACTTTAAAAAAAGATGATACTTTATTCACCTAATGGTCTTCGTTGGCAACATTCAGGACATCAACACATCTGCGGACTGTTAGTATTGATCTACAAATTTCTTTCCTTTCGTTTGTAAAGTCGATTGATTTCCTTGTAGAAGATCCTTGTGTCGAAATGCATTGAACATTTCTTATCTAGTTTTGTTTCGTAATCTGTCTCTGTTATCAACCCATTAAGTACTATCTTTTTTCTTCACATAAAAGATAAACCTGATAGGAAAATAACGAAAAAAAACAACAACAGAACTTTAGAATTGTTCGTATCCCATACAAAAAAAAGAAAAAAAGAAGAAAACAAGAATAAAACAAACAGGACCCAGGACCGGCGAGCTCGCAGACACACACACACACACACACACACACACACACACACACACACCACGCACAAAAAACACAGTACGTATGTACGCACACGCATATACACACCACGAAGCAATGGCCACTGATTACATTTACAACAGTGTCACAACGTTTCATTCGCACCGTTAAACTCTTGTTTGTCTCCATGAGCAGGTCCGCCCCTCTCTCGAGTGAAGTTTTCCAGTCTTTTTATTTTAGTTTAGTTTATTTTCTTTAGACTCCCCCCCCCCCTTCCCCCGGCCCCTTGTTCTGCTTCTTTTCTTTGCTTTCGTCCCACAGCGACTGTAAACCTATCGTACCGGATATCCTGTGACAACACAATGAGAGGTGTCACCACGTCTCCGTTACTTCGCAGCTCTGCTGGAGGAAGGGTAAAGGAAAAACAGGGGGGGGCGTCACACACACACACACACACACACACACACACAGAGTAACAGACAGAGAGACAAACAGAGAGAGACGGAGAAAGAGACAGACAGGAGACATGCAGGCAGACAAAGAGCGAGAAAAAGAGGGGTAGGAGGCATCCCGCGCAAGCACGCACGCACGCACACACACACACACACACACACTTTTATTATCATAAAAAGTACAATAACAACAATGATAACAATGATAAGTATTTCCATCACCACCACCAAAACAACAATAATAATAAGCTTTATAAACAGTTCCTTAAAAAAATAATAGAAAAAAGAAAAGAGAAAATGCCCACAGCCTCATACAGTATCAGCCCAACACCCGCTTATGAATACCCCTCCTTCACTCCTCTGCTTCAAAAGAGAAAGAAAAGAAAAGAAAAAAAAAAAGAAAGAAAGAAAGAAAAAGAGTGAACACTCAGCTCCACGGCTGATCTAACACACTACACAGCCTCTCAATTAGTTGGATTAAAGCCGTACTCATAATGAACGTGACCACTGGCACTGCAGACTGTTGGGGGTGGCGGGTGGAGGAGGTGGAAGGTGGACACTCATGAGCAAACACCGGGTTGCCAATTACTCTGATGGAGTACGTATTGTTATGTATCCAGATTACAAACATGGGGATTAAGGGAGGAAAAAAAAGAAAGGGGGTGGACGGGCGAGAGGGGGGGGGGGGCGAGGGAGAAGATGGGGGACTGAGGAGCGGGGTGAGGAGGAGGGGGTAGGAGACGGAACTACGTGAGAACGAGAGAACTTGTTGAGAGACTAGACAGAGAGAGGGGGAGAGAGAGAGAGAGAGAGAGAGAGGATTTGCTCATAACACTTTTGTGGCATTACAATTAAATAACACAGCAATGCACGTGAAGCGCGCGCACAGAAATACATAAATGATTGTCACAACCACGCATACACACACAAACACATGCATCGATCGACTATTCTTTCTTTCTTTCTTCTTCCTCCTTTATTATGACTTTTTTTCATTCGAACGGTACAACCCAGGAGCCAGCTGCACTGCTCTGGTATGGCTGTAACCCGCTACGGACTGTGTGTTACTGGAACTGACCAATGTTGGTCGGACGGAACAGCCTGGTATGGTTGTAACCCGCTACTGACTGTGTGTAGTATGGAACTGACCAATGTTGGTCGGACGGAACAGCCTGGTATGGTTGTAACCCGCTACTGACTGTGTGTAGTATGGAACTGACCAATGTTGCTCGGACGGAAGAGCCTGGTATGGCTGTAACCCGCTACGGACTGTGTGTAGTATGGAACTGACCAATGTTGCTCGGACGGAACAGCCTGGTATGGTTGTAACCCGCTACTGACTGTGTGTAGTATGGAACTGACCAATGTTGGTCGGACGGAACAGCCTGGTATGGTTGTAACCCGCTACTGACTGTGTGTAGTATGGAACTGACCAATGTTGCTCGGACGGAACAGCCTGGTATGGCTGTAACCCGCTACTGACTGTGTGTAGTATGGAACTGACCAATGTTGGTCGGACGGAACAGCCTGGTATGGTTGTAACCCGCTACTGACTGTGTGTAGTATGGAACTGACCAATGTTGCTCGGACGGAACAGCCTGGTATGGCTGTAACCCGCTACTGACTGTGTGTAGTATGGAACTGACCAATGTTGCTCGGACGGAAGAGCCTGGTATGGCTGTAACCCGCTACTGACTGTGTGTAGTATGGAACTGACCAATGTTGCTCGGACGGAACAGCCTGGTATGGCTGTAACCCGCTACTGACTGTGTGTAGTATGGAACTGACCAATGTTGGTCGGACGGAAGAGCCTGGTATGGCTGTAACCCGCTACTGACTGTGTGTAGTATGGAACTGACCAATGTTGGTCGGACGGAAGAGCCTGGTATGGCTGTAACCCGCTACTGACTGTGTGTAGTATGGAACTGACCAATGTTGCTCGGACGGAACAGCCTGGTATGGTTGTAACCCGTTACTGACTGTGTGTAGTATGGAACTGACCAATGTTGCTCGGACGGAAGAGCCTGGTATGGCTGTAACCCGCTACTGACTGTGTGTAGTATGGAACTGACCAATGTTGCTCGGACGGAACAGCCTGGTATGGTTGTAACCCGTTACTGACTGTGTGTAGTATGGAACTGACCAATGTTGCTCGGACGGAACAGCCTGGTATGGTTGTAACCCGCTACTGACTGTGTGTAGTATGGAACTGACCAATGTTGCTCGGACGGAACAGCCTGGTATGGTTGTAACCCGCTACTGACTGTGTGTAGTATGGAACTGACCAATGTTGCTCGGACGGAACAGCCTGGTATGGTTGTAACCCGCTACTGACTGTGTGTAGTATGGAACTGACCAATGTTGCTCGGACGGAACAGCCTGGTATGGTTGTAACCCGCTACTGACTGTGTGTAGTATGGAACTGACCAATGTTGCTCGGACGGAACAGCCTGGTATGGTTGTAACCCGCTACTGTGTGTAGTATGGAACTGACCAATGTTGGTCGGACGGAACAGCCTGGTATGGTTGTAACCCGCTACTGACTGTGTGTAGTATGGAACTGACCAATGTTGCTCGGACGGAAGAGCCTGGTATGGCTGTAACCCGCTACGGACTGTGTGTAGTATGGAACTGACCCATGGCGTTCTTTGGTCAACGTTGGCATTTAGCCACGTGTAACTGTCAAAAAGTTAGAAGCAAGCAATGCAACTGGCACCTGGACACTAAACCACTGTTATCTAGAGCACTGGATTGACGCCCGAGTTTCCTGAGTTCGATCCTCGTCGCACCTGGTGGGTTAAAGGATGTATATTTGTTCGATCTCCCGCGACAACACAACGCGCAGACCTGCTAGTGCCTGAACTCCTTCATGTGTATACACACGCAGAAGATCAATTACACACGTTAAAGATCATGTAATCCACGTCAGAGTTCGGTTGGCTATGGAAACAAGAAAATACCCAACATGCACACCCACCCCCGCACACGGAGTATGGCTGCATACATGACGGGGTAAATAGACACAGACACACACACACACACAAAGAAAAGGTCATACATGTAAAACTCTGTGTGTGTGTGTGTGTGTGTGTGTGTGTGTGTGTGTGCGCGCGCGTGTGTGTGTGTGTGACTGAAACCTCTGTGTGTGTGTGTGTGTGTGTGTGTGTGTGTGTGTGTGTGTGTGTGTGTGTGTGTGTGTGTGTGTGTGTGTGTGTGTGTGTGTGTTTGTGACTGAAACCTCTGTGTGTGTGTGTGTGTGTGTGTGTGTGTGTGTTTGTGACTGAAACCTGTGTGTGTGTGTGTGTGTGTGTGTGTGTGTGTGTATGTATGTGACTGAAACCTCTGTGTGTGTGTGTGTGTGTGTGTGTGTGTGTGTGTGTGTGTGTGACTGAATCCTGTGTGTGTGTGTGTGTGTGTGTGTGTGTGTGTTTGTGTGTGTGTGTGTGTGTGACTGAAACCTCTGTGTGTGTGTGTGTGTGTGTGTGTGTGTGTGTGTGACTGAAACCTCTGTGTGTGTGTGTGTGTGACTGAAACCTCTGTGTGTGTGTGTGTGTGTGTGTGTGTGTGTGTGTGTGTGTGTGTGTGTGACTGAAACCTCTGTGTGTGTGTGTGTGTGTGTGTGTGTGTGTGTGTGTGTGTGTGTGTGTGTGTGTGTGTGTGTGTGTGACTGAAACCTGACTGAATGTCAGTCGGTTTTACCCAGGCAGGCAGGCTGTTGTACAAATGACTGCGTGTCAACTTATAAACATGTAGAACGTTTAGAGTTTCGTCTCTGACCGAAGATAGGCGCTATACAAGTACCCACTCCAATCAATCAATCACTATACAAGTACCCATTCCAATCAATCAATCACTCACACACACACACACACAGAGACATACACACACACACACACACCATGCACACAAATACTGAAACAGGCCAAAGCATGCGCACGCATGCTATGTTGTTTTTACCTATCCTACAAATTACAGTGTACACTGTGAACACAAGTCTCTGCACCCGTACATGTATCATCTGCTTTTTTCCCTTTTTGCCCCCCCACCCCCCTCTCCCCTTCCCTGTTACTTCATTTTGCAAAAAAAAAGTTCTAACGTGTTTTTCATGGGGCATTTTTCCACTGCCACCCTTTTCTCCTAGAATGTGTGGTTGCCACACAGCTGAGCTGCTTTTCCCTGGTTTACACCTCCACCCCACTCCCTTCAAACCTCTTTAACCCCCTCCCAACCTCCCTCCCCCTCCCACACACCCTTCAAAAATCCTTTTGTTCTTGTTCCATTTCTTTCGCGGACTGTAAATCTATCGTCCCAGCTATCCTGTGACAACACGGTGAAAAGTGCCAACAGGTATCGGTTACTTTACTTCACAAGGTAGGTTTTAAGGAGAAACGTAGACGCGAAAGAGCAGCGGAGAAGGGGGCAGGGAGGTGGGGCAAGGGGGTGAGTGGGGTGGGGGGGGGAGCGGGGGGGGGGCGTTTAAAACTGACAACAACTTACACAGAGAGAGAGAGAGAGAGAGAGTCTCCTCCACAAAAAGTTGGGGGTGTTCGGAAAACTGTGGAGGAATCTCTCCCTCTCTCTCTCACACACAAGCGCACAAGCGCTTTGAACTAACTATTGGCTCACGTGTGTGTGTGTGTGTGTGTGTGTGTGTGTGTGTGTGTGTGTGTGCCGTGGAAGCTGTGATACGTAGACTAGAAATGAGTGTGTGGAGGAGGGGGGTAGAGGAGGTGCAGGGTAATGTGTGTGGTGTGTGTGTGTGTGTTGGAGCTCATGTACGTTTATATTTGACTGTGCTTTCATATCTCTGAAACTGCATGTTCGGTGCATATCTGTTATGCATGTGTGGGTGTATATGTGAATGTGTGTCTTCATGTTTTACATCTATCTGCTTACTTATCATCATTGTTATCTTTTCTTCTTTTTTTTTTTTTTTTTACATTATAGTTATTATTTATTTATTTCTTTGTGTAAGCTTATCTATCATTTATTCACCTTTTTTTTTCTTTTTTCTTTTTTTCCCTCAAGGCCTGACTAAGCGCGTTGGGTTACGCTGCTGGTCAGGCATCTGCTTGGCAGATGTGGTGTAGCGTATATGGATTTGTCCGAACGCAGTGACGCCTCCTTGAGCTACTGAAACTGAAACTGAAACTTACGCAGCACTACTCACTGGAGAAAGAACTATTTAAACATTGACCATGTTGAAGCAGTCCCCCCCGCCCCCAAGTGACAAAAAGTATCATAATGAATGGCTGTAATTCCAGTAAAAAGCACTTTTATCGTCGAAAATTCAAGGATAATAGTGCAAAACAAATACTACCCAGTCCCTGATTATGCAAGACTGTGATTTAGTGAGGTTTCGAATTTTTACAAAATATAATTTCGAGGCTTCTACTATTTTCATTAAATATTCAAGCCTGAATTTGCATTCATGACTGTATTCATACACACGCGCGAACACGCACACACATATATGTACATATACTCACGCACACATACACACGCATATCCCCAGAACAAGCACACCGGTTGACAAAACAAACCATCATATTGTGGGAAATAGTCACACCAAACTGGGCCACATAATCATGGATGCAACGCACCGCAGAGCAAGTCGAGATTCTGTTACCAGCAGCAAGTGATGGTTTGATTCAGCGTTAGATTTCCGACACAAGGATGAAAAGGCTAGGCAGACACGTATACACACATAAATGTATGGTCCTGAACCAGGTTAAACGAGTCTTGAACGCTATTTGCCTTGAGGTTGTTCTTGAACACCAGCATGAAATTACAGCCTCTGAAAAATAATTTGTGACCTGTAGCTTTTTGAACAGCCTGTGCAAACTCAGGGAAAGGGATGGAGGAAGGGACATGGGGTGGCAAACAAAAAGGTTGCCAGTTATATTTATGGTGTGCACTGTGTGTCTCTCAGACTGGAAATGCAGCTTGCTCCAGATGGGAGAGGGGAGGGAAGGGACGGGAGGTGTTTGTGTGGAGGGGGTGGAGGGGGGAACGCGTGAAGTTCAGATTCGCCTGTTACCATTTCGTCTCCTCTATGTTGGACTCCTTGTACAATTCCGTTTCGCCTGTTCAGTCTCTGTCCCTCTCTCTCTCTCTGTACCTACAGGCACATATATCACACACACACACATATATATATCTCACACACACATACGCGCGCGCACACACACACACACACACACACACACGCGCGCGCGCGCGCATGAGAAAAACGGATAAGTCTGAGGAATGGGGACGGACTGAGAGGGAGAAGAGGCGAGAAGTTTGAGAGAGAGGTCGGCGGGGAGAGAGAGAGAGGTCGGCGGGGAGAGAGAGGGAGGTCGGCGGGGAGAGAGAGGGAGGTCGGCGGGGAGAGAGAGGGAGGTCGGCGGGGAGAGAGGGATGTCGGCGGGGAGAGAGAGAGGGAGGTCGGCGGGGAGAGAGAGGGATGTCGGCGGGGAGAGAGAGGGATGTCGGCGGGGAGAGAGGGATGTCGGCGGGGAGAGAGAGGGAGGTCGGCAGGGAGAGAGAGAGGGATGTCGGCGGGGAGAGAGAGGGATGTCGGCGGGGAGAGAGAGAGGTCGGCGGGGAGAGAGAGGGATGTCGGCGGGGAGAGAGGGATGTCGGCGGGGAGAGAGAGGGAGGTCGGCAGGGAGAGAGAGAGGGAGGTCGGCGGGGAGAGAGAGGGAGGTCGGCGGGGAGAGAGGGATGTCGGCGGGGAGAGAGAGGGATGTCGGCGGGGGAGAGAGAGGGATGTCGGCGGGGAGAGAGGGATGTCGGCTGGGAGAGAGAGAGGTCGGCGGGGAGAGGGAGGGATGTCGGCGGGGAGAGGGAGGGATGTCGGCGGGGAGAGAGAGAGGGAGGTCGGCGGGGAGAGAGAGGGATGTCGGCGGGGAGAGAGGGATGTCGGCGGGGGAGAGAGAGGGATGTCGGCGGGGAGAGAGGGATGTCGGCGGGGAGAGAGAGGTCGGCGGGGAGAGGGAGGGATGTCGGCGGGGAGAGAGAGGGATGTCGGCGGGGGAGAGAGAGGGATGTCGGCGGGGAGAGAGGGATGTCGGCGGGGAGAGAGAGGTCGGCGGGGGAGAGAGAGGGATGTCGGCGGGGAGAGAGAGGGATGTCGGCGGGGAGAGAGGGATGTCGGCGGGGAGAGAGGGATGTCGGCGGGGAGAGAGAGGGATGTCGGCGGGGAGAGACAGGTCGGCGGGGAGAGAGAGGGATGTCGGCGGGGGAGAGAGAGGGATGTCGGCGGGGAGAGAGAGGTCGGCGGGGAGAGAGAGAGAGGTCGGCGGGGGAGAGAGAGGGATGTCGGCGGGGAGAGAGAGGGATGTCGGCGGGGAGAGAGAGAGAGGTCGGCGGGGAGAGAGAGGGATGTCGGCGGGGAGAGAGAGAGAGGTCGGCGGGGAGAGAGAGAGAGAGATCGGCGGGGAGAGGTCGGCGGGGAGAGAGAGGGATGTCGGCGGGGAGAGAGAGGTCGGCGGGGAGAGAGAGGGAGGTCGGCGGGGAGAGAGAGGTCGGCGGGGAGAGAGAGGGATGTCGGCGGGGAGAGAGATGTCGGCGGGGAGAGAGATGTCGGCGGGGAGAGAGAGGGATGTCGGCGGGGGAGAGAGAGGGATGTCGGCGGGGAGAGAGGGATGTCGGCGGGGGAGAGAGAGGGATGTCGGCGGGGGAGAGAGATGGATGTCGGCGGGGAGAGAGAGAGAGGTCGGCGGGGAGAGAGAGGGATGTCGGCGGGGAGAGAGAGGGATGTCGGCGGGGAGAGAGAGGGATGTCGGCGGGGAGAGAGAGAGAGGTCGGCGGGGAGAGAGAGGGATGTCGGCGGGGGGAGAGAGGGATGTCGGCGGGGAGAGAGAGGGAGGTCGGCGGGGAGAGAGAGGGAGGTCGGCGGGGAGAGAGAGGGATGTCGGCGGGGAGAGGGATGTCGGCGGGGAGAGAGAGGGATGTCGGCGGGGAGAGAGAGGTCGGCGGGGAGAGAGAGGTCGGCGGGGAGAGAGAGAGAGGTCGGCGGGGAGAGAGAGGGAGGTCGGCGGGGAGAGAGAGGTCGGCGGGGAGAGAGAGGGATGTCGGCGGGGGAGAGAGAGGGATGTCGGCGGGGAGAGAGGGATGTCGGCGGGGAGAGAGAGGTCGGCGGGGAGAGGGAGGGATGTCGGCGGGGAGAGAGAGGTCGGCGGGGAGAGAGAGGGATGTCGGCGGGGGAGAGAGGTCGGCGGGGAGAGAGAGGGATGTCGGCGGGGGAGAGAGAGGGATGTCGGCGGGGAGAGAGGGATGTCGGCGGGGAGAGAGAGGTCGGCGGGGAGAGGGAGGGAGGTCGGCGGGGAGAGAGAGGTCGGCGGGGAGAGAGAGGGATGTCGGCGGGGGAGAGAGAGGGATGTCGGCGGGGAGAGAGGGATGTCGGCGGGGAGAGAGAGGGAGGTCGGCGGGGAGAGAGAGGGAGGTCGGCGGGGAGAGAGAGGTCGGCGGGGAGAGAGAGGGATGTCGGCGGGGGAGAGAGAGGGATGTCGGCGGGGAGAGAGGGATGTCGGCGGGGAGAGAGAGGTCGGCGGGGGAGAGGGAGGGATGTCGGCGGGGGAGAGAGAGGGATGTCGGCGGGGGAGAGAGAGGGATGTCGGCGGGGAGAGAGGGATGTCGGCGGGGAGAGAGGGATGTCGGCGGGGAGAGAGAGGGATGTCGGCGGTGGAGAGAGAGGGATGTCGGCGGGGAGAGACAGGTCGGCGGGGAGAGAGAGGGATGTCGGCGGGGGAGAGAGAGGGATGTCGGCGGGGAGAGAGAGGTCGGCGGGGAGAGAGAGAGAGGTCGGCGGGGGAGAGAGAGGGATGTCGGCGGGGAGAGAGAGGAATGTCGGCGGGGAGAGAGAGAGAGAGGTCGGCGGGGAGAGAGAGGGATGTCGGCGGGGAGAGAGAGAGAGGTCGGCGGGGAGAGAGAGAGAGAGGTCGGCGGGGAGAGGTCGGCGGGGAGAGAGAGGGATGTCGGCGGGGAGAGAGAGGTCGGCGGGGAGAGAGAGGGAGGTCGGCGGGGAGAGAGAGGTCGGCGGGGAGAGAGAGGGATGTCGGCGGGGAGAGAGATGTCGGCGGGGAGAGAGAGGGATGTCGGCGGGGGAGAGAGAGGGATGTCGGCGGGGAGAGAGGGATGTCGGCGGGGGAGAGAGAGGGATGTCGGCGGGGGAGAGAGATGGATGTCGGCGGGGAGAGAGAGAGAGGTCGGCGGGGAGAGAGAGGGATGTCGGCGGGGAGAGAGAGGGATGTCGGCGGGGAGAGAGAGAGAGGTCGGCGGGGAGAGAGAGGGATGTCGGCGGGGAGAGAGGGATGTCGGCGGGGAGAGAGAGGGATGTCGGCGGGGAGAGAGGGATGTCGGCGGGGAGAGAGAGGGAGGTCGGCGGGGAGAGAGAGGGATGTCGGCGGGGAGAGGGATGTCGGCGGGGAGAGAGAGGGATGTCGGCGGGGAGAGAGAGGTCGGCGGGGAGAGAGAGGTCGGCGGGGAGAGAGAGAGAGGTCGGCGGGGAGAGAGAGGGATGTCGGCGGGGAGAGAGAGG
>NC_134878.1:64764140-64834140 GCF_041734735.1 Babylonia areolata | reverse complement strand
GTGTCCACTTTCATAGTCCTAACTGTGCTTTTGAGGTGGGCTACAGGGTAGTAGGCGAAATCAGTCCTGCAAGAGGATGAGAGGATTTATCTCTTTTTGACCACCATGAGGAGCACCGTTAATATTAAAATAAACGAGTAAATGAATTGGTAAATAAATATAGTAAAAGATGATATCATTCATTTACGTCTCTCCCCCTCTCCACCCTCTTCCTCCCCAACACAAACGAAAACAAAAAACCCTTTCCCCTTCACGATTGTTCCCTTGATTCAGTATGTATCCAATCTTATTGACGTTAACGATTGACGTCAACCTGCAGTTCCGCTAAGTATCACTGTGTTTCAGTTGAATGCCCCATTCTCGAGGGTTCTCTGCGTTCCACTGTCTCCTTCTCCTATGATTAAATTACTTAATTTAGATCTTATTACTGCAACTTGTAACAAAAATCACGTAATCAAATATTCCAGTTTGCGGGCTGAATATTATAGTACATTTTGTAGAAGACAAAAACAAAGGAAGAAGAAAAGAAAGGAAGAAAGGGCGCAAAGAACAAAAAATGGAAGGAAAAAAAAAGACGGGAAATGAATGACACACAGCCATTAACCTGTATGCGTCCTCTGTGATAAAGCTGAGTTGATTTGTACTGAACTGTAATTGCAAATCAATATATTAGAATAAATGTATGGTATTAATACTTTGGACTGTATTGTACTATAATGCATTGCATGGCATTAGCATATATTACACATACGTACTGTTTTGTACTTTACTGCATTGCATGGTATGATTATATATATTGTACTGTACAATAAACTGCTCTGCATGATACTGTAATTTGTATTGTACTTTATTGAACTATGCTGCATTACGTGGTATTATATTGTATTGTTCTCCGTATATGTATGTGTGGATATGTACATAGATAGATAGATAGATCTGTACATATTCTATTGTAATGTATTATATAGTACTGTTGTGTATTGTACTAAACTGCATTCCGTTCTACTGCACTGATAAATTTGTGTTGTATAAAAGTTCACACTGTATTGTGTTGTACTGAATTGTGTTGCACGTTCCTGAATCCTATGGTATCATATCACTCTGCAGTGTAATGCATTACATCATGTCATACTGCATTGTATTGTGTTTTTGTGTCCCTGTGTGACAAGACCGTCAGTGCATAGCCTCTGATCGATGATATACATGCATCATATTACCAATTGTAAAGGTCCCACAGAGGGCCATTATTGTTCGATTCCTTTCAGTGCCAGTCATTTCAATGCCAGTTATTTCAAAGTGCAAAGCCCAGGGCTTTCTTTTCATTCATTTATCCCCGCTCTCCCTCTCTTGTCTCGGTGTCAGTCTGTCTTTCTCTTTCTTCTCTCCCCGTGGGCTTTTGGCTGTTTTTTCATTCATCCATCCGCGCTCTCTCTCTCTCTGTGTGTGTGTGTGTGTGTGTGTGTGTGTGTGTGTGTGTGTGTGTGTGTGTGTGTGTGTGTGTGTGTCTGTCTGTCTGTCTGTCTGTCTCTCTTTTCTTCCTTATTTTCCCCCTTTTTTCTTTCAAGATGTCTATCGTATTTTTTTCTCGTCCTACGTTGTTTTTGTCGCTGTTGGTTATTTGATTCTACCGTTTATGTTTGAGAAAATAATAAGTGTATCAAGAAAGCTCGAGGTATTAACATTCTAACCCAACTTTTTGCTTATCAAAATGTACCCAAGAGAGGGAAAAAGAATGCGCGCGCGCGCGCGCGTGTGTGTGTGTGTGATGGAGAGGGGTGGGGAAAGAGAGAGAGAGAGAGAGCTCATGTGGGTGTGGGGATGGGAGAGAGGAGGGGGCTGAGCGGGCAGAAGACAAAAGACAGATGACATGAATACGACCCAAGACTAAAAGGTCAAGCGTGGAAAGGTATGATCCTCTGTAAGACCGAGTTCGTGAGCGTATACATGTGCGTGTACACGCATGTTCGGGCATGGGCATAACACAAACTCATGGCTATGCACATATAAATTCTTACGTATAAACTGAATGAATATCTCATATATGAATTTATGTGAGTGTGCAAGCGAAGGACAAGAGTCTGAGAGGATACTCGAATACATGCTTTCTCAAGTTTCTGCAAGAATCTCTCTCTCTCTCTCTCTCTCTCTCTCTCTCTCTCTCCATGCCTCTTTCCCACACACCCACTCCTTTCCTCCCACACCCAACCTGTCCCTCACTCTCCTTGAGTCCTCCTCTTTCTCTTTTTTAGTTTTTGCCCAACCCACATACAAGTTGGTATTCAAACACGCCATTCACCCGCACACTGGGCTGTGTAATCAGCCCAAGGCGGGGATCCCAAAGACCCCACAGAATATTTTTTTGCTTTTGAAAGGGTGACTGCCATTGGACCCACCAACAGCCGTTTTACGACTGAAAGCACACAAACAAAGGTAACGGTTAACACCTTTCTGTGCCTCGAGGCGTTGGAATTTTTTCTATTACTTTGAACAGAATACACTGATGTCCCTCTCTAACCTAAAAAAAAAAAAAAAGAAGAAGAAAATATATATATAAGAAAAAAAAACGAAGAAAAAGAAATCAACCCTGCTTGGACGTTTGAAGTTGAAGGAAACGAAAAGGGAAAAAAATGGTGAAGATGGTTATGAAGAAGGAAAAGTAAGAAGTAGAAAAGTTAGTACCTGACACATTTTCGCGCGCGATTTCTAACACGCATTCATGAGACAGGTGTGCACTTCAGGTGAGAGATCATGCTTTATCACGAGAAGCTTTCTGACTGATCTGAGTTAAGGACACAGCACTCAGCGGGAGATGAATGAAGAGGAGAAGAATAAATCGAGAGAGGACAAATAAGACTGATGGAAACAATACTAACAGAAGAACAAGAACAATAAGTTAAAGGGAGGAATAGAGAAGTGGGAGCATGAAAGAGATTTATATGACAAAAAGGCAGAGTCAAAAGACTAAGGACAAGCAGAGGAAGGAAAAGAAAGCAAAAGAACAATAAGAACAAGACCTAGGAACAAGACCAGTGAGAACGAGAAGAGAAGAGATGGATATACATGTAGCGGAAAGAAGAAAAACAAGGCCAACTCCCATCCCGAATTTCGCAACAAGACGTTATATATATAATTATCATTTACGTTTCCTTAATTAACAAAACATGCCCTCACTGTGCCTTTAGGGAGGAGAACGGCTGATTACCACAATCGTGCCAGACCAACATACCATACCCTGGTCACCTGCAAACACCACAAAGACTGGAGGAAAGCAGGGGTAGGGAGGGAGAGAGGGGGTGGCGTGGATGGGACAAAGAGGGAAACCCATAAATACTTTTGCTAACTCCCTGTCCAGCTCAGAAGCACAACACCGTTTTGTACCCCGGGTAGAGTACACAGACCTGACCTGCCGGACCCGCCAGCCCTTTTTACCCCTGCCCTTGTTCTCACCTCTAGCACCATCCCCTTCCCTGTCTCCAACCCACCCACCCCCTTCCCCCACCCAGTCTGGCCTCCACCACTGTTTGTTTTTTCCCCGGATGGCGGAACTGCCGACGTGTAGAGAAGTGTGTACCCACACAATGCTATCAGCAGCGAACCTTCGATCGCCTGTCATTTTGAGTAGTAAAGGGTTGTGATCGAACCGGAACTCTGTAAGCCGTGTGATAAGACTGTGCTTTTTTCTTCTTTTTCTACAAGTTGTATTTGTTTATTTCACAACAACGTTACTCAAAGTGTTTCTTTTTGTTTTACCCTGGGTTACGAGAGGTGAAATTCGTATAACTCTTAACAACGCTGGAGGGAGAAATGGGCGGGAAAGGAGAGTGAGGGTGGTGGTGGTAGGGGTAAAGAGTGAGAGAAGCAGAAAGAGGGGGAGGGAAAGAGAGAGAGAGGAGTTGGTTGGGTGTGGTGGACAAATGACATGGGGGAAGAGATGGAGGCGGTTAGTGGGAATGGGGAAAATAGTGTAACCGGTCAAAACAAAGAAAATGGCTGTTCTCGATTTAAATTCACCTAAAACTGCACACGCATTCATGGAGGTTGTAAATCTCTCTCTTTCTCCGCAACCCACCCCCACCCCCCCCCCCCCCCCCCCCCTCCCGCAACCGGGTTACCCCCTTTCTCTCTCTCCCCTCCGCCCCCCTCTGACAAAGCGTGAAAAGTCAAATTCCAACTCTTGCGGGTGGTTTGCCAAACCAAACACGGCCCTGACCAACGGTAAACACGCACAGTCTTCCCACACAATCCGTGTGCCACACGAAACACCGAGTTCCAAAAAGCCAAGCTTCGATTAATCAGCCGAAGCGTATCTGACCGAGTCTGAAGATCAAGCAACATGCTTCAGTAAACCTAGTCAGCCGACAGTGACGTTTGCTAATCCAGTTTGTGCGTAATCGATTTTTTTGTTTTGTTTTTTGTAAACAATTTTTGACTCACTTGTGCAAACAAAGTGAGAGTATGTTTTAACCCGGTGTTCGGTTGTGTGTGTGTGTGTGTGTGTGTGTGTGTGTGTGTGTCTGTGTCTGTGTGTCTGTGTGTCCGTGGTAAACTTTAACATTTACATTTTCTCTGCAAAAGCAAATTAGGCGTAAAAATAGGAAAAATTCAGTTCTTTCCAGTCATCTTGTTTAAAACAATATTGCACCTCTGGGATGGGCACAAAAAAATAAAAAATGAAGCCTAATTATATGCAAACTGCATTTAGTTATATTTATATTTTTTGTATTCTCTAAACTTGGCACTTGGATCTGATATTCTGACAGGAACTTCTTTTGCTAAGCATGGAAGTTTTATTTATTTTGCAAACGTTTTGGTGCAGATAGTAAAAAAGGGAAATTACTCTGTAATTAATGCTAGGGGACTTAATTTGCCTTAAACTGATCTTTCTCATCTTAAACATTACATTTTGAAATTATACTCAATACATACAAAGCTTGTGTGTTTTACTCTCAGTGTACAGGGCTTTTTTTTCTTCTTCTTTTTTTAAGCGCGAAGCTATATAATAACAAATACAGAACACATTTTAACGATTAGATTTTTTTTAAAGTGTATCACAAGTGAGTCTTGAAGGCCTTGCCTCTCTTGTTAAAATGTTGTTTGGAAAGGCTATCCACGGCCGTGACCAATTATTTTCCAGGTGGATTTATAAAGTGTTTTTGACTGATTGATTGACGGGTTGATTGACAGCAGTATTGTTTTCGAACTCGCAGTACCGTACGGTTATAATACTTGATGAACATTACTATTAGGTTACATATAATGGCTTTGTTTTCCAACAATGTTCAACAATTTTGTTTTACAGCATACAATTGTTTTAGTATGTGTGCATTTATAACCAGAACAAAACAAACATTATTCAAACAGAAATTAAAACCTACAGTATACTTAAGTGTCGTGAAACCTTAAGATTTACAACTGGAAGAACACTGCATTTATAAACTTTTTTTAAAAAAAAATAAAAAAGACTTTGGGAACACACATTTCTGATTACAGGGGATGTTCACTGGACTCCATCCAAAAGCACGGAACTTTCGGAACCACTTTTAAACAAGTAGTAAACTGAACTGAAAGATCATAAGGGCTTTAAATCAATGGCTACGTTAGTTCCAGCAAACTGGTTGTAGTCTCTAAAAGCACCAGCAAACCATCATATTACACGCATGACCTAGTTCTCACGGTGAAACGAAACTAATATATACTGTGTCGGAAGGGTCACGCCTCGTTTATGGGCATTCTGACATCAGATGCCAATTCCTCAAGTCCAAAACAAAGTGGTTTGGTATAAACAGTATTTTATTTGGAACATGTCACAATACAACACAAATATCGATGAACAGGACAACAAGAACATCTTATATAAATTCCTGTCCTGATACATGTACATACTGAATATGTGACGGATGTCATAACTAGAAGTTAAGACGTGATCAAACATGAGTTTTGAACAAAACTAAGCTGAGATACAAAGTGAAAGAAAATGAATAATAAACGTGTGGTGGATAAAGACAGAGAAAGAGAAGTATCAACGTTTGGACACAATCACAGCAAGACTGAACTTGCCGACAAACAAAGCGGCGAAAGTGGTTGTGGCAATCCGGGAAAGGGTATTCAAGGAAAACAAAAGAAGAAAAATCAAACTGGGCACAAATACACACACATATGTGCACACGTGTATTTATACATTATACGAGTGTGTGTGCATGTTTGTGTGTGTGTGTGTGTGTGTCTGTGTCTGTGTCTGTGTCCAACACGTGTTGTAATCTTTCAATCTTTGTCTTATCATGCACAACACACACAACACACACACATAAATCCTTGGGCAAATACTCGCGACACTTCCAGATTTCTTGACTTTTTTTTCAACTCATACAGGTGTCCCACTAAAAAGCAAACAAATAAAACCAAACAGAACAAAAACCAAGGGTGTGTGTGAGAGTCAGGGTTAGGCAGGCAGAGCTGGAGTCGGGGGCACCAGAATGTTTGGACAGATTGTGGGCCACTGAGCCATTCCTCCCTCATGGAGGCAAAAAACAAACACACAAACACGCTATTCAGCACGTGTGTCTGCAGCGAGCTGACTGACTCCTGGCTCCAGTGCACGCTGTCAAAGTGCTGAATGTTATCTGGGATTTCCCACAAACCCACAACACATCGACGGCTGATCATTAATTCAACCAGAAATGACAGTTCCAGTCACGAAGGTAAGAACCGCGGCCAGTGTAGGAATAAGATAAGACACATTATATATTTCCTCAGTTCATGCAGGGGTTTTGAATGCACTTTCCTCATTCTGTCGAGGGATTTGTTTGAATTGAATACTATGTTGGTCAATACGCGCAAGGGCGTGTGTGTTTGTCAACTGGTGTGAGTGTGTGTCATTGAGAGTGTCAGTTTGAGTGTCATTGTGTGTGTGTGTGTGTGTGTGTGTGTGTGTGTGTGTGTGTGTGTGTGTGTGTGTGAATGTCAGTGTGTGTGTGTGTGTGTGTGTGTATGTGGGTGTATGTGTGCCTGTGTGTATGTGTGTGAGAGAGAGACAGAGAGAGACAGAGAGAGAGAGGAGGGGTGCGGAGGAGGGAGAAAGAAATAAAGCGTACAGACTTACATACAAACATACTGACGAATAATTCTGGCAACGCAGACACAGGCAGACAGACAGACAGACCCCCACACACACACTTCAAAGAGAGATAGGGAAAGTGGCGATGATTATATCATCGATTATCACCGAACCAGTCGTGTCCTGTGTCTGTTACCAATGCCCTTGTCAGATAAAAGTATTCTAACACCACTTATCAATTAGCCATTGACAAGTCATTCAACATTGTTTGTCCACTCCACTGTCTGGTTCTGTCATCTGACCATATGTCGCGCACGCACACACACACACACACTCTCTCTCTCTGTCTCTGTCTCTCTCTCTCCCTCTCTCGAAGACTTCTTTACTGTTCATTTTTTTATAGTTTTTTTATTAACTTTTTTTTGTGCTCACTTGTGTCAACACTGTTACCTTTTTTCTTTTGCCCCTGAGGGCTTGATACAAAAGTATTTGTGCGCGTTGTTCACTACCTTCGTGAATTAAGAATTCGTTTAATTTCACTTCTCTCTTTCCCCCTCTCTTTCTGTCAATCAGTAGAGCTGTCGGTCTCTCCTCTCTCTCTCTCTTGCATGGTCAATGTGATTTATGTTGCATATATTTTGCTATAATATGCTTTTGTGTGCCATTCTAAATGTGCTTGCAATACATTATCTGTCTCGCGTTTGTCAAACTTTTGTTCAAACTTTTATCGAACTGGTGACTGGTAAGAATTCACTATTGTCTTGTCACATGGTCTGTCCATGAGAGAGAGAGAGAGACAGACAGACAGACAGACAGACAAACCGACAGACAAACCGACAGACAGAGAAAAGTGTGTATGTATCTCAGGCACACACACACACACACACACACACACACACACACACACACACACACTCTCTCTCTCTCTCTCTCTCTCTCTGTCCCTCTCATGGACTGTCCCAACACTCAGGGACATAACAGGTACACAGACGATGACAAACATACAACAGTCATTACAATTTTCACCAGTACTGTAATATAAAATGAACTCAACACACACAGAATGTTACTCAACTAACAACCCCACACACACAACCACACCCCTTCTCCTCACCACACACCAGCAAGCAAACAACTCACACCAAAAACCGTTATACCCCTTCCACCCCCCACTACGTCCCACCTATCCTGAAATCTACCTTGTCAACAACCGCTATCGAGTGGCACCCCACCCCCACCACCCTCACACATCACGGGGGTAGATTTACACCCCCGTGGAACACGCGGGCCTGCGCACTTCAGCGTTGAATGACAGTACCCGAGTGGTGCAATTCAGGGTGGAAGTACCCCCGCGCTTCTGCGCCACTAACCTAAGACAGTGGTTTACAACGTGGTTTACGACGCCTTCAAACAATCACAAAGACGGCCTCCATACCACTCCCAAGAGATAGGATATTGTGAGGGTCCTTGGGTCCATGTTTGTGCTCTGGCCTGTCGAGTCCCTGTGCTGTGCAGAAAGACACTTGTAGAGACGGCAGAGGAAAGGGTACTGATGAATCACAACGTACACGTGTGTGTTGTTACCATTTTTACTAATGATTAATATGGTGCGTGAACGAACGCATTCCTGAAAAAACGGAAAGGGACCGTCCAATTCGTGCGCATGTGTACGCGCGCGCGCCTGTGTGAGTGAGAGCGAGCGAGAGAGAGAGAGAGTGTGTGTGTGTAGAATGGCCCACACGAGTGCCACACACTATAATAATGCGACAGCTGCCTCTGGAATAACTCAACTGAGTGATCATTAAATAGCAGTTTAGTTAAATGTGTGTGTGTGTGTGTGTGTGTGTGTGTGTGTGTGTGTGTGTGAGTGTATCCCTATTCCCTATTCAAACAAGCTCTCGAGACACAGAGAGAGAGAGAGAGAGAGGGGGGGGGGTTCGGGGGGAGTGGGGGGAGTCGTTGACTCAACCGACTGGTATCCTGATTCAGGGTTTGGGTGGGAGAGGAGGAAAACAACCCTCAACAAAGTCAGAAGGAATGTAGTCAAAAGCGCGCGCGCACACACACACACACACAAACATCACCACCACCACCACCACCAAAAGGGACTTTAATGTTACCGGGGGCTGAAACAGAACACAAGCTGCTACCGTGTACTCATTCCTCCGGACACCAATGCTTTTCACACCGGCATCCTCCTCCATCCATGCTCCAAGTCCCCCACCGTGACAGATGGCTATTCCCCACAGATACGGCTCTGATAGAAGGCAAAGGCTCATTCCTGGCCATCACACTGCACAAAGGTTTCCACTGTTGGACAGAACGGCCGGCCAGCAGGGCCGCTGAAACAGTGGACAGTGTGAAGGCCCTTGGCCTGTGGGCCCCCGTCCCTCTTTGTCAAGTCATCCAGTTTGTGCGCAAACGAGAGCGCTCTCCTTTCAAAAGCAGAAAGCTTGCTGTGATGAGATAATGAGCTTGGCTAGGTAAACTCAAGGGGGGGTTCGGGAGAGGAGAGGCTGAAGTGGGTGAGAGGGTGTCACAATGAGTGTAGGGAGGGTGGTGGTGGAGGGCGTGCGGTCCGGGGAAAAGCTGGGAAAGACACAGATGGAGAGGGAGGCAGGAGGTGTTGGAGAGACAGACAGACAGACGGGCGCCGGGAAAATAGTCTGAGAGAATAAAGGAACAGAGAGAGACAGAGACAGACAGACGAACGGACAGAGAAAGAGACATGCAGACAGAGACAGAAAAACATATACGTATGGTTGGGAAAATGGACGGCAGAGAAGAAGTTATAACTTTTATAAAAACACATTGACAAATCTCAAATGACAGGATCATACATGCATAATCACATTTTCTCTTCGTAAATGTATCTAAGGCAATCATCAAAACACAGTTTTACAGCATAGCGTATGTGTGTGTGTGTGTGTGTGTGTGTGTGTGCGTGTGTGTGTGTGTGTGTGTGCGTGTGTGTGTGTGTGTGTGTGTGTGTTGGTCAACATATATATATATATATCCCAAGGTTCCCATGCCTTTCTTCACAAGACCGTTTGAGCACACATACCCAACAGAAATATGCAGGTCTACTCCGCACAACGTAATTGTTTTGATACTGATTGGTGTTGCCCCTTTCTCCATTTCAAGCAAAAATCAGCCCTCAGGCACGTTGTGCAGACAGTTTGGTGGGCGTCAAACGAGGAAAAAAACAACAACAAATAATTGAGAGAAAAGAGAAAGCCTTCTCTCTCTCTCTGTGTGTGTGTGTGTGTGTGTGTGTGTGTGTGTGTGTGTGTGTGTGTGTGGATGTGTGTGCTGACATTTCTTATTGTCCATATAGCAAAACAAAATATCAAGTGTCCAGTGTCAAGCGAATGTGTGTGTGCGGACGTTGGGGACTCTATGGGAAGAGGGCTGACATTGACTGGATTTAGACTGGGAGCAAGCTGTGGATAGCATGAGTATCACAAATCTCCTTTATCATAAACGTACTCCCGATACTGCGCCTGTTTTTTGTTTTGTTTTTTCGTTGTTGTTTTTTTATTTTTGTTTTTTTTCCCCAAAGGCCTGCTTTTCGATCAGTCAAGAGTGCTTTACTATCACGGCGCTGACATTCATGTGTACCTTAACTGACTCGATGTGATCACATAGATCTGTACACACACACACACACAAAATCACACACATCTAAAATGACACATGTGAAAAGACGTCAAATGAAAATATTGTAACTGCTACTGTGCTGTCGCCGTTACTACTACTCCTTACGGCAGATT
Organism: Babylonia areolata; assembly: GCF_041734735.1. Classification (NCBI taxonomy): domain Eukaryota; kingdom Metazoa; phylum Mollusca; class Gastropoda; order Neogastropoda; family Buccinidae; genus Babylonia; species Babylonia areolata. The sequence goes on along the minus strand of NC_134878.1, from coordinate 64,823,313 downwards.
CGTTACTACTGCTACTAATAATTATGCTTACTGCTGCTGCTGCTAATGTTGGTGCTGCTGCTACTACTACCGCTACCACACACGCATAAACAATATTATACATTAAACGAAACGAAACGTAACGAAAATATTGTTACTGCTACTATGCTGCCGCTGTTACTACTAAATGCAGATTAGTTACTACTGCTACTAATACTATGCCGCTACTAGTACTACCACACACGCATAATATATGTACATTAGTCTCAAATCACAAATACGTGAAAACACGTCACTATCATCACACACACACACACACACACACACACATATATATATATATATATATATATATATATATATATATATGTAAAAATACCAGTTGTAGTATTACTACTCCTGCTAACACTTAACACACGAACACGCGCGCACGCGCACTATTCGTTGTGTGTCTTATTGTTAGATCAACATTAATCGGCTGGACTGTATATTGTATTCTGAGGCCGTGAGCTGAAGCGCAAGCACTTGGCCAATTTTGTGAATATTCTCAACAATAGTATCGAGAGTGTATAGCATACACACACTCACACGAGTGACAGAGACTCCTTTTCTCCCCAAGTCTCTCATTAGGAATACAACCCGTTACTCAGCATGAAATCTGAAGAAAAATATGTGTGCACTTTGACACTGCAGAGGATGCAATGGGGGAAGGGGCGACTGATCACGCCCGACCCACCGTTAGCATAGTTACACGACCACGGGTCACTCTTTGACAAAAGATCAGTTGGCAACGGCCTAAAGTTTTAGCCTTTCAAACGCGTTCATTGTTGACACACTTGGCGCCGAGCGTTTTCACGAGGTTCTTTTGTGACCCTGTGGCGGCGATGGTTTGTGTTTGCTTTAAATCACTGTTGGGTTAGGGCACAAACCTACTGGGCGAGGGCCAGTAGGGGCTGTGGTTTAGGCATAATGTTAGAACCATAATTCTAACCCTTCGCTCGGCCGAAATCCAAGCTGCGTCGATCTTGACATGAACTGAATCGAACAGCCACGGTAGAAAGTAACTAACCCTACGTTTTGCCCTGACTGATTAGATTTTCAGGGTTTTTTTTCTCTCTCTTTTTTATTTGTTCTCAGTTTAGTTTAACATTGAACGAAAAACAGTACGGAATACACTGAAAAACGTAACCTCCATGATAAATCATATCCAGAACACTGAACGTGAATGCATTATTGTGTGTGTGTGTGTGTGTGTGTGTGTGTGTGTAACTGCGCTTTATAAGAATTATCAATAAGTGGGCAACACCCCAAAACTACTGGATTCCCCCCAGTGAAGGAATGAGTAGTGTTTGCAAGGCGTGGAAGTTCACTCCGTCGGTCACACTGAGGAGTGGAGAAGAATAGTGGTTGCCATAAATTATTATCACTATTATTAATATCTTCTTAGTAGTGACAGTAGTAGTACTACCAGTAGTGACAGCAGGAGTAGTAGTGGCAGAAGCTGCAATATCGATCATCATTTCTGTTATCTGCACTACATTAAAAAAAAAAAAAAAAAATCAGTGAAGAAAATTACGAGAAATTTCTTCTTTCCAGTTTCCTCCACCATGAACACGCGCACATCAGTTAAAAACACCATTGTTAAATGTTAAAATGAACCATACAAGCGAACGCGATAGAGTTAGGAAAGTCTGTCATTCTAAATCAAAAGCAGCGGTCGCAGTTAATCATTTTTTCCGTCCACTTCAATAAACGATGTGAGACATGAAGTTTGGCGAGGTATCAAATGACGTAATGAACAACGTAAAAAGTGAACTTTCCTAAACTTCTTAACCAGTTTCGAGAACACACACACACACCACACGCATACACTCAGCCAGTCGAACATTATTTTCGATCAACCCAGACGACTGACACTCAGCAGACGATAACAGAAGTTCGCGAAGTCGGAGAGAAAGAGAACAGATATCATGAACTAAAGCGATCACAGAGTAAAACCTCAGAAACACACACTTTTTTTTCCAGACGTGTGTACTTACCCAATCGTCATGCTAAATACTCCACACACAATCCTTTAAAAGAAAACGAAGTGCCCCCCACACAGAAAATACTCCAGAAGCACAGGTAGCAACACTCCACTGCACTGAACTCATTCAAACCCACTCACTCTCACCGCCATAGTGTGGGCCGAAATCACGTGACAGGGGGCTGAACGCAGGATGAGAGCGGCGCGTGCAACAATGGCGCGAGGCGGAGAAGAGAGTGTGTGAGAGAGGGAGAGGTTTTCTCAGCGTGGGATATCAACGGGGGCCGCTGCCCCCCCCCCCCCCCCTCCCCTCGTTTTCTTTTCGTGTGTGCAGTCGTGTGCAAGTCACCTGTCCGCGTCAATCGAGCTACGTTGTGCGTAAAAGAAAACAGCGCGCGCGTTTTTTCTATGGCTGTGTCTGTCAGTCTGTTCATATGGCGTGTCTGTCATTGTCACTCAGTCTCTGTGAAGAAATTACTGTCTGTTTATCCGTCTCTGTACATCGGTATGTATCATAATGATATATCTAGTATCGGTCTGTCTCACCCTTCTCTCTCTGTCTGTCTGTCTGTCTCTTTCTGTGTTGATCGAGTTCTTTCTTTTTTTTTTTCTTCTTTTTTGTGCCCACCGTACTTTGATTACCAGTCCTGTGGATATCATATGAGGGATATATTTTTGGGAAAAATACACAGAGTGACACTGACTCCGTCAGTGGTACTCGCACACGATACACAAAAAAACGCATACACACACTGGATTCCCCACCCCCCCCCCCCCCCCGCCTCCCCGCCACACACACACATACACACTGGCATACGCTGTCGGAAACTCACACACACACACACACACACACTGACACACACTGACACAAACACACACACACACACTGACACACACATAAACACACACACACATACACACACACACACACACCAAATAATCGTCGCATTCAGTCACTGGTCATACGGTGCGTCGGTGATGCTTAGACACACTGACATACAAAGAGAGACCAAGACCAAGACCAAGACTGACTCGAGAAGAGACATGCAAGAGACAGACTGACAAAGAGAGACAGAGATTGACAGGAAGACTGACAGAGATAGAAATCACACACTGTCACACACACACACACACACACCTCCCGAATCCCTCAGTTCCCTCAAAGTCAGTACATTCTCCTTCGCTCTTCCCTTTCAAATCCTTTTCCACACACCACAGCGCGCACATAAACCAGCCCCCCCAACCACACAGACACCCCCGGTGCGGAGCAACAATGAAGACCCTCTCGACCCCTCTGGGGCCAAGCGGCAGCAGAAAATCCGGATAGACCGGGCGATAGCATTGAGAAAGCTGGGGTCCATCTGTTGATGGCTCTGTCCCCGCTACGTTATGCCATTGTTGCTTCCAGGCCTTCACACAGCCTTTCATCCCCACTCACTGAGACGTAATGACTCCCTAGTGCTGCATCCCGGGAGCAGGATTAGGGAAGGGAGGCTATCCACCATAGACGTGATTTTCTGTTCTGTTCGGTTCATTGCCTTTGTGAAGAGTAATTGCCGCATTACTTGATTTATAGGCTTGCATTTAAACTGTTTTGGGTGAAGCTTGGCTGGTGGAATCATGAAGCAGATTTGGGTTCAAACTGCGCTGATGACGAATCTAGAAATCAGACACCATCTAACGTATTCAGAGACACCATACGACATTGTATTGTATTGTATTGTATTGCATTGAATTGCATTCTATTGTATTGTGTTGTATCACTTTTTCATCACAACACAAAATATTTATTTGTGTGAAATTTAGGTAGCTCTCTCCGGGAAGAGCGTGCCGTCGCTACAGATCAGCGCCATCTTTTTCTTCTTTTCTGTTTGCAAGTGTACATGTTTTCCTTCCAAAGTGGTGGTTTCTTCAAAATGTCGTCAGCGACAACCCTTTTCTTTGCCGAGTCTTTTACGTGCGCTAGTTGGTGTGCATACTGCATACGCTACCTCGGTTTATCGCTGCGTTTCATCTGAACAAAGCATTCACAGATCAGATACGATCTCTGTAGTTCTCATGTATTTTATTTTCTCACTCTGTCGGCAGAGAATGAAACTGTTCATAGTTATTGATGCATGTCGTTGACCCAATGCAATGCAAGCTTCGTCGTATCAGCACAAGCTACCATATCTCCAATCAAGGGAAAACTTTGCCTTTCAAGTACACATTTCCAAACTTCCGCTTATACTGTCCCAGAATGTCATTAGTTCAAAATTCAGCTTTTCGATTAAAAATCTGAAAAAAGAAGCTCCGATCAGGACAGTGAAGCAGTCATTCAAATCTCAACACTGGCTTCCAGTTCAGGCACGTTTGGAGTACAAGTCTGCTGGACCCTGTTTACTCATTTCTCAAAGACTCTACATGTGTACAAAGGATCTTTGGTATAGCTTGTCTCACAGCCTGGAGCTACTTTCTTTCTTGTTTCCTACCAGACGCCCATGTTTCTTTCCCCTTCTGTTCTTATGTTTCCACCATCAGTGCATCACTAAAGTCAGGACTATCTTTACGATCAGCTCAACTTTTCTTCTGCGAGCTATTGGGTTCTTGAAATTTCCCACAAACAATAATCGGAACATACAGACAGCCTTGTCTTTCAAAACAGCACTGTCGTTTACTTGCGTTAAACCGTATGTTCTCTGTCACACACACACACACACACACACTATGTGAAAAAAAGAGAGGGGGGGCAAACAAACCAAGGGAGACAACGCCTTTCATAAATGAGAAAACGAATTGCTTTGCTTAGCTCCCGTTTCACCGAACTCGGATCTTGTGTGTGTGTGTGTGTGGTGTGTGTGTGTGTGTGAAACCCATGAAATTGATTGAAAGGTTATCATATGACGTACTTTGGTACATGGCCTTTCTCTAACCCTAGGTGATCATTCTTCGTTGTAGTAGCAGTGGATGTGTTAACAAAATTATTATTTTTGTGTCGTTATCGTTAATGTTGTTGGTTTAAATAATCTTTAATTATTCAACAATACACATGATTACAATGCAATGAATAACAAAAGAGCATCAACAAGCTTAAAGCTTATACTGTGCTCACAACGTTGCACTTCAATTTTATCATGACGGCTGATGAACCATATTATGACTTGTATCAAATAACATTCATAAACAGTAAGTAATGAAATAATGAAATAAAACAAATAAACAAACAGTACATAATATAGTAAAATAATGCTAATATCAATATTAACATGAGATTAAATTTATTATCACCAAAGTAATTGGCCTAATAGAAGAAAAACACGAAGAAGAAGAAGAAAATTTAGAAGAATGGAGGGTAAGGTGGTGGAGGAGGGGGAACAGAGGGGAGAGGAGAAATTCTAACAGATCATTGGCCAATCCATTCACTTTGAATACTTGGTCAGTCAAATAAATCCAACATATATTTTACGAATAGAATCATGTTTTACCCTTTCTTCACAATACTTTCTAAGCTAAAATCTATTTGAATCGGAGATAAACTGGTGGACATTTTGAATATGAATATATTTGTATGATTTTGGAGAACAGGATCTCCATGGAACAGAGTTTTAACGTGAATGTAGTTTGGAGATAAATTTAAGATTGTGTTTGCCCGAGCCATATGAAAGTCTTGACAAAATAATAAATAATGTTCAGCAGTTTCGCTTGCAGTGCCACAAGTGGGTCGTTTATTAAATGTCTGTTGAACAGTTTATTTAATTCTCTTAAGTCACTAATCCCTAGACGAAGTCGACAGTGAATGATTTGTTCCTTCCGTTTACCAAAGTAATAATAGCTAGGCACTACAGCATCGTTAGCACATAGGTAATGTTTAAGCTGGCTTAAGGAATTGCTGGTTTTAACATAATCAGGTAGAGAATTCCAGAGATAAGTAGTAGATGGTATGAATGATTTCGGATAGAGTTCGGTGTGAAATCTTGGTACGGTGCGTTCCAATGACCTGCGTCTATGGTAAGGGTTATTGTCTGAAACAAGACCAGGAACAAGATCATTTAGGTAGTTAGGGCATAGACCGTTAACCATCTTGAAATAATGCACAAGTTTGTGTCTTTTCCTTCTTTCCTTAAGTGTACAGAACCCTGATTCTTGGTATATTTTTTGGTGGCTTGTCCCACGAACAGCTCCAGTTATGGTTCTTAATGCTCCAAGCTGTAAATTTTCCAGAGAATCTGATTGTGCATCTGTGCAATTATCCCAAACAATATCAGCATAGTCAAAATGTGGTAATATGAATGATTTGTACATGATTTCTAATGCTCTCCTATTTAACTTGTACTTATACGTCTTAAGACAAGAAACCAACATAGTTACAGCATTGATTATACTTTTAATATGTTCCTCCCATTTACAGTTGTTTTGGAGTATGACGCCTAGATGTTTGTGTGTGTCTGTACTTTGTAATGGTGTGATGCCAAAAGTAAGAGGTAAAATTGTGTCAGTGTTTCGAGAAAAATTGAATAACTCTGTTTTCCCCTCATTAAATTTGACTTTCCATCGCTTAGCCCAAGAATCTATCTTTTCTAAGTCAGAATTGAGTGTTTGTGCACGGATGTTTGGGTTGTTTAGTGCTAAGGACATACCTGTATCATCTGCAAATAGCTTAATGTTTGAATGGATGTCGTATACAATATCATTGATATAAATAAGGAATAATAGTGGACCAAGTACAGAGCCTTGAGGAACACCTGCGGGTATTCCTTTGTAATCAGACTTATCACTCTTTATAACAACTGCTTGGATACGGTTAGAGAGGTAATCGGAAAACCAGTCAAGTAATTTGCCTCGTATGCCATTCGCTCTTAACTTCAGAAGAAGTCCCTTATGCCAAACTCGATCAAAAGCTTTAGATATATCAAAGTACACAGCCTGGGTTGTGACTCCATTATCAAAAGATGAGCATAAGTCATTATAAATACAGAGCAACTGATTTACTGTCGAATCACCAGGAATAAAACCTGACTGGGAAGGAGATAAAATATGATTTGATGAAAAAAAACTTGTAAACTTGCTTATGGATGCATCTCTCAAGGACTTTACCAACACAGCTAAGTAAAGAGATTGGACGGTAATTACTACAAAGTTCCTTCGAAGCTTTTTTATGCAGAGGATTTACATGTGCTGTTTTCCATATCAGAGGAAATTTTGATTCATGAAGGCTTTTGTTGAAAATCCTAGTTGGTGGGTCTAGAATGGCTGGCAATGAGGCAATTAACAATCTGTTATGGACAAGATCTGGCCCTACCGCTTTATTTTTATTTAGATTTAGAATAACACCTTCAACATCAGAAGTAGTAAGCGCTATGTCTGTAAGTTCTAAGTCGAGGAATGGAATATCAGGTAAGTCTTTTTCGCTGTCTTCAAGAGTGGATTGTTAGATGAAAAAGTTGTTAAAAACATCAGCTTTATCTTTGTTTTTATAACAGACAATACCATTAGATATAATAGGGGGAATTTCATCTGACCCAACACCTTTCTTTCTCAAAAAAAAACTTAACAAGTTTCCACCATTCTTTTGTTCCAAAATTGGATGAAGTTGTTATCTTATTTTCTAAATTGGTGATGTACTCAAGCTGTCTTTGTTTTTCTCTATATGTAACATAGTTCATAAAACGCCGAAATTGTTGCCAGTCTTCTGGTTTGTTAGTTTGTTTAGCTAATTTATGAATTATTTTACGTTCCTCTATTAGCAGCCTAATTTCATCTGTCATCCAAGGGACAGCATTTGGACGTACAGTGATAGTCTTCGTTGGCATACATTGCTTTGCTTCATCCATTATAATATTTGAAAACGTTTCCGCACTTTCGTCAATTGTTTTATTATTGGTCACTTCATCCCAATTAACCTGGTGTAGGAGATTGCAAAATTTATATGTATCTAACTTATTGTAATTGAAAATTGTTCTTTTAAATGACTGTTCTCTAACTACTGTATTCTTGACAACCACATAAGGTACACTATGGTCACTGCAGATAGCAGGCATGACATCCGTTGATTTGATCATACTGGGGCTTTGAGTAAGTATAAGATCTAAGCATGAACTTGTTACTTCGGTAATCCTCGTTGGTTCATTTATTAACTGCTTAATATGGTAGCGATTCAAAATATCTACTAAGTGGGGTGATGGTATTGTTAGGAAATCAGTATTAAAATCACCAAGAATCAAGAATTTGTTTGTGGTGTCCTTGGCTCTACGTATGCTTTCTTCGATCAAATTCCAGTAATTAGCATTGGAGTTAGGTGGACGATAAAAAGATCCAACTAATAAACTTATTTGATCTAATTTTGTCTCAACCCATACAGCTTCTAAACCGTTTACATGAAGGTCATTGCGAGGTTTACAATATAAATTATTTTTCACATAAATAGCAACACCGCCATGTGGATCGTTTGTTCTGTCACATCTAACAGGTGGATGGAAGTTTGTAATATGGATGGAACTATTGCTGACTAAATCTGAAAGCCATGTTTCAGATACTGTGATAATATCAAAGTTACCACACTCAGCTTCTAATAAATCAATCTTATTTCTCATACTGCGGGTATTTACATGCATGATACTGAGGTCCGTGTTATTGTTTGGGCCTGGATTGGTTTCTGTGTCACCAGACAAAAGCAGTAGCAACTGTTGGACCAGAGTAAAACATTTAAACATACTATCAATACTTCTTGGCTGGCTCATGCCACAAGAAGAAGCAATTTTTTTCTTTAAAAGATTGCTATACTCACTTATATTGCATTCTGAAATAGGAAAATGAGAAAAAACAGAAAGAGTTATACTGTGTGGGTACTCCAGAAAAGACATTATGAAGAACTGTAAGATGACTGACTTGTTTACAAAAGATAAATGTCTAGTTTTGACCAAAGCTGTTGTAAAATACAAACCAACCCTAGCACGGTATATGTTCAAATCTACAGGCATTTATGTAATCGAATTCTGTAAAACAGAAAACATGAATGTGACTAGGGTCGGTAGGCATGGGTTATTTGAAAACTCCCCCCTCTCTGTAAACAGAAGGTAACTTCAATAACCACCACAAAAACATGTAAAATGATCAATCACAAAAGACGGTTTACAACCTGAGTAAGGAAAAGGCAAAAATGAATATTTACAAGGAAACGTATTTCCTATAAGTAATGACATAAAAACAAGAAATGACCAAAAGAGTGAAACTGACATAGTAATGCATTTTGCACTCCTACTGCAAAGTCAGTAATTGATTGTGAACTTTTTCTTTTTCTTTTTTGTACGATGTAACAAGATTAATGCTTCGTATACTATCAAACTAGCTAAAGAACTCTTCACAAACCCACATTCATACCAACTCATACATTCACCCACCCACACATTGGGGACATGGGAAAGTCACATTGTTAACTTACATAAACCTGTAAACCTATATATATATACATACGCATATACACACACACATACATATATATATACATATACATACACATATACATATATATATATATATATATATACACACACATACACACACATATACACACATACATATATATACATACATATATACACACATACATACATATATATAATTTTACAATTTTACTCACATATCAATTCACACACACACACACATTTTTACTCACATATCAATTCACACACACACACACACACACACACACATGTGCACATGCATACACATACATATACATACACACATATACATACACACACATACATATAACTACATACACATATACATGCATACTTTCATATACATACACATTACACATAGCTACATATATACACACATGATACTTACATACATACATACAATCAACAGGTAACTGATGTCCAATTTTAAATCACAAAAACCAAAAAACAGGTTGCTGAAACCATTTTACAGCCTGTGGAAACTTGCACAGTACCATTAATGACAACACTAACACTATGCAGATTAACACAAACTAAAGTAAAACTACATCTGGTTTCAAACATTTCTCTCAGCTAACTTTCTCCATGTCAGAATAAAGCCTCGTTATAATTGTGTCATTTTTAGAAGAAAAAAAAATTAATCAATAAAATAAAAAAATTAAAAAAGGGGGCCAAAACCACCAATCACCTTGAATGGACATGGGAAAGTCACACTGTAAACTTACATAAAGCTGTATACACACACACACACACACACACACACACACACACATGTATATATATATATATATATATACATACATATATATATATACATACATATATATATACATATACATACATATATACACACATATATACACACACATATATACACACACACACACACACACACACACACACACATATATATATATATATATATATATATATATATATATAATTTTACTCACATATCAATTCACACACACACGCGCACACACACACACACACTTATGTGCGCATACATACACATACGTATACATACACACATATGCATACACACACATATAACTACATACACATATACATGCATATTTTCATATACATACACATTACACACAGCTACATAAAAACACAAACATGATCTATACATACATACATACAATCAACAGGTAATCAATGTCCAATTCTAAATCACAAAATAAAATTTAAAAAAAAACAAAAAAAAAACAAACAAAGCAGGTTGCTGAAACCATGTTACAGCTTATGGAAACTTGCACAGTACCATTAATGACAACACTAGCACTATGCAGATTAACACAAACTAAAGTAAAACTACATCTGGTTTCAAACATTTCTCTCAGCCAAGTTTCTCCATGTCAGAACAAAGCCTCATTATAATTGTGTCGTTTTTAGACAAAACAACATTTATGGTACAATCATACTTAAATCATTATGTATTTTATTATATAAAAAAAGGGGGGGAGGGGGGGGGGGGACTCAAAACTACCAATCACCTTGAATGGACATGAGAAAGTCACATTGTAAACTTACATAAGCTGGTACACACACACACACACACACACACACACACACACACACATACATATATATAATTTTACTCGCATATCAATTCACACACACACACATACACACATGTGCACATACATACACAAACATATACATACACACATATACATACACGCACATATAAATACATACACATATACATGCATACTTTCATATACATACACATTACACATAGCTACATATATACACGCACATGATCTATACATACGTACATACATACATATATACATACATACAGTCAACAGGTAATTAATGTCCAATTTAAAAAAACAAAACAAAAAAAAAACCAGGTTGCTGAATCCATGTTACAGCCTGTGGAAACTTGCACAGTACCATTAATGACAACACTAGCACTATGCAGATTTACACAAACTAAAGTAAAACTACATCTGGTTTCAAACATTTCTCTCAGCTAACTTTCTCCATATCAAAACAAAGCCTCATTATAATTGTGTCTTTTTAGACACAAAAAGATTTATGGTACAATCATACTTAAATCATTATGTATTTTATATATTAAAAAAAAAAATAAAAAAATCTCACATACTCCATCACAGTGGTAACATGATAATAAGTCACATAAAAGTTGAGAAAACACAAATGACTGTTAATTCCATATGGTGTTTACCAAGATGTTGCACACTGACTTTTTAAGCATTCCCACTTCTACGGGTGGGTGGATGGGTGGATGGGGGGGGGGGGGGGGGGTCTTACAACTAGCTTCATAACTGAATATCATGTGCAAAAAAGGTGACGACGTGTGCAAAAGCGTTAATCATACACATACACACTAAGTCTATACCCACAACATATGCAAATACATATAGATATATGCATACCTGTTTGCACACACACACACCACACACATAACACACACAATGCACAACACTTGCACTCTAACATGCCACACACACACACACACACATAATCAACGAAGTAATACCAAGCAGCATTAATGTGTCAAACTTATACAGGTACATCGATACATCACAATCTATTTTTCATCTTCAGCAAAAACATGTGGTCTATGTCCATACCAAAATGTCTTACTTCACGTTTGGTGGTGATTCTGTATGTTGTTTCTCCTTGTTTGACGAAAATAATTCCATCGTGTACCCATGTGTCACTGATCTTATGTCTCTTATAATTCCTGGCCATCCATGCGACCTCTGCACGCTCCTTGGTGAGGTCGTGGTTCACGAAGATCCGAAGTGCCGCAGAACGAGATCCTGACGGCTGGGTGGGTCTGGTCAGGGTGGCCAGTCAGCATCAGGAACAGCTTCTTGCAGTCCACAGAGCTAAAGTCCAACTAGTTGAACTGAAATAACCAATCTTTGCTTGCCCTAGTGACACTATGTGAATGACTGACAGATTCACTGCTTAATCCCAATTTGTCCAATTCAACAGACTGATCTGATTCGCTACAATTCAACCCACTTGTCTATACACATTCTATGATGACAGGTTCACCCGTTTACGTCACAAAGAGATTGGGGAGACAGGACAATACAACTCTCGGCATGTTAGCCAGCATGGATCAAAGTTCGCATTAGCATAAATTTTCCCTAGCTTACGTTCTGAAGTCCCGCCATCTACGTCAGCTGCGTTCGTGGAAGGGGAGATGGGGAACGACTTGAAAGACAGGCCGCCACACGGGATGTTCCCCTCAGCACGGGGATTGCGGCAGACGTCACATAACCGCACGTGTTTCAACGACTAGGGCGGGTGACGCGGAGTCGTGGACCAAAGGCGCCGACTAGGTAGCAGGGGTGAGGAGGGAGGGTGGCGCGGGTGTCGGCGCGACCTCAAAGACTGGACTTTGGATGGAGTGGGAAGGGAGATAAGAAGGAGGGGTGGAAGTTGGGGGGGGGGGGAAGGGGACAGAGTGTGGGTGGTGGGGGTGACACTGTTGGCACACTATAACAACAATAACAACAACAATAATAATAATGATAATGATACTACTACTACTACTACTAACAATAATGATAATCATGATAATGATGATAATGTTAATGATAATTATGAAAAAGAAAACAAACGAACAAACACACACACAAGGGGCTGTGTCCATTCTTCAGAAGTCGACAGGCCCCTGCTGAAAATCATTTGACAATAACTGCGCTCAATGTGGAGAAAAACAAAACAAAAACAAACCCAAACCCAATGAAGGATGTGGGAGTTATGTTTTTTCTTCTAAATTTTTACTGCTTGTGACCATTCTCTCAAAAACAATGTGTGATTTCCAACCAATTTATGTTATTAAAAAAACAAAAACAAAACTTATTCAGCATTAAGATCATGGAAAGTTACAAAAACAAAACTGATTCAGCATTAAGATCATGGAAAGTTACTAAAACAAAACTGATTCAGCATTAAGATCATGGAAAGTTACTAAAACAAAACTGATTCAACATTAAGATCACGGAAAGTTACTAAAACAAAACTGATTCAGCATTAAGATCATGGAAAGTTACTAAAACAAAACTCCTATCCTCTGAGGAGATCCACAGCTGGTTCTGAAGGCCCAACCATCACCCATCCCCTGCCCCTCCATGCACAACACACACGACCTCCTCCGCACTTCTCAACCCCCCAACCCCCCCCCCCCCCCCCCAAACGCAACACTAACACACACACTCCCCCCCCCCCCCCCAAAAAAAAAACAAAAAAAAAAACCCAAAAAAACCTTGGGATATCAGGAGACCCATACAGCCAAAAGCGATTTGGATCACCCCCCGCTCACTCCGTTGTACCACTCTCAGATGGTTAAACTGGTAGTGTCGGAAATCCTATAACCCCACTCCTGTCCTCGGGCTCTCGCGAGGGGATCATCCAGCAATGGGGCCTGACCCGAACTGGACTCTGTCACAGTCGCTGCAGGGTGTATCCATGGCTGTGCCAGGCGTGCGATGAAGAAAACAAATGTCACAATTGAGAATGACACATGATGTACAAATGACACAAGAGACGACCACACACCCGGCGCGTCGGGCGGCTGGTGGGGGCGCGTGGTGTCCCGGGTGCCGCCGCGGGGTTCTTTGGGGAGGGGCGGGGTGGGGGGGAGGGGGGGGCTCGGCGCTCCCCCTCTCGCCGGGCTCTCTTCCTCCTTTGCCGTCGGCCACACCATAAAAAAAAAATTACCAACACCACCACCACAAACACTGCAACAACACCACCAACACAAAAAAGCAGAACCCTTAGCAACAACGAAACGCAAAACCCACAAACCACACAAACAATCCTCATAAGGCAAAACTAACAAAACCTAACCCCTACACCACAGCACAACCACAGTCAGCACAAGCAGTCAACATTACAAACACACAACCCCCAAATCATACCAATACATCCCCATTACAACAGCAACACACACAACCCCATACACACCAACCACACTAACAACCCCCTACCATCAAACACACACTGACAACCCCAACCACACAAACGAACAACCCCTACCACCAAACGCACACAACCCCATCCACAAAAACAAAAACAACCCTCTTACCATCAAACATATGTTATAGTGTGCCAGCAGTGTCACCCCCCACCACCTGCACTCTGTCCCCCTTCCCTCCCCACCCCTTCGTCCCCCCCCCCCCCCCCCCTTCTTATCTCCCTTCCCGCTCCATCCAAAGTCCAGTCTTTGAGGTCGCGCCGACACCGCGCCACACTCCCTCTTTCCACCCACCTCCTCACCCCACTCCCTAGTCGGCCCTCTTTGGTCAGAGACGCCGCGTCACCCGCCCCAGCTATAGGAACACGTGCAGTTACGTGATGTCTGCCGCAATCCCCGTGCTGAGAAGAACATCCCGTGTGGCGGCCTGTCTTTCAAGTCGTTCCCCATCTCCCCTTCCATGAACGCAGCCGACGTAGATGGCAGGACTTCGGGATGAAGCTAGGGGGAATTTATGCAAAATCTATCCTCGACCCGGTCGGCATGATGCTCTGATGTTGTGTCTTCCTCACACACACCCCCCCCACCTCCCCCCTTCTCTTTGTGACGTTAAATGTTAGACTTGGCGTCACAGTGTATACACAAGCAGGTTTTGTTGGCGAATCAGATCAAACCGCGTTGAAAGAGGAAACCAACATAGGAATAGCGGATATGTCAATCAGTCTCTCAACTCCAAGACCAGCCAAGATTGGTTACTTTGGTTCATCCAATTGGGGAGTGTTGTAGCTTGCATTATTATACACAGTATGTTGGGGGAAGGGATAAAACCAGTCAGCACAGCCAGTTCTCAGCTGTCTCCCAGAAGAACTGACTGACACAGGGTGACTGACTGATCAGTTTCAGTTTCACTTTCACTTTCTCAAGGAGGCGTCACTGCGTTCAGACAAATCCATACACGCTACACCACATCTGTTGAGCAGATGCCTGACCAGCAGCATAACCCAACGCGCTTAGTCAGGCCTTGAGTGCATGCTTACATATTTGTGTACCTATGAAAGTGGATTTCATTTTACGTAATTTCGCCAGAGGACAACACTCTCGTTGCCATGGGTTCTTTTTCAGTGCGCCAAGTGCGTGCTGCACACGGGACCTCGGTTTATCGTCTCATCCGACAGACTAGACGCTCAGTTTGATTTTCCAGTCAAACTTGGGAGAAAGGGCGAGAGCGGGATTCGAACCCACACCCTCACGGACTCTCTGTATTGGCAGCTGAGCGTCTTAACCATTCTGCCACATTCCTCCTGATCAGTGATGTGAGGAACAAGGAAATCCCTGTTGGGCTGTGAGTACATGACTTGTAATGGTTTTATGTTATGTTGATAACTTAGTTATGTTGGGAAACTATGATTGTGTCAGTGAACAGCCAGTTTAAGTTGATCTTGTGGCTTGTGGAAAGAAAAGGGGTTAATGTGTGAGAGTTCCCCACTGAGAGAAGGACTGGCCTAAATCTTTTGAGTCCCCCCCCCCCTCCTATTTGGTTACAGATATCTTGTTCTGTATTTTTTTATGTATTACTTACTTGTTTTGTATAGTAGGTGGTGTTGGTTCAGTGTGAACTGAACAGATCTATAGGCTAACACATTGTCAGAGTGTGTTGAGGGTTTTTCATGTGTGTGTGCACATGGGGTAACAGCAAGTGTTATGGAACACATGTTTGATTTGTTAGTAGCTGTGGTAACATGTGTAGGAGTTGTGCTTTGTGTCAGTGGTTTACTTAGCTGTTAGTATTCTTAAAAAAGAAAATAATAATATAACTTGACATTTATCAGCGCTTTCCTCATTGCACAACTGATTAAAAGCGCTTTACAATTCACACACACACACGGCGGGCACGCATACGAAACACTCTCAGTCCTCAGTCACAATCACTGATGCACAATAAACATATATGATATGCGCATACAAACTCGTACGTACAATACAAACATACACGTACTCATATATAGGAATGCATACGTTCGACGCACACACGACAGTACAGCGTTACAAATATACATGCACAATCAACTAAATAAAAATTTGGGCCAACGGTAGGAACGGTGAGAGCTGTATGATAAATGGTTTCTCTACGAAGCCATTTGCAGCTTCGTCTTTTGTGAAGGACTATGACTCTGGAATTGGGAAGCTATTGCACTGACTTCAGTCTTAGTGCTGCAGCCTCATAAATTGGTGGTTCGTCGGCATCTGGGAACCGTCCCTACTTCGACTGTCCTAAAAACCCTCTTGGCCGAGACTCGGATGGGGGATTAACTGGGGCACGACACTCTCAACTAAAATCAAATTTTACGGTCCGGATTGTCATGACAGCAGATGCCTCCTCTCCTGTAAGCCGTGGTCATAGTCGGACACGCGACTATCAAACATATTGATAAAAAAAATTTCTTTAATCAAGCAAAAAAAAGGGGTTGATTTGGTGAATGTTCTAGTCAGTTTTAGTGGGGTTTTCCTGGTATGAGTCCTGTTGTTTAGAATAAAAAACATTCTGTGTTATTCTTATCATAATGTCCATGTAAAATTTATACGTCTCGATATCACAACTGAAGTGACTCGTACATACAGTTTCTCCATTCGTCTTTCCCAAAACACTTCGGGGGGTGTGGGGGAATCGTCTGCTTTTGCACCTTGTGACGCACATTGCGCCAAGAATATCGCACAATCTGATTGGTGGAATAGGACGGAAATTTCCGAGTTCCAGAACGTTCGGGTTTGTTCGGGAAGGTTCGTGAGTCACTTCCGGTGGATTATATCTCGGGGGCAGTGACGTCTTCTCCGCAGTCAAGCAACAGTTCCGTTGAGACGAGGACTGCTTCCAAACTTGTGCGCTCCCAGAAGCATTTCTTCATAACAGTTTGGTGTTTAAAAACTCACTGCATCATTGATGATGGGGAAAGACTATTATAAAATTCTCGGCGTGTCCAAGGACGCCTCGGAAGATGACTTGAAGAAAGCCTATCGCAAAATGGCTCTGAAGTACCACCCCGACAAGAACAAGTCCCCAGGAGCTGAAGAGAAGTTCAAGGAGATTGCTGAAGCTTACGATGTGTTGAGTGACCCCAAGAAGCGGGAGGTCTTCGACAGGTATGGTGAAGAAGGACTGAAAGGCGGTGCACCGCCTGGTGGTGGCACCGCAGGCTTCAACCCTGGTGCGGGAGGTTCGTACCAGTACACCTTCACAGGAGACCCGCACGAAACTTTCCGCATGTTTTTTGGTGATGAAAATCCCTTTGGCAGCTTTTTTGGCATGGGAAACACGCGTGGAAATATGTTCCATTTCGGACATTCAGCAGGTGATGATCAGATGGACGTCGACGATGATCCCTTTGCTCAGTTTGGCCGCGGACCATCCACGAGCTTCGGCCGTCAACCAGCGGGTCGTCGCAAACACCAGGACCCCGCCGTGGTGAAGGACTTGCAGGTATCTCTGGAAGAGGTGCTCACAGGTACCACCAAAAAACTGAAAATCACGCGCAAGGTTCTCAATCCAGATGGACGCTCTACACGAGTGGAGGACAAGATCTTGCAGATAGACGTCAAGCCAGGCTGGAAGTCTGGCACCAAAATCACCTTTCCCAAAGAGGGGGATCAGACCCCAAACAACATCCCAGCAGACATTGTGTTTGTGATTAAAGACAAGCCCCATCCCACCTTCACACGGGAAGGGCAGGACATTCGTTATAAGGCCAAGATCACGTTGCGTGATGCCTTGTGTGGAACTACCATCAGTGTACCCACGCTAGGAGGGCGCAAGATCCCCCTCACTTTGAGTGACATCATCAAACCAGGTTCTCAGCGCCGCATCCAAGGTGAGGGCTTACCTTTTGCCAAGCAGCCCATGAAAAAGGGGGATCTCATAATCGAGTTTGACATCAGATTTCCTGATAAGATTCCACCTGGTGCCAAAGACATCTTGAGGGATTGTATACCTTCTTCATAGATATTAGATAAATGGTGCACAGCAGGCAGTGAAAACTAAGATACCTTGGTTGTAACATGCTTCTCTTCAAAGCAAAAGTGGAAAAAAATATGGTCTGGGTATAGATATTCTTTTTATTTGCTCATTACTTGACTTGTTTAGTCTGTTGGATCATTGCTGTGATTGAAATACTAAACCAGTGTTGCAGATGTGCTGAATGTGATGTGAACATGTGCAGTTTGGTGAAATGAATCCCAGAAAAAAATATGCATGTTCATTTGAACCATGGCTGTGTAAGAAAAACATTTGAAACTGCTTCATTAACAGTGCCACCGTAACTGGACATTTTGACGGTTACCTTAGTGGGGTTTTTTTTTTTTTTCCAAATGCTGTTGAATAGTTAGTCATTTTACTTATTTATAAATGTGTCAGTATTTGCATTGAAAAAAAATATTACGTTTTTTTTTTTTAAGTTGTTGAAAGTAAATTGATTGGTGTGAAAAGAAATACACTGCTTGTTTACCTCAATACTTGGGCAATATGTTTTTTGTAAAGAAAAAGAAGTGTGCATTTGTCTAAACTGATTTCCCATTTATTTAAAGTGCATTGCTTATTATGTTAACCAGTGATTAATGTCACTCCTTTGTATTCAGTTGATTAACTTTATTTCAAAGCGACTGACTCTGTATGTGCCTTTGATTTTCATATCTATATTATCTGAAGTAATTTCAGATGCTGAAACCCTCTGTGAGACCAGTAAGACAGGGGCTCACATGTCTTTCAATTTTTTTTATATATATATTTTTTTAATATATATAATTGTTTGTTAACTAATTGGAGAACAGTGTGGTTTCATAAAACTCTGGTGTTGGAATACAAACATAGTGATAGTTACATAGTTAAGCATACGCTCTTCTCCCATCTCCTCTTTCCTCCTACACAAACTGTTCCTTCATCCCTCTACAGTTAGTCATTGTGATGATGCTATGCAGTAGTGACTCACTGGCTGAGATGCCAGCTTTAAGAAAAACACTGCCTCTGTTAGGCTTGCTGCCAAGTTCACCTCACAACATGGCAACTTGTAATAGAGGAGGGATGTAGAACTGGGCCAGGTTTTGGGAGTGTTTACTTCATCTACTAACTACTGGTTTGGAGAGAGCTGAACATGTATACAAGCACACACATATATATACAAGCACACACAGACACAAAAGAGGAGGTTTTTGTGTGTGCGTTTTTTTGTTTGTTTTTTGTTGGTTTTGTGTGTGTGTGTGTGTTTTCTCTCTTCTTTTTATGGTCTCAGTGCAGTTAAGCCTGAGATAATCAACTTTACTATTTTTAGACCAAGCTGACTCACCTCAGCTAACATTTTTACTCCACACCTGCCTCCCAAAAGTTTTTTCTCTTGGTGACACATGAGAGAGAAATTTCAGTTGAGATACTACCAGCAGTTTCTGTACATGATTGACTTTCTGGTGCTTATGAGTGAGTGTGTACAGCTTCAAAGTGGTTGTGTTCCAGTTGATAAATGTTGAGAATAAGCATCAACATGAATTGAACAGAAGAAACATGATCGTTACGCATGATTGACTTTTGTCTACCTGCCTGTGTTTGATGTTGAGGTTGTTGCTTTTTTTCATCTGAGAAAGTAAAATCTCGTTCTTTTACTAGTTTTAGTTTGCAGTTTACATGATTTGCCATTGAAAACCATTTATTTGGACTGAAGAGAAATCAAAATGCTTCAAGTGTCCCTTTATTTTTATTTTATTGATTGAGATGTAGCATACCTCCTTTTATTTCTAAATTATTTCAGAATTGTCCCCAAATGATAGATAACTGATCTATATATATATATACAGAAAAAAAGTAATGCCATGGGTAGTCTTGAGAAAGACAAGACAACGAATGGGTTTTTTTTTTACGCGACTGAAACTAGTGATCGAGATGAACAAGCAGATTGTGATGTGATGTTATGACTGTAATTATGTGGTTGGAATCATTGTCTAAATTTGGTTTGAATGTGATGGAAGTGAGTGTGTCGGGTGGAAATCTCATTCAGTCTGTAATGTGTCAACTTAATTTACCGTTGGTGACTGGATTTTTTTGGTGTTTTTTTTGTTTTGTTTTTGTTGATGTTATAACCTGTAACCTCCACAATGTACTTGTAGGCTTACTGTATGGTTACTGGTGATGTAAATAATTGGAGAAGTCAAAGTATGTAAGATTAAGACAAACTTTCTGTTTTCTGTATTTCAGGAGGCATGTGTCATGTGTCTTTATAAATGTTTATAAAATTCATAGAAGATATATGATATATGTATGATTGTGGATGTATGTGGCTGTAAGATAAACTAAAAGGCTGTACAAAACTGTATAAATTAAAAGGGTACAAGAGAATCTATCCCAGATATATTCATTTTGGTTTGCGGGCAAGGTTCTGAAGAAGATGCGGTTACCTTTGTCATTCGCAAAATTTTAGTGCCTGTTTGCAATAAAGTAAATGAAAATAACATTCCTGTGTCCATGTGTGTGTGCATTTTTGAGTAGGTGAATTAAGACTGTGCTTGATTTGTGTGTGTGCATGAGTGAATGAGAAAGAAAATGAAATTGAGAATATAATCAGTAGTTTATAGTATTACTTGTATTATTATCAATGCATCGTTCATGCTGTTTTCTATTTGCCTGGCACTTTGCTTTTGAAATTAAAATAACAACAGGGGACTACCACCGTATAGATCAGTGCTTACCAAACCAGAACAAAATATTTACAGCAGATCCCAACCCACCCCTCCTCCCCCAACCTCTGCATCAGGGAAAAAAATATAGAACTATGTACAGTGATTGACAGGGATGAGAATGAATGCTACTAAAATTAAAGGTCTGAAGTTATTGTAATATTTACTCATACTCTGGATTTTATTGTACTAATTTTGTCCTGAAACAGTAACACTGTTGATTTTAACTTGTGTAATTTTTTTGCCTTTTTTGTCCTATGTTTTTTTTTATATCAGCTATTATACATTATTTATTGTGGAATATCCAGTATCATTTTGCCAGGGACAACTTTCGGACAGTTAGAATTATGAAAAAGGCAGTGTGGCAACAATATGCCTTTTTTCATAGGTCCTTTTTCCTGCAGTGTGTATAATTCTCACGTGTAAATTTATACTATTTGAGTATTTCACAGTAGGCAAAGAAAAGAACAGTGATGTTGATCGTGCACATCTTGATTATTCAGGCAAAGAATAGAACAGTGATCTTGATCTTGCACATCTTGTTTATTCACACCAGCAGCCGAAGTGACTGTACAGACTTCACTGTTCAAGAGAGAATTTTATGCAGTTGGATAAAAAGGACTTGTGATCGGTATGAAAGGAAGTAACAGTATTGCGACACTGCCTTTTTTCCTCTTTTTTTAAATATAAAATTTTCCGTCATCCAAATGAGAAGAAATCTGCTTTTGGTTTGATTTCTTCTTCTCATCTGCGTTGTGGGTTGCAGCTCCCATGTTCACTCGTATGTATTTTCGGGGGTGTGCATGCTGGGTATGTTCTTGTTTCCATAACCCACCGAATGCTGACACGGATTACAGGATCTTTAACATGCGTATTTGAGATTAGAACCCGGGACCCTCAGATTGAAAGTCCAATGCGTCAACCATTCGGCTATTGCACCCGTCAAGGTTTGATATAGTTTTCTACTCACCATTAGTCCATGCCAACTTTCAGCACAATGCTGGTTTTTTAAGAAAGTCTGTGCAGTTTATTTTCATGTTTTCTGACCATTAGTGAGTCACTCAAACGTCGATGATTTATATTTTTCACATTTTTGGGCAGTACTCAGTGAATCCTTAAGTACTGTATTGACAAAGTCTCCACCAGTTTACATGTGTTTGTTAAAGAAACTAGATAATTGTTGCCCCTGCAGATACTGTCCATTCTTTAGATCGTAAAGTCTGTGAGATCTTCCTGACCTGCATAACAGAATGGTAATAAATATTGTGATTGTTCCTGTATACCCAGGTGGAAAAAAAGAACTATTTTTCCTGATCACTATTTCTCAACCAGCCAGTCGCACACGCCCAGCAGAGTGATGATGTTTAATTGTTAGAATGTGTGTAGAATTTATACTGATGTATTGTTGGGGCTGTTTACAACACTTAAAAGTATATATATTGAGTCAGGTGTGTTTAACATATAGATTGGGCTATTTATTAGACTTAAATTTAAAAGTAATTTCTAATATCACAGTTTGTGTAGGTATTATTTGGTGACTTTATAAATTATATTAAATTTTATGTCCGTTTCATTTTCAAATTTGATCAGTTGATTTGGAACTTTTTATGCATTATGATTTTTTTTTTTAAATTGATGAGGTTTTGGTGGTTGTTTTTAAAAAAAAATGTATTCTAAAGAAATTGCCAAATTTGAAAGTGACTGCTACTCGGTTTTCATGCTGTTACTTTAGAAACTTTCTTGAACAAATTATAGACAAGGAAATGTTATTCATGCAAATAAATACATTATGTAAAAGTTGTCATTGCCACATACTGTTTGACTTGCCTCACCATAAGTACTGAAAATAGTTAACACTCAAAACGCTCCAGTTTTTATACCTTTCTCCTCCATACTTCAGCACACCTACATAGGCAACAGCATTCTTGTTATAAGAAGACCTCACTCTGTAGTTGTCACAGAGAACCATATTTTATTCAGAGAGACAGGTAGCAAGATTAGGAGACTTAAGACATAAGCGTGATGGACAAATCCCACAATGACAGATTTATGACATAGACTCGACACAGATTCGTAGACCAGAGAGGAAAGGGTGAAAAACCCGGTTCTCCCTCTTCACTTTTGTTGGAAGAATTTCACCTCTGTTGGAAGAATTTTTATTAAACAATGAATGTGTTGAACATGTGTTGGAGATCATTTTTGGATTTGTTTTCCACATTTGCTTAATTGACTTCAAGATGTCACACTGTTAATAGGCATATACTTCACCTAATACTTCACCTATGTTGGAAGATTTTATTGGACAGTCATCAGTCTGTTGTCACTTTGTTTGAAAAAAGTCAGTTGGAGATCATTTTTGGTTTTGTTTTCCACATTTATGGTAAAGATGACTAGAAACGTTGCACTATATATATATATATATATGATCACACACCATTATAATGTTTTACTTTTATGCACCAAAATAAATATATGAAGAAAAAACATTGTAACTTGTAAAGATACACAGAGATATGTCTTTTTTTCCCTCCCCCCCCCCCCCCCCCTTTTTTTTTTTTGTGGGAGCAAGGTTTATAAATTGATTAAGAACACAACAGAAACAGCTGATTCAAGAAAGAGTGTTGACAGCACAAAGATATTTTTAGAAAGGATCATTTCCTGATGACAGCTCTGAGACATTTTTGGAAAGCATAATTTCAAGATCTGCATCGAGAAAGGCAAGGCATACATGTAATTATGTGTGGTCCTGAAGTAAAGTGAACTTTTTGAAAAAAGACAGGGTGCAGGGTGCCGCTTTCTCATTTTTCCGATGGTAAATCTACATAGGGTTTTGTGATCTTTCAGCTTTAAAGCATTCCTTCCTACACATAAAAGCTATAATATAATGTCAGCCTGTAAACAAAGAACAGTGTCCATTTTTCATTTTAGAATTTATTTGTTCACAAAACAGAATACACATCTGACCGTAGAAAGGTACTCAAAAAAAACAACTATCCATTCATTTGGATAATTTTACATAAACTTTGGAGAAATAAATTGTGTATGTTTTTTAAGTTCTGAGTGCTGTTGTTATATACAGTTCTACAAATTTGAAATGCAACCAAACACATACTGAAACATCATAAATTTCTATTTTGAAACAATCACTTGCAAACACTGAAATGTAGTCACCAACATATTTGAACAGTGTTTGATGATTTTTTGATAAGGTACTAGTCACCAATTTTAATCATTCTCTTCCATGACTGAAATATATCTGCCCACACACACAGTCCAGTGTTTGATGATTTTTTGATAAGGTACTAGTCACCAATTTTGATCATTCTCTTCCATGACTGAAATATATCTGCCCACACACACAGTCATCTCAACAAAATGGTCAGCCCCCCACCCCCACCTTCAAAAAATAAATCCAAAGAAAATCTTTCAAAAAATGTCTCTTACAATGTTATGTTCACAAATTTCAGTGTGCATACACTTAATGACTTATCCACCACAAAATGAGTCAGATGTCACCCCCATTTAAAAAAAAAAATTGAGGTGACTATGATTTAATGCTCTATCTAACCGTGAACAGTAACACTTTTTTCAAATCAAACACTCAGTGCCTGTGCTTAGAACTATTAAAAAAAAAATTACCCATCCAAAAGTACTTTGAGAAAACATAATAATAAGATTTCAATCAAATTCAAATTCATGTCATCATTGGGAATGTGGTGTTTTAAAGGCAATTTGCGCACTGTTGTCTGTAGTATTAGCAATAACATTTTCCAGATTTGCATTTACACAAAGAAATGATTACTGAATCAGAATCTCTGAATTCCAAATACAATGTACTTCACGTTATTGATAATGTACCTGCGCCTACTTGTAAATTGCAGCCAGTCATGGTGAAAAGTCACTTAAATTAACACATGGTCATTGACACACATACATGCAGTGACTCACACTCACACATACAAAATGCCACCCAGAAATGAACACCTCCAGATGCTCAGTCAAGCATTAAATTCAGGCAACATACGCAGGTGTCGCACTGACACAGTGAACACAGCACTAAACAGCAAGACCTAACTTGTGCGGGCTTTCATGTCTGGAGTTCGGCAGCGACATGAACAATAATTCATGAACACTATTTGTGGTTCTTCATAAGGTTAATGTAGAAAGTTTTCTCTTCTCTCTCTAAGTTTCTTTTTAAGGAAGAGATTGTGTGGCCGTGGCAACACATGTACTGCAGACAGTGCAGCAGGAGGCTTGGGGAGGTTCAAAAAGAGTTCTCAGTTCTTGTCCTGGCAATACATGTACTGCAGACAGTACAGCAGGAGGCTTGGGGAGGTTCAAAAAGAGTTCTCAGTTCTTGTCCTGGCAATACATGTACTGCAGACAGTGCAGCAGGAGGCTTGGGGAGGTTCAAAAAGAGTTCTCAGTTCTTGTCCTGGCAATACATGTACTGCAGACAGTGCAGCAGGAGGCTTGGGGAGGTTCAAAAAGAGTTCTCAGTTCTTGTCCTGGCAATACATGTACTGCAGACAGTGCAGCAGGAGGCTTGGGGAGGTTCAAAAAGAGTTCTCAGTTCTTGTCCTGGCAATACATGTACTGCAGACAGTGCAGCAGGAGGCTTGGGGAGGTTCAAAAAGAGTTCTCAGTTCTTGTCCTGGCAATACATGTACTGCAGACAGTGCAGCAGGAGGCTTGGGGAGGTTCAAAAAGAGTTCTCAGTTCTTGTCCTGGCAATACATGTACTGCAGACAGTGCAGTAGGAGGCTTGGGGAGGTTCAAAAAGAGTTCTCAGTTCTTGTCCTGGCAATACATGTACTGCAGACAGTGCAGCAGGAGGCTTGGGGAGGTTCAAAAAGAGTTCTCAGTTCTTGTCCTGGCAATACATGTACTGCAGACAGTGCAGCAGGAGGCTTGGGGAGGTTCAAAAAGAGTTCTCAGTTCTTGTCCTGGCAATACATGTACTGCAGACAGTGCAGCAGGAGGCTTGGGGAGGTTCAAAAAGAGTTCTCAATTCTTGTCCTGGCAATACATGTACTGCAGACAGTGCAGCAGGAGGCTTGGGGAGGTTCAAAAAGAGTTCTCAGTTCTTGTCCTGGCAATACATGTACTGCAGACAGTGCAGCAGGAGGCTTGGGGAGGTTCAAAAAGAGTTCTCAATTCTTGTCCTGGCAATACATGTACTGCAGACAGTGCAGCAGGAGGCTTGGGGAGGTTCAAAAAGAGTTCTCAGTTCTTGTCCTGGCAATACATGTACTGCAGACAGTGCAGTAGGAGGCTTGGGGAGGTTCAAAAAGAGTTCTCAGTTCTTGTCCTGGCAATACATGTACTGCAGACAGTGCAGCAGGAGGCTTGGGGAGGTTCAAAAAGAGTTCTCAGTTCTTGTCCTGGCAATACATGTACTGCAGACAGTGCAGCAGGAGGCTTGGGGAGGTTCAAAAAGAGTTCTCAGTTCTTGTCCTGGCAATACATGTACTGCAGACAGTGCAGCAGGAGGCTTGGGGAGGTTCAAAAAGAGTTCTCAATTCTTGTCCTGGCAATACATGTACTGCAGACAGTGCAGCAGGAGGCTTGGGGAGGTTCAAAAAGAGTTCTCAGTTCTTGTCCTGGCAACACATGTACTGCAGACAGTGCAGTAGGAGGCTTGGGGAGGTTCAAAAAGAGTTCTCAATTCTTGTCACTGTTATCACCATCTCAACTTTTGCAATTCTCCCATCTGAAAGGCAATAAAAAGTACACATTAGTTCCAAGTCTGCTTTAAGTTTTTATTAGTTCCGTTGTTTGTTTTGTGTTCATATATATACATGATGAAGTATAGTGAGTGTACAAGTAAATTTCATTTGTGCATACCATGAAAATTACTAAAAGTAAATGCTACTAACAACGTTACAACATGGAATGGGAAATGTACTGACTTAATAAAAACCTTGTAGTGCTCGATTTGATTTTCAAATCAAAAGTATTTGGAACATGAATACCATCAGAACTTTCAATTGCAAACACCTGCTTCTCAGGGTTGGGATGCTGTCATTGTGTTACCAACCCACAAAGAGGCAGATCAAAACTGGGGATTTCTAGATCAAAACAGGATAGAAATTCCAAAACGAACAATGGTAAAAGCACAATTTTTACTCATATACTCAAATTACAACATACTGAAAACATTTCTTTATCATTTGATCTAAATCTCAAAATAATGTAACACCTGCGTGCAGACCATTCACACAAACAAAGTCTTTACCAAAAGAAGGTAGATTTCTTTTCCTGAATGCAACGAATGCTGGGGTAAACCTGTTGTAAGAACACATTTCAAGACCTTTATGAACACTAAGCTACATGTAAGAAAAGTACCGGTATTGTAATGCCATTTTCTGAGCTGGCAATTGCAACAGGAAAGCCTGTTTGTATGTTGACTTGTTCTTCCATACATTAAATACAGCTTTGCTTCAAACTGTGTCTGAAAAAGTAATATGATGATGGGTGAACATGACAAGACACAGTATTACCAACAAACACAGAGAACAGAAATGGACACCAAAAGGTGCTGCACACTGTGGAGGAGAGGGCTGCCCTGCGGTCCCCCCCAGCACAGCAGCACTCCCTGTTCGGCCAGTATGGGCCCCATTTTGTCAGCCACAGGGCAGAAAAGAGAACAGAAATGGACAACCAAAAGGTGCTGCACACTGTGGAGGAGAGGGCTGCCCTGCGGTCCACCCCAGCACAGCAGCACTCCCTGTTCGGCCAGTATGGGCCCCATTTTGTCAGCCACAGGGCAGAGAAGAGAACAGAAATGGACACCAAAAGGTGCTGCACACTGTGGAGGAGAGGGCTGCCCTGCGGTCCACCCCAGCACAGCAGCACTCCCTGTTCGGCCAGTATGGGCCCCATTTTGTCAGCCACAGGGCAGAGAAGAGAACAGAAATGGACACCAAAAGGTGCTGCACACTGTGGAGGAGAGGGCTGCCCTGCGGTCCACCCCAGCACAGCAGCACTCCCTGTTCGGCCAGTATGGGCCCCATTTTGTCAGCCACAGGGCAGAAAAGAGAACAGAAATGGACAACCAAAAGGTGCTGCACACATCTGCATACATGACGCAAGCAATACGTTATTGATAATGAATATGTAAACTTATCAATAAGGTATCAAAATAGATGAAAATTGTTTTTAAGTTGTGAACACGGTACTGCATTTGTTTTCGCATGGAAACACTACTTGCAACATATAAAAAAAAAAACCAATCAGCAGCAACATTATCATGCTTTGACAACTGTATGTCATATGTCCATATCAAACTACTTTCATACAGAAGCACAGGGTGAAACGGTTTCATATTATCATTTTTCTTCAAAAGGCCTATATCACAAAAATGAGCATGCACAATCCGAAACAATGATCAGATGGCTGGAAAGCAAAACAAGAACAGAAAGCACCATATATACATGTTGATGCATGTGCAGTTGATAGACGTCTCTCTCCCCTATCTACTCAACCCTCACTTTTTCACTACCACCATTCCATTTTGTTTGAGGGTCAGTCCTTATTTCAGCCCTTCAATTCTTAACAAAACCATAAATACACACAATCATTTCACAAACAATCGCTTCAAAATTAGTCAAGAAAGGTCCAACAATGATAATCACGAGACTGATAATGGCCCATCCCACCTCTGGAATAAATCCAATCCACATACTTTGCTTTCATCCTCAAACATTTCTTCAGTCTTTCGAGAACAACTAGTATACTCCTTGGATTCAGTGGTTCCGCTTTCTTCTTCAAGTCTGTATCAAACATTCTGATCACGCAGAAAGTCTGTCACACCCAGTAGCAGTATAGAGTCTCAAACAGTTTTGCGTTGTTCTTCATGAGACCAGTGGTGGAAGACAAAGGAGATGGTGGAGTTCCACACCCCCTTCAGCACCACGTCACTCAGACCTTTCTTGTCGGCGCAGTGGTTCCACTGGGACAGGTCGGCATTGCAGTCACTGCCCTCTGGCGGCCCCTTCACCTGGATGTTGTTCACACACCGCCGACACCTGAACCTGCATTGATCAACGAAGATGGGTCTTGAAATGATTTGAACCATATCAGAACTGCAGTACAATGAATACCACCAGTAAAAGTGTCTGTTGCCCATGCCATCCCATCTGACACTTCAATTTCTATATCAGGGAGGCCTGTATCAAAACTCATTTTGACTGATGGCAATGCAATCTATTACAAGACTGATGCATATGCTCCCAACTCAACTGTCAGGTGTGTTTGATTTACTGGCAGATGCTGAAAGCCTGTTCAGTGCACACAAAATTCAGTACAAAGACTGTTAATCACTTCTTGTTTTGAACACATCTGACACAGTTTACTGTCTGCCAAAAAAAATGACATGACCTAGTTTTTCACAAAAGAAAAGATAAAAAAAAACAGGGAAATTGGGTCTGTACATGAATCAAAGCAGAAATGAATGACATGTACCACAGTTAAAAAATTTCAGTGCCTGCCAGTGGGAGTCACTGAGGGTGTCTGTCACTCACTTGTCATGGGTGTCACTGAGGGTGTCTGTCACTTGTCATGGGTGTCACTGAGGGTGTCTGTCACTTGTCATGGGTGTCACTGAGGGTGTATGTCACTTGTCATGGGTGTCATTGAGGGTGTCTGTCACTCACTTGTCATGGGAGTCATTGAGGGTGTATGTCACTTGTCATGGGTGTCACCGAGGGTGTATGTCACTTGTCATGGGTGTCATCGAGGGTGTCTGTCACTTACTTGTCATGGGTGTCACTGAGGGTGTCTGTCACTTGTCATGGGTGTCACTGAGGGTGTCTGTCACTTGTCATGGGTGTCACTGAGGGTGTCTGTCACTTACTTGTCATGGGTGTCACTGAGGGTGTCTGTCACTTGTCATGGGTGTCACTGAGGGTGTTGTCATGGGTGTCACTGAGGGTGTCTGTCACTCACTTGTCATGGGTGTCACTGAGGGTGTCTGTCACTTACTTGTCATGGGTGTCACTGAGGGTGCCTGTCACATATTTGTCATGGGTGTCACTGAGGGTGTCTGTCACTTGTCATGGGTGTCACTGAGGGTGTCTGTCTCTTACTTGTCATGGGTGTCACTGAGGGTGTCTGTCACTTACTTGTCATGGGTGTCACTGAAAGTGTCCTCATTGAGGGTGAAGAGGTCACGGAGGTCACCCAGCGAGAAGTGTCGCTCCACGTCCTCCTCCTTGTCAACCACACAGCTGCTCAACGCCTTCTTGTGGGCCTGCCGCTGAAAGATCTTCTCCTCAATCGTGCCCGTCTGCCACACACACACACACACACACACACAACACATCAATTCATAACATTACCTTGTAGTGACTTAGTAAGGTAACGCATTCAAAAGAAGCGAAAGATTCTGAGCATACAGGAACAAATCCAACAAATGTGGTGGTGGCCTTGTGGTAACGCGTTCACGAAATGCAAGTGAATCTGAGCAAGCTGGATCGAATCCCACACTTGTCAGAATTGATTCCACTTCAACTGGACCTTGAGAGGTGGTCTGGATGCTAGCCATTCAGAAAAGACAATAAACTGAGGTCCTGTGTGCAGCATGCGCTTAGCCCACAGCAACAAAACGGTTGTCAATTGAAAAATTCTGTAGAAAAATTCACTTTGATAGTAAAACAAATGCACTTTCAGACCGAAAGAATAAAGGGCAGTGCTGGACAGTGGCAATGCATTCTCCCTAAATTTCACACACAGAAAAGTGTTACAACAAAAAAGTAACGCAGTACAATGAGGATTCGAATCCATTGTTACACAACAAATAACATTCAAGGATAGTCCTTGGATATTCCAGTTGTCAGGATTTAAGGCTTTAGACAGATTCAGGGACAATTCTCCAATGTACTGAGATCATATCTGGGCATCCCATGTAGTTTTTGTGTCAAAGCTGACCCCTAAAACATGTGTTTAGTATGCACAAGTCTAAATTCAGTGAGGTGTTCATTCTTTATGCTATCTGCCCACACAATAGGTCTGCATGTGAAATATTGCTCTGTGTCTGTCTGTCTGAAAATGCTCACCAAAATGAACCAGATGATGCCCACACAATAGGTCTGCATCTGAAATATTGCTCTGTGTCTGTCTGTCTGAAAATGCTCACCAAAATGAACCAGATGATGCCCACACAATAGGTCTGCATGTGAAATATTGTTCTGTGTCTGTCTGTCTGAAAATGCTCACCAAAATGAACCAGATGATGCCCACACAATAGGTCTGCATGTGAAATATTGCTCTGTGTCTGTCTGTCTGAAAATGCTCAGCAAAATGAACCAGATGATGCCCACACAATAGGTCTGCATGTGAAATATTGCTCTGTGTCTGTCTGTCTGAAAATGCTCACCAAAATGAACCAGATGATGCCCACACAATAGGTCTGCATGTGAAATATTGTTCTGTGTCTGTCTGTCTGAAAATGCTCACCAAAATGAACCAGATGATGTGTTCCCTCCTTTGTCCAGATGACAAACAAAAGCTTACTGTAGTGACAATCAATTTGCCAACCAATAATAATAATAATAATGGATACTTACATAGCACACTATCCAGAAATCTGCTCTTGGTACTTTACAAAACACTTCTGTTTCCATGACACATTGCATCAATATTAGTCCACACACTAAAATGTGACTGAAAATGATAACACAGCTTCAGGCTGGATATGCTTACTGCGATGAGTCGGTAAATGAAGCACTGTTTCTTCTGGCCGTCTCTCCAGCATCGCGCCATGGCCTGGTCATCATTAGCAGGGTTCCAGTCAGGGTCAAACATCACCAGGCGGTTGGCGCCAATCAAGTTCAGGCCACACCCCCCGGCCTTACTGCTCAGCATGAAGATGAATTCTGGGGTCTGAAAAAGACAGCGGGCATGATTTCAGCTGATAAATACTTTGAAATACAAGCATTAAAAAAAGCACTTTTGAAGTAGGATATATGTGCAAACATTGCATTAACATAGTGATGTATTACTATTAGTAAGTTTAAACAAAACACACACATACATTTCTGAACATAGATGTTACCATATTTTTATGACAATGTCTATGGCAAGAAAAAAAAAAAGCAAATATCTTATAATACTCTCTACACCTACACATGCCTGAAAAGTACCACAGTTTTCAACTCACACTGGGGTCATTGAAGCGTTCCACAATCTTGGCTCGTTTCTTGATGGACATGGAGCCATCCAACCGCACAAACTGGTAACTGAAACATCCACATTCACCTCTCAGTGGTGACTCTTATCACTCTGACACGTTCATACGCTGTCATTCATTAACGCACAGTTTCAGTTTCTCAAGGAGAGGTCAATGTGTTCTGACAAATCCATACATACGTTACACCACATCTGTTAAGCAGATGCCTGGCCAGCAGCAATAACCCAGTAGTCAGGCCTTAAGTGCCTACATACATAATTGTGTACCTATCAGAGTGGATTTCTTCCACAGAATTTTGCCACTTATGCTGCCATGGTTTCTTTTTCATGCGGCACACAGAACTTTAGTGTCTGATCCAATGACAAGACACTCAGTTTGATGTCCCAGTCATAAGTTCTGATCCAATGACAAGACACTCAGTTTGATGTCCCAGTCATAAGTTCTGATCCAATGACAAGACACTCAGTTTGATGTCCCAGTCATAAGTTCTGATCGAATGACAAGACACTCAGTTTGATGTCCCAGTCATAAGTTCTGATCGAATGACAAGACACTCAGTTTGATGTCCCAGTCATAAGTTCTGATCGAATGACAAGACACTCAGTTTGATGTCCCAGTCATAAGTTCTGATCGAATGACAAGACACTCAGTTTGATGTCCCAGTCATAAGTTCTGATCAAATGACAAGACACTCAGTTTGATGTCCCAGTCATAAGTTCTGATCCAATGACAAGACACTCAGTTTGATGTCCCAGTCATAAGTTCTGATCAAATGACAAGACACTCAGTTTGATGTCCCAGTCATAAGTTCTGATCCAATGACAAGACGCTCAGTTTGATGTCCCAGTCATAAGTTCTGATCCAATGACAAGACACTCAGTTTGATGTCCCAGTCATAAGTTCTGATCCAATGACAAGACACTCAGTTTGATGTCCCAGTCATAAGTTCTGATCCAATGACAAGACACTCAGTTTGATGTCCCAGTCATAAGGTCTGATCAAATGACAAGACACTCAGTTTGATGTCCCAGTCATAAGTTCTGGTCGAATGACAAGACACTCAGTTTGATGTCCCAGTCATAAGTTCTGATCCAATGACAAGACACTCAGTTTGATGTCCCAGTCATAAGTTCTGATCCAATGACAAGACACTCAGTTTGATGTCCCAGTCATAAGGTCTGATCAAATGACAAGACACTCAGTTTGATGTCCCAGTCATAAGTTCTGATCAAATGACAAGACACTCAGTTTAATGTCCCAGTCATAAGTTCTGATCCAATGACAAGACACTCAGTTTGATGTCCCAGTCATAAGTTCTGGTCGAATGACAAGACACTCAGTTTGATGTCCCAGTCATAAGTTCTGATCAAATGACAAGACACTCAGTTTAATGTCCCAGTCATAAGTTCTGATCAAATGACAAGACACTCAGTTTGATGTCCCAGTCATAAGTTCTGATCCAATGACAAGACACTCAGTTTGATGTCCCAGTCATAAGTTCTGATCGAATGACAAGACACTCAGTTTGATGTCCCAGTCATAAGTTCTGATCGAATGACAAGACACTCAGTTTGATGTCCCAGTCATAAGTTCTGATCCAATGACAAGACACTCAGTTTGATGTCCCAGTCATAAGTTCTGATCGAATGACAAGACACTCAGTTTGATGTCCCAGTCATAAGTTCTGATCGAATGACAAGACACTCAGTTTGATGTCCCAGTCATAAGTTCTGATCCAATGACAAGACACTCAGTTTGATGTCCCAGTCATAAGTTCTGATCCAATGACAAGACACTCAGTTTGATGTCCCAGTCATAAGTTCTGATCAAATGACAAGACACTGAGTTTGATGTCCCAGTCGTAAGTTCTAATCGAATGACAAGACACTCAGTTTGATGTCCCAGTCATAAGTTCTGATCCAATGACAAGACACTCAGTTTGATGTCCCAGTCATAAGTTCTGATCCAATGACAAGACGCTCAGTTTGATGTCCCAGTCATAAGTTCTGATCCAATGACAAGACACTCAGTTTGATGTCCCAGTCATAAGTTCTGATCCAATGACAAGACGCTCAGTTTGATGTCCCAGTCATAAGTTCTGATCCAATGACAAGACACTCAGTTTGATGTCCCAGTCATAAGTTCTGATCCAATGACAAGACACTCAGTTTGATGTCCCAGTCATAAGTTCTGATCGAATGACAAGACACTCAGTTTGATGTCCCAGTCATAAGTTCTGATCGAATGACAAGACACTCAGTTTGATGTCCCAGTCATAAGTTCTGATCAAATGACAAGACACTCAGTTTGATGTCCCAGTCATAAGTTCTGATGGAATGACAAGACACTCAGTTTGATGTCCCAGTCATAAGTTCTGATCCAATGACAAGACACTCAGTTTGATGTCCCAGTCATAAGTTCTGATCCAATGACAAGACGCTCAGTTTGATGTCCCAGTCATAAGTTCTGATCCAATGACAAGACACTCAGTTTGATGTCCCAGTCATAAGTTCTGATCCAATGACAAGACACTCAGTTTGATGTCCCAGTCATAAGTTCTGATCGAATGACAAGACACTCAGTTTGATGTCCCAGTCATAAGTTCTGTTCGAATGACAAGACACTCAGTTTGATGTCCCAGTCATAAGTTCTGATCAAATGACAAGACACTCAGTTTGATGTCCCAGTCATAAGTTCTGATGGAATGACAAGACACTCAGTTTGATGTCCCAGTCATAAGTTCTGATCCAATGACAAGACACTCAGTTTGATGTCCCAGTCATAAGTTCTGATCCAATGACAAGACACTCAGTTTGATGTCCCAGTCATAAGTTCTGATCCAATGACAAGACACTCAGTTTGATGTCCCAGTCATAAGTTCTGATCCAATGACAAGACACTCAGTTTGATGTCCCAGTCATAAGTTCTGATCCAATGACAAGACACTCAGTTTGATGTCCCAGTCATAAGTTCTGATCCAATGACAAGACACTCAGTTTGATGTCCCAGTCATACGTTCTGATCCAATGACAAGACACTCAGTTTGATGTCCCAGTCATAAGTTCTGATCAAATGACAAGACACTCAGTTTAATGTCCCAGTCATAAGTTCTGATCCAATGACAAGACACTCAGTTTGATGTCCCAGTCATAAGTTCTGGTCGAATGACAAGGCACTCAGTTTGATGTCCCAGTCATAAGTTCTGATCCAATGACAAGACACTCAGTTTGATGTCCCAGTCATAAGTTCTGATCAAATGACAAGACACTCAGTTTGATGTCCCAGTCATAAGTTCTGATCCAATGACAAGACACTCAGTTTGATGTCCCAGTCATAAGTTCTGATCGAATGACAAGACACTCAGTTTGATGTCCCAGTCATAAGTTCTGATCCAATGACAAGACACTCAGTTTGATGTCCCAGTCATAAGTTCTGATCCAATGACAAGACACTCAGTTTGATGTCCCAGTCATAAGTTCTGATCCAATGACAAGACACTCAGTTTGATGTCCCAGTCATAAGTTCTGATCCAATGACAAGACACTGATGTCCCAGTCAAACTTGGGAGAAAGGGCAAGACACAGATTCCAACTCAGACACTCAGGGACTGGATTGGCAGATAAGTATCTTATTCATTTCTCTCAACGCACACAACCAGATGCTGTTGATGTCTGCTTGTGCTGCCTGCCACTTTTCCAGACGTCATGATCTGTTCCACCTTGGCAATGACTCAATTCCACAAACTTGTTTTGTTTTCAGTCTCAAACAGTCTTACTTGTTCCTCTGAGAATAACTAGTGTCTACTTCTTGTAAGCTTCTTGTTGTCTCAAACAGTTTGGTTTTCTTTTTGAAGTTTAGATCAGTTTGTCATACTTGACTGCATCAACAAAAAATGTATAAAAAAACCCAAAAAAAAATTGTACATGTACACGTGTAAATTCAAATCTGCTTGGACTCCCTGTTTTGCAGGTGTTGTGAATAAAAACAAAAACAAATTACAGACAAAGAAAAGAATAACTCAGTAAACCAAAAAGACATGTTCACACACACATTAAATACACTCACAACAGAACACATACACGACGCAAACACACAAAACAACACAAACATACACACAACCCAACACAACACAGTCAAACGAACAGCATTACCATCGCTGCCTGCAGAGTTTTTCAAAGAGGTCCAGGGTCTGGGTGTAGTTGGACACCAGCACCACCTTGTCGCTGGTGGTGGCTTTGATCAGTGCCAGCAGTGTGTCCAGTACCATCACCTTTCCTGCAGCCCACAACCACCTGTCTTCTCATCACAGGTGTAACACTACCTTCCCTTTCCTGTGGCCCACAACCACCTGTCTTCTCATCACAGGTGTAACACTACCTTCTGTGTCCCTTTCCTGTGGCCCACAACCACCTGTCTTCTCATCACAGGTGTAAGTAACGCTACCTTCTGTGTCCCTTTCCTGTGGCCCACAACCACCTGTCTTCTCATCACAGGTGTAACACTACCTTGTGTGTCCCTTTCCTGCGGCCCACAACCACCTGTCTTCTCATCACAGGTGTAACACTACCTTCTGTGTCCCTTTCCTGCGGCCCACAACCACCTGTCTTCTCATCACAGGTGTAACACTACCTTCTGTGTCCCTTTCCTGCGGCCTACAACCACCTGTCTTCTCATCACAGGTGTAACACTACCTTCTGTGTCCCTTTCCTGTGGCCTACAACCACCTGTCTTCTCATCACAGGTGTAACACTACCTTCTGTGTCCCTTTCCTGTGGCCTACAACCACCTGTCTTCTCATCACAGGTGTAACACTACCTTCTGTGTCCCTTTCCTGTGGCCTACAACCACCTGTCTTCTCATCACAGGTGTAACACTACCTTCTGTTTCCCTTTCCTGTGGCCCACAATCACCTGTCTTCTCATCACAGGTGTAACACTACCTTCTGTGTCCCTTTCCTGTGGCCCACAACCACCTGTCTTCTCATCACAGGTGTAACCCTACCTTCTGTGTCCCTTTCCTGTGGCCCACAACCACCTGTCTTCTCATCACAGGTGTAACACTACCTTCTGTGTCCCTTTCCTGCGGCCCACAACCACCTGTCTTCTCATCACAGGTGTAACACTACCTTCTGTGTCCCTTTCCTGCGGCCCACAACCACCTGTCTTCTAATCACAGGTGTAACACTACCTTCTGTGTCCCTTTCCTGTGGCCCACCATCACCTGTCTTCTCATCACAGGTGTAACACTACCTTCTGTGTCCCTTTCCTGCGGCCCACAACCACCTGTCTTCTCATCACAGGTGTAACACTACCTTCTGTGTCCCTTTCCTGTGGCCCACAACCACCTGTCTTCTCATCACAGGTGTAACACTACCTTCTGTGTCCCTTTCCTGTGGCCCACAACCACCTGTCTTCTCATCACAGGTGTAACACTACCTTCTGTGTCCCTTTCCTGCGGCCCACAACCACCTGTCTTCTCATCACAGGTGTAACGCTTCCTCCATGGGATTCCAGGGCCCTTTCAGTCTAAATAGCATCCCCAATTCTGGAAATTCTGTGCCAGAAATTTCATCTTTTCTATTGTACTCTCTGTTTCTGCCCTTTTCTTCCTTCAATGTTGTCTAGTATTTCTACCTTCCCTCTTCGTTCTCCTTTCTTTTCTTCTAGCAATCCTTGACACTTCTTTCTCACTTTTTCGCAGTCTATGATGTTTTGTCTGTACTGTTTTGTTCTGGCGATTAGGTAGTGATGTTATTAACACTGGGATGGGCATATGCTGTGTGTTCTGCAGTGTTATTTGCCCATATGGCCTTTTTTCAAATTTTTTTTATGTGTGACTTTGAAGGGGTGTTTTTTTCATCCTTTTCTTGCATCATTTTTGCAGTCTGTGGATGGTCAATAAAGCAGAAGGGCTGACGTCCTCAGCATAGTCTAGTCTTAATTGCCTTAAGGAGCTCAATGGTTAAGATAGTGTCATGAACTGTACGGTTTTGCAGGTTTTGTTTGTGTGCGTGTGTGTGTGTGTGTGTGTGTAGGTGTGTGCCTCACAATTTTTGTGTTCAAAATGGTAACTTTTTTCTATTAGTTGGGCTGTCCTGATAAAGCCCTGAGTGGTGGACTGGACTAGAAGCAGCAACAATGACAGACCAAAGGAAACATGACTGACATCAAACAGGGACTGAGCTTTGACAGACCAAAGGAAACGTGACTGACATCAAACAGGGACTGAGCTTTGACAGACCAAAGGAAACATGACTGACATCAAACAGGGACTGAGCTTTGACAGACCAAAGGAAACGTGACTGACATCAAACAGGGACTGAGCTTTGACAGACCAAAGGAAACATGACTGACATCAAACAGGGACTGAGCTTTGACAGACCAAAGGAAACATGACTGACATCAAACAGGGACTGAGCTTTGACAGACCAAAGGAAACATGACTGACATCAAACAGGGACTGAGCTTTGACAGACCAAAGGAAACGTGACTGACATCAAACAGGGACTGAGCTTTGACAGACCAAAGGAAATGTGACTGACATCAAACAGGGACTGAGCTTTGACAGACCAAAGGAAACGTGACTGACATCAAACAGGGA
Source organism: Babylonia areolata (assembly GCF_041734735.1). NCBI lineage: Eukaryota > Metazoa > Mollusca > Gastropoda > Neogastropoda > Buccinidae > Babylonia > Babylonia areolata. The sequence continues at coordinate 64,784,398 of NC_134878.1, read as the reverse complement.
CTGAGCTTTGACAGACCACAGGAAACATGACTGACATCAAACAGGGACTGAGCTTTGACAGACCACAGGAAACATGACTGACATCAAACAGGGACTGAGCTTTGACAGACCAAAGGAAACATGACTGACATCAAACAGGGACTGAGCTTTGCCAGACCAAAGGAAACATGACTGACATCACAGACCAAAGGAAACGTGACTGACATCAAACAGGGACTGAGCTTTGACAGACCACTGACATCAAACAGGGACTGAGCTTTGACAGACCAAAGGAAATGACTGACATCAAACAGGGACTGAGCTGACAGAGGAAACTGACTGACATCAAACAGGGACTGAGCTTTGACAGACCAAGGAAACATGACTGACATCAAACAGGGACTGAGCTTTGACAGACCAAAGGAAACATGACTGACATCAAACAGGGACTGAGCTTTGAGGAAACATGACTGACATGACAGACCAAAGGAAACATGACTGACATCAAACAGGGACTGAGCTCTGACAGACCAAAGGAAACGTGACTGACATCAAACAGGGACTGAGCTTTGACAGACCAAAGGAAACATGACTGACATCAAACAGGGACTGAGCTTTGACAGACCAAAGGAAACATGACTGACATCAAACAGGGACTGAGCTCTGACAGACCAAAGGAAACGTGACTGACATCAAACAGGGACTGAGCTTTGACAGACCAAAGGAAACATGACTGACATCAAACAGGGACTGAGCTTTGACAGACCAAAGGAAACGTGACTGACATCAAACAGGAACTGAGCTTTGACAGACCACAGGAAACATGACTGACATCAAACAGGGACTGAGCTTTGACAGACCAAAGGAAACGTGACTGACATCAAACAGGGACTGAGCTTTGACAGACCAAAGGAAACGTGACTGACATCAAACAGGGACTGAGCTCTGACAGACCAAAGGAAACATGACTGACATCAAACAGGGACTGAGCTTTGACAGACCAAAGGAAACATGACTGACATCAAACAGGGACTGAGCTTTGACAGACCAAAGGAAACGTGACTGACATCAAACAGGGACTGAGCTTTGACAGACCAAAGGAAACGTGACTGACATCAAACAGGGACTGAGCTTTGACAGACCAAAGGAAACGTGACTGACATCAAACAGGGACTGAGCTTTGACAGACCAAAGGAAACGTGACTGACATCAAACAGGGACTGAGCTTTGACAGACCAAAGGAAACATGACTGACATCAAACAGGGACTGAGCTTTGCCCAAGCCCCAGTCAGTACAACCATCCCAAGGGCTGACTAGCAAAGACAGACAAAGCCACTGCGCCAAACTGTTGAATGGAAACCCATCAAAGGCAGCCAGCTTCTCTTCACTACACTGTCCATGGGTGGATTCTTACCTGAGAGTTGAGGGCGCACCACTTTGGTGTTGTAGCCATCAGGGAAAAGGTCCAGACCATTCTCAAAGCCCTCGCTTCTCTCCAAGCATTTGTCATAGACCAGGTCGGGATCTGAAAGAGAGACAAACACAGAATCAACTCTGGCAGAAATTGATCCACAAATTCTCACCAGCTATGAACCCCAACTTGTGAGTTTTTTTTCAAATAAAAGGATGTATGTTTTCTAACAGGGAGGTATAGCATGTTTTTTAATGTCAATGTGCCACAGACCACAATCAAAATGCAAGGTGATTAATCAAAGATACAAGCTCGAAGTAACTTCAAGTTTCTGAACAAAGAATTGAAGAATCAACTGGACTTTTGTAAATGCCCATTGGTCCAAATCCTAACAATGAGGAATGTCCACATATATTTAATGAAGGGTTTGCTTGGAAAGTCTATGAATGCAAGAGAACCATAAGTAATGCCTCAGTAACATTAGTCCAAAGCTAAGTGTAGAGTCTACAGCATGGTATTGGTATCTTTCACAAAATACATCAAATCTGGCTACACACAAAAGAACAGAAAAAGAATGTGTGCACTAGCAGTAATATGCCTATTGTTTATCGTACATTTACTGTGTGTACCACTGGCACCATTTACAGATTGCACTCATTAATTTTGAAAATGTCATAAATTTATGTGATCTGTTTTCAAACAAATATGAAAACACTGGTTATACGCACCCACCCACACTCACACTTTGTGCGCACATACAAGATGAACATGCACACAAAAGTACACACACACACACACAACCAAACAAAGAGGGGGAAAAAACACACCCAAAACACAAAAAAGCGACAGCAACAAACACAAAAAAGCAACACCAACAAACACAAAAAAGCAACACCAACAAACACAAAAAAACACCAACAAACACAAAAAGCAACACCAACAAACACAAAAAAGCAACACCAACAAACACAAAAAAACACCAACAAACACAAAAAGCAACACCAACAAACACAAAAAGCAACACCAACAAACACAAAAAAGCAACACCAACAAACACAAAAAAGCAAACACAAAAAAGCAACACCAACAAACACAAAAAGCGACACCAACAAACACAAAAAGCGACACCAACAAACACAAAAAAACACCAACAAACACAAAAAACACAAAAAAGCAACACCAAAAAACACAAAAAGCGACAGCAACAAACACAAAAAAGCAACACCAACAAACACAAAAAGCAACACCAACAAACACAAAAAAGCGACAGCAACAAACACAAAAAAGCAACACCAACAAACACAAAAAAGCAACACCAACAAACACAAAAAACCGACACCAACAAACACAAAAAGCAACACCAACAAACACAAAAAAGCGACACCAACAAACACAAAAAACCGACACCAACAAACACAAAAAGCAACACCAACAAACACAAAAAAGCGACAGCAACAAACACAAAAAGCAACACCAACACAAAAAAGCAACACCAACAAACACAAAAAAGCGACACCAACAAACACAAAACAGCAACACCAAAAAACACAAAAAGCAACACCAACAAACACAAAACAGCAACACCAAAAAACACAAAAACCGACACCAACAAACACAAAAAAGCAACACCAACAAACACAAAAAACCAACACCAACAAACACAAAAAACCAACACCAACAAACACAAAAAAGCGACAGCAACAAACACAAAAAGCAACACCAACACAAAAAAGCAACACCAACAAACACAAAAAAGCAACACCAACAAACACAGCGGGCACACAAAATCACCACAGGACACCTCCTTTTCACCCCCTCCCCACAACAACAACACAGGACTGACGGTTGCAGAGTTTCTTCAGCAGGGTGATGGAGGACAGAGCACTGCTGGTCATCTTGCCCTCACTGCCCAGTTGACACTGTGTCACCAGGGACCCCACAAACGACTTGTACAGTGCCAGCTGCAAGGGCGTCAGGCGACAGCACACCACCTGCTCCACTGTGGGCCAGATTAGGATGGGATCATCATGTGAGTAACATTAAGATGGGATCATCATGTGAGTAACATTAAGATGGGATCATCATGTGAGTAACAACTGGGCCAAATTAAGATGGGATCATCATGTGAGTAACATTAAGATGGGATCATCATGTGAGTAACAACTGGGCCAAATTAGGATGGGATCATCATGTGAGTAACAACTGGGCCAAATTAGGATGGGATCATCATGTGAGTAACAACTGGGCTAAATTAGGATGGGATCATCATGTAACAATTGGGCCAAATTAGGATGGGATCATCATGTGAATAACAATTGGGCCAAATTAGGATGGGATCATCATGTAACAACAGGGCCAAATTAGGATGGGATCATCATGTGAGTAACAACTGGACCAAATGATTAAGATGGGATCATCATGTGAATAACAACTGGGCCACATTAGGATGGGATCATCATGTGAGTAACAACTGGGCCAAATTAGGATGGGATTATCATGTGAGTAACAACTGGGCCAAATTAGGATGGGATTATCATGTGAGTAACAACTGGGCCAAATTAGGATGGGATCATCATGTGAGTAACAACTGGGCCAAATTAGGATGGGATCATCATGTGAGTAACAACTGGGCCAAATTAGGATGGGATCATCATGTAACAACTGGGCCAAATTAGGATGGGATCATCATGTAACAATTGGGCCAAATTAGGATGGGATCATCATGTAACAACTGGGCCAAATTAGGATGGGATCATCATGTGAGTAACAACTGGGCCAAATTAGGATGGGATCATCATGTGAGTAACAACTGGGCCAAATTAGGATGGGATCATCATGTGAGTAACAACTGGGCCAAATTAGGATGGAATCATCATGTGAGTAACAACTGGGCCAAATTAGGATGGGATTATCATGTGAGTAACTGGGCCAAATTAGGATGGGATTATCATGTGAGTAACAACTGGGCCAAATTAGGATGGGATCATCATGTGAGTAACAACTGGGCCAAATTAGGATGGGATCATCATGTGAGTAACAACTGGGCCAAATTAGGATGGGATCATCATGTGAGTAACAACTGGGCCAAATTAGGATGGGATCATCATGTGAGTAACAACTGGGCCAAATTAGGATGGGATTATCATGTGAGTAACAACTGGGCCAAATTAGGATGGGATCATCATGTGAGTAACAACTGGGCCAAATTCGGATGGGATTATCATGTGAGTAACAACTGGGCCAAACTAGGATGGGATCATCATGTGAGAACAACTGGGCTAAATTAGGATGGGATTATCATGTGAGATCAACTGGGCCAAATTAGGATGGGATCATCATGTGAGTAACAACTGGGCCAAATTAGGATGGGATCATCATGTGAGTAACAACTAGGCCAAATTAGGATGGGATCATCATGTGAGTAACAACTGGGCCAAATTAGGATGGGATCATCATGTGAGTAACAACTGGGCCAAATTAGGATGGGATCATCATGTGAGTAACAACTGGGCCAAATTAGGATGGGATCATCATGTGAGTAACAACTGGGCCAAATTAGGATGGGATCATCATGTGAGTAACAACTGGGCCAAATTAGGATGGGATCATCATGTGAGTAACAACTAGGCCAAATTAGGATGGGATCATCATGTGAGTAACAACTGGGCCAAATTAGGATGGGGTCATCATGTGAGTAACAACTGGGCCAAATTAGGATGGGATCATCATGTGAGTAACTGGGCCAAATTAGGATGGGATCATCATGTGAGTAACAACTGGGCCAAATTAGGATGGGATCATCATGTGAGTAACAACTGGGCCAAATTAGGATGGGATCATCATGTGAGTAACAACTAGGCCAAATTAGGATGGGATCATCATGTGAGTAACAACTGGGCCAAATTAGGATGGAATCATCATGTGAGTAACAACTGGGCCAAATTAGGATGGGATCATCATGTGAGTAACAACTGGGCCAAATTAGGATGGGATCATCATGTGAGTAACAACTGGGCCAAATTAGGATGGGGTCATCATGTGAGTAACAACTGGGCCAAATTAGGATGGGATCATCATGTGAGTAACAACTGGGCCAAATTAAGATGGGATCATCATGTGAGTAAGAACTGGGCCAAATTAGGATGGGATCATCATGTGAGTAACAACTGGGCCAAATTAGGATGGGATCATCATGTGAGTAACAACTGGGCCAAATTAGGATGGGATCATCATGTGAGAACAACTGGGCCAAATTAGGATGGGATCATCATGTGAGTAACAACTGGGCCAAATGATTAAGATGGGATCATCATGTGAGTCACAACTGAAATAAGAAGGAAAACTGAGTGGAGCACATGCACACACCCACACCCACTTTCTGAGATAAATTACAAACTGAAAACACACAAACACACACACATGCTTGCTCACATATACATAGAGTGTATTTATCCTCACATAGTTTTTGTTTGTTTTGAACTTATCTAATATCACTTATGGTGAAATGATGTGAAGTGAAACTATACATAAAAAAAACCTACACATTTTCAAGAATTCACTCATACATACATCACACACCTGTACATACATGCAAATGCATAGCTGTAATATATTACAACATTAACAATGAACAACATATCTAGACAAGTTTCAACATATCAAAACGTTTTGTCTAATAGCATTTTATTTCTATTTTTTAGAGTTCCGTAATTCCTGTGACAAAACCTTTATTCTTTCTCATGTTATTGCTGATATTACCATCATTTTTTTTAACACCACCATTTTTTTAATTGCAAATGGTAATGCTCATCCTAGCTATCATTCTTGTCAACACAGTCTTATTTATCATATGAAGAATAAAATGAATACAAAATATAAGAATGACAAGCTCATACACACACCACACACTGATAATAATATTCACAGAACTGGAGCCAAACCTTATTGTTTGTACACTTATTAATAAAATATACACATAAACAAACATAGGACATCAATTTCAAAAGCGATATTTTTCCCCTCACTGAGCAATACTGAGAGGAAAGAAGAGGATAAACATCCTGTGAAAGGCTGAGTTACCTTTGACAGGCAGATATTTCACCAACAAGGCCTGTGTACGTCGGATGATGCACTTGTTCACAACCCCCAACAGCTGTTCACACACACACACACACACACACACACACACACATACACACACACATAATGAAAATGCATCAAACACACACACACACACACAAACACATACACACACACATAATGAAAATGCATCAAACACATATTCATCAAAACCACTTCCTCAATCTGCTTTTCACATGTGAGAGGAAAACCTATCTCTGCATACTCACTTACAGAATGAACATGCGTCAAACACTTACTTTTAATCCTCCAGAAGTAACCTCTTAAACTTACTGCAGACAAATTCCAAAGTATTCGTAACAGCAGAGCATAATTCAGCACTGTTAAAATTCAATCGTAAGTAATTTAGTTAAAACAAGTGTGCACACAAAAAAGCAAATAAAAATCCCCCAAAAGACAAGCATTAGACAATAGATAATTTCAAAAGAAAAGAGGGTTTTTTTTCACAATAAACCACAAGCGTAGACCAACATATGCGCACCTCCTGCAGTTTTTCCTCTCCTTTTTTGTGGTCTTCATCAGTGGCATCGGCATCACGACCACGGAGTATAGGGGTTTCGAACCTGCGTTTGAACTCCTGGGCAGTACCTGGGTTACACACAATGATGGCGTTCAAATAACAATTCTTCATTCACCGGCTTCAACTCCTGCATTGTACAACTTGTCGTGTGTGACTTTTTCAGTCTGTCATTTAAACTCTAAGCCTGCCGAGGTGCTTTAAAATAAACATAATTCCACTGGCTGAATATTTCTAACATTCTACAATATTTCTGTGATCAAACAAACAGCAACACTGCTTTCTTCTAACATTTGTTTTTGGATTTTCATTTAAGTGTCTTGTGTGCTTGTGTGCTGTTCTTGATTTTCTGTTCTTCAGAAAGAATTCTCTCTCAAATAATTCTTATATGAGTACCCTCAATATAGCTATACAACATACTTATCTGTTGCTTAAGCTACTGCCATGCCTCCAGTGATGTTAGCAGTAAGGTAGGGAAGCATTAATTAAAAGCCAGGTTTAATCAATCATTTTGTGTGTGTGATGGTTCAGCAGTTCCATTACCAAACAGCACACTGCTGAGTACATACATACCCAAGATAGGGAAGCATTAATTAAAAGCCAGCTTTAATCAATCATTTTGTGTGTGTGATGGTTCAGCAGTTCCATTACCAAACAGCACACTGCTGAGCACATACATACCCAACATAGGGAAGCATTAATTAAAAGCCAGCTTTAATCAATCATTTTGTGTGTGTGATGGTTCAGCAGTTCCATTACCAAACAGCACACTGCTGAGCACATACATACCCAACATAGGGAAGCATTAATTAAAAGCCAGGTTTAATCAATCATTTTGTGTGTGTGATGGTTCAGCAGTTCCATTACCAAACAGCACACTGCTGAGTACATACATACCCAAGATACCCCTGTTGACAAAGTGCAGCAAACTGAAGTACTCCAGCAGGTCATTCTGGATGGGGGTTCCAGACAGCAGGATGCGACGCTCTGCCTGCAACTTGACCAGTGCCTGGTACGTCTGGTTCTCTGAGTTCTTCAGCCGGTGACCCTGTTTAAACAAAATTTTGATTCAGTTATTCAAAAGGTCAAGGTTAAAGATAGCATAGCTTTTTCAGGCCACTGGGGCACTGAATTCATATCCACTGTGTATAGGATGTGGCAATCCTCTACTTCAACCATTTAAACCTTCCGCAACCACAGTCAGGTACCCCTTCACACCTGGGTGGAGTGAGAAACAAATCCTGGTAAAATGCCTATCCCAAGGACACAGCACCATGCTGGACCAGGACTTGAATCCGGATTACTGCTGAACGCTGGATCAGAAGTCCAACGCCCAAATGACTCTGCCACAGCCCCTTCTAATTCAATGAGTTGACAGTAAAAAGGCCCAGGAGACTGCACTGCTGCAACTCCTAAAAGGCTGAAAGCTGCAGCCGTTTATCTATATTTGTTCCCGTCTTTGTGTGTTCTACATTCATTGTTAACATGGCATTCTGGTATTTTCCCGTCTTTGTGTGTTCTACATTCATTGTTCACATGGCATTCTGGTATTCAGACAAAAAGAATTGTTTACAGATAGCATTTTGTAATACTTATCGAATGATCCTGTAGTATTTGAAGATAAGTGTCCTGTGACAACACAATTTCAATGTGGAAGTCTGAAGACTCTACAAGAAAATAATGTAGCAATCCCTATGTTTTATAACCAAAAAAATATCAAATAATTAAAACTCCTGAGCTGAGTACCTTTTCTTTCACTGAACATATCAACAAGAACAATGTGTCAATAACAACAATGTCAAACATAAGCAATTACAAGAATCATCACCCTAAACCCTTCTCAACATCAAATATTGAACTGATAACAGTGTATTAAAATGACTTTAAAATTCCCCCACTTTGAAAAAGCCACCATTACCTCATCACAAATGACCAGTCCCACAGACCCCTTGTGCAGCACAGACGCATGCAGACGGAATGTCTCGTACGATATAATCAACACAGGGTTACAGATCCTCCGTCCCTGCTGCTTCATGAAAAAGTCTGCACAAGCATGAGTGAACACAATTCAAACCACGTCTAACTATAACCACATCCCTGACTTCACTTCAGTAAAAATGTCAGTGTTCTACAGCTATTTCTAATCAATACAAAATCACAAGTTCACTATCCAATCCAAAGAAGAAAAAAAGAAAAAAACTATAAAGTGCACTTGCACATAAGCCATCAATTTAATATTTATGAATAAAGACTTAACTTCAACTGCTCTAGTAAAACTACCAATACTTTAATTTTTTAATGACATTTATCGTTGCAGTATCTTTCAATACAGTATACTATCATTTTATACAGTTACTATATATTTTTCACATGCTTACTGTCTCAAGGCCAAATGGTAATTAAGGCTACACGTAATTGATTCTGATATACAACTTACCAAGATTTCTGTCAATTTCCTTCTTGGTGCCAGAGTCGATAGCCAAGGCATTGATTCTTGTTCCTAACCACTTGGCAATTTCATTGTACCAGTTCTGTTCAGACACAGAAATCACAATAAACTAGCATGATATGAGTGCAGAGTACTGGCCAAATCAAGAAACAACAACAACAACAGAACAGCAATGCAACCACTTACAATGACCCAAATCTGGAACACACACACATGTTTGGTGTCATATACTGTACCATGTCAAACTGATGCAAACTAGGCCTATTGGTTTGCTCTGCTTGGCCAAATTTCGCGCGGCTAACAGTGAAAAGACGGGCCCGCCCGCTCTCAGCCAATCAAACGTCTCTAAAAACTATAAGCGCAGTGCAGTATGAATTAAGATAACAGTCCATCAGCCTAAATACTAATCATAAACACAAGTCACAGTATGTTTTACCTTCTGACAGGCTAATGTAGCAACATACTATTACCAGCAAGAATTATGGAGATGTAACAAATGTCAGGGCTCACAGCTGCAAAATGCATGTATGTGCTAACACAATAAACCACAACTACACAACACCTGTTCTCAGTTTTCTTGACTATCGTCCTCTTCTGTCATGATCTTTTTTTTTTTTAAGTTGTCCAAATTGTGTTGGCCTACATGCCCACACTCTGTGCCTGAAAGCAAGCATCATCCAAACCTAGCTTCAGTCCTGACTGGGCAGAGTAATGCTTTGTCCGAACCCCAACCTCTCTCCTCTCCAAGCTTTTGCTTCCTCCCCACTGCAACATCTCCAAGGCCTGTCTGGCCAGCAGAAACGTTCTGCACTATGTCAACAACTACCAGTGCACAAGATCCACCGTGAAATCACCACACATTCTCCAATATATTACCTTCAATCTATCTTTCTTTGTTTTAAGAGTTGCGAGTTTCAGTTTCAGTTTCAGTTGCTCAAGGAGGCGTCACTGCGCTCGGACAAACCATATACGCTACACCACATCTGCCAAGCAGATGCCTGACCAGCAGTTGCGAGTGACAGTCACTATCATTCTTCTAACCAAAACCCTGAAGGTGAAAAACCTCCCGATGGTCAAAGTAGTAGTTTCTTTATCACGGGTCCCACCTCACCTTTTTCATTTGTTTTCCACCTTCTTTTTATGGATCAAAGTTTACTGTTAAAAAGGTGATGTGTGTCATAATATCAATCAGAAATGATTTATGGCTTCCAAAGTTGTTGTTTTTGTTGCTGTTTTCTGTTCTTTTTGTTTTGCTTTCTTTCATGTACCCACTTGTCTCATACTTGCCTTATTATCTCCCCTGCCTTGTTTCTCTTACATTTTCCATATCCAAATGTTCCACTTTCTCTTTCAGTATTCCTTCTGTGGGAAAACACTACAGGTGAAACTGAAACTGAAATGTGTGTGTGTGTGTGTGTGTGTGTGTGTGTGTGTGTGTGTGTGTGTGTGTGTGTGTGTGTGCAAATATGCACAATCAATGACAACAAAGGCCAGTACATGACATGGAAAAGGATAACACGGTGAAGCCATGAACAAATAAGACAAATCAGAAATGTGATGTGGAGATACAAGGTGGGGAAGAGAAAAAAAAAGTCACATGAAACAGCCACTTTACCTTGACCAAACTGCTGGGAGCTACAATGATAGCCTTAGAAATCATCGGACAGCAGTCTGGACTTTGTTTCTGCCCAGAGAAAAAACATATCACCAATCAACTAGTAATCAACTCACTACCTGATCGCCTATAAAAAAAAAAAATTAAAAAAAGCAACAGTAACATGCCAGTCAATTCCTAAATCACTGGATATTACCACAGCAGGCATTCAAATAGATACAGGAAATATGTTCTAACAATTAACATTTGTTTCAATCATACAAAAAAAATATAGAAAAGATACATTCCAAAATGATTATGTTTAGACCCCCCAGAAAGAAGGTCTTGAACCCAACATGGAAAGTTATGGCTACAACTGGAAAGGAGTATAGTGAGAGACAGAGACAGAGAGACAGCACTGAGTTTGGTTTTTTTGGTTTTTGTTTTGTTTTGTTTGTATGCCTTTTATTGTCCTACAAATTTCTTTTTAAAAGAAGATAACTGGAAACCCCTAAATCATGTAAGATTCACAGACCTATTTATGTTACAAATTTAAACTTCATTTAACTCCTAGGCTGCCTATATGACGAGATAACTCGTCATGGAAAGCAGGTACGCTTCGCTGCAACAATGACGAGATAACTCGTCATCGAAATATTCTGACTTTTCCCTGCTTTGCATTCAGTTCGTTACAAAAATGCTGGTAGCTTTAGCTTGGGGAATCTTTCTAGATTCTATTCATAGCTTGAAACACCATCTGCGTCATAAGGCAGTCCTTTATTTGAACGTTTTGGTTGGGTTACTGGCCGCAGTCTTTGCCTGGCTCCTCTCCTCGCTCGCTCAACAAAATGTCGGACTGACTCAGTGCTCAAGACATGCGATCGTGGCAAACTAAATCAACCAAGATTACTTTCTTTAGCCGATGCTCAGAAAGAATTGAAGCATAAATTCGAAGGAGAAGACAGTGGTGAACATTTATTGGGCGATTTGATAGAAAATAAAGGGAGCAATCAAGAGAGTGGTCAAGATACGACTATCAGTGAGTGATGCCGGCTGTTCAGCTCTAGCAGACAACAGAAGTCACCAAATTTTTAGCAGGACACAGTATGAGCTATTTTCTTGACACTCAGCCAACGCGGTCTGATGAGAACTGGATGAAGTGACGGTGTGAGAGGGGTGAAGAGGAGGGGGGTGGAGACTGAGGGGGCGTGGCCTCACATCCATATTATTATCACTTGCAGAAGTCACAATGCATCTATTTCTTTTTCAGTTTTTTTTTTTATATTATGGTTGTTCTAGTATTATTTTGTGTCTGCAGATATCCATTTGTCCAGAAAATATGATATTTTAGAGCAAAATTACCTGACTAATGTTTGTAATGAACAAGTTGAAAATGTGACAAAAAACAAAATACTTATTTCCAAACAACAGCATGTCACTTAAAATGTATAGAATGGGAAAACATCATGTGTTTTGTATTCTTTATTCATTTCCCTTTCAGAAAATATATACTTTTATGGGTCTTTCTCCAATAACAAAGAGCACAGAATTTTTTGAAAATTTATACAACTTTTTTGTGAAAAAACCCTGGCAAACAGATTTCACTTAAATCTATTTTCTGGCAGCGAAAGGGTTAAACACATTCATGTAGCATGTACAAGGAATCACAGACACAGACACAGACACAGACACAGATACACACACACACACACACACAAGCACAAAATAAAAAAGAACACAACTTAAAATACTGAACATCAAATAGAAAACAAACTAACTTTGCATGAAGTGAATAACATCACCCATGTTCACAAACAGTCCTCACAAAACAGCTAAGGGAAGGATCTGACCAAACCTTACCAAAAGAGTCCACAGCAGAGTTACACACTGAAGAGTTTTGCCCAGCCCCTGTCAAAAGAAACAGTGTAGTTTACAGACAATAAACATGGCAGGAACATAAAATAACCCTTCTGTTTCAATACATTTTTAGTCAAAAACTGACTGAATAAAGAGAGAGATAAAGAGAGAGCGTGTATATTGCACACATACATTGTTACTATTCAAATCTTTTTTTTAGAGAGTATGTCTTGAAAAATTAAAAACATTCATGTTCATCAGTGTATGTCTCACATATTGTTTAACCTGTGTAAAGCCCCAGAGTAAGCACTGTATATCATAATCATCAACAAAGACCTACTTCAGTCATATCATTGTCCCAGAAACAAAACAATTCATGGATAGAAATATATATGACAGGACAGAGGTTGGATTTTCTCCAATTGCCTGGATGAAACAAGCATGACACTGGCGTTTGTGGGACAGTTCTTTTCTTCTTTGCGTTCTGCTGTCTGATGGGCAAGAACCATTTTAGTATCAATCTCTTCTGTTTTTGCTCTTTAGCACACCATGCACTTTCATTCTCAGCTCACACAACAACACAGCCCAACCTTCCAAGGGATGTGCTGGTTCTTGTTCTTTTCTAGTGAGAGAGTCAATAAATCTGTAGGCAAACATTGCCATCAGCTAACCATGAAGTGGTAGTCTGAGGAAAGTGAAAGTGGAATTCAACTGTAAAACGTACCATTTCATCAGCCATGATACAGCCAAAGTTATCGTCAATCTGTTGTCCTGTCACGCAGTCGTACATAAACTTGACCCCCTGAAACATACAGAGCATCATCAATAAAATAATAGGAATAGAACATATTTTCTCTTTCTTAAGTAAATGCACACATGCAGAAGCACATACATGTGCATGCATATAAACACAGTTTCATAACATCTTTATATGGTGTATTGCACATGTACACACAGTCACACATGCAAGCACACACAGAAAGAAACACACAATTACGCACTCCACTATCACCCCCTCCACCACATATCACTTGCAGTGGAAAGATGCAAAATTGAAGACTTGACTACAACAACAAAAACACACACTCACACACACACACACACTTATTTTCTTGAACATTTTCTATATACTGACCTCCCTCTGATGTGGACGCAGTACTTTGGACAGCATAGGGTCTACAACCACATGGACAAGAAGTTTGGACCTGCAATTAAAGCCAGACTCATCATATTCTACCATACACACAGACACCAAATCGTTTTCATACCAAACACTATGAAAACACTATCAGTTTCTGTATATAAATATAATGTGGACTATGAATCAAAATTCACAGACACTGTGTGACATGTAAAGCAATGCCATTGGTTAATATTTATCACATATAATCAAGAATAAAAACAAAAAAATTACCACAATAAGTAAAACCACATATAAAGTTATGCATATTATCACAGTAATTATTCATGTAGATGGAGATGTGTATTCTTTCTTCAAACTATATCGAAGTCTGACAAACTGCATTAGTGTGTGAGCTGTGTGGTATCCTTTCTTCTTTTTTTTTCTTTTTTTTCTTTTTTTTTAACTGTTTTAATAATCACAAGTTAGCAATCATCCTACATTCTTTTTCTATAAAACGGTTAAAAAGAAAGTTTAACAGATGTATTCCACAACTTGGTATAATCTTAACGATTCAAGTGGAAAAAGAAAGAGTTATGTTACACACCATACACAGATCTTGTGAACTTCTAAGCTGTCAGAACATTAAAACAGTTTCATCCCAGCTTTTACACAGAGGAACAGCACTCCTCAAAACTGAAAAAGTTGGTTGACAGGTCAACTCACTGATCTGTCTTCATCAGATCATGGGCGCTGAGCTCGACTGGGGCGTACAACACCAAAGCCCCCTCCTCATCAGGGTCATGTAAAGGTTGTCTGCCCCCTTGTCTCCGCACACCCAGTGCTCGGCTCTGCAGGCTGTTACCTGGGTAGGGGTGACACATATCAGGATAATTAATCTGATCAATAATTTCTGTTCTTTTCCTACTTTGTCTGTGGACAAAGTGAAGAGAAGAATGGCAATAACAGGAATGAGACACCAAGTAAGGCTTCGAAGTGACTACAGGTGAAATTTATTTCATGTAGACCAGTGCAAATGCCTATTCCTGTGGCATGCTGGATCAATGTTTTTCAAAAACAACAAACCACAACAATTTCAAAACAGAGTTCCATATGTAAGCAGCAGCATGTGACAACCGATGTACCATCGGCATAAAAATATCATTCATACACAGTCGGAAACTGTCAGTCCCTGCATTGTCTCAAATGCAGTGTTTTCAAAACTGACACCAAATTTAATCCAATGAATGTGACAAAATCAGTGTACAACTTTTATCCCAAGAAAATTCATGCATCTTCCGGCAGGCCAGTTCAGAAATTTCATACAGTGGCACTGCACTGCAGAAGTTTTTAAAAGTGATATGTTTGGGATTTATTTGGATTGTTTTCCCCCTCTGAACGTGCAAGGTGAAGTTGTGCATCTGTCAGTGCAATTCATCCAAATACAGGTGTGTATGCACACAACCATTCAAGTGTGTATATGTACCTTTATTCATCTATGAGTTTTGTGCTATGAGTGAGCGTCCCTTGCATGACAATTACCTTGATAATTTGGTATGGGAATTTTGAATGGCTTGGACAAAATCTTCCGAATCAATGCCTCCTGCAAACAAACAAAAAAAACCAACCAAACAATTGCTGAAAAATGACAAACACAACACAAACACGAGTGTTTGTTTCTTTTTTTTTTTCTTCTTTCTTTCTTTCTTTTTTTTTTTTTTTTAATATATATATATATAAACTTTATTTACCAATATCACTCTTTCTGCCTTAAAAAAAACAACAAAAAAACAAAAAACATTTTTGCTGAAAATCATGAGAAGTCATACATGCTTAACAATCCACATCTATACATTAATAATAGTATACCACAGAACTAAGTTCACAACATTCAGTCTCTAGGATAAAAGAAGTTCTCTTTAAGTCAGACCACAAAGAATGAATGCTGGTACCTTCAAAAGTTGAAGAAAATCAATGCTTGAACTTGAAGGAAAATCACATGATAAAGAAAATAATACTCTTCAAAGATTCATGTCCTGTGTCCAACAAATAATAGTAGCTGATGACAGACATGACAGCTGATTATATAGGGCCTCTAACTTTAATGAGGGTCAAGGAGACTGTTGGTTCAAATCCTAGATACTTGGTTTAAATCACAGATTGAGATGTTTTCCCAATTTCCTGGGTCAGCATATTACATGCAGACCTGCCTTAACCTCAACTGTCTGCAAAAAACAAATGAAAGATCAATTATGTGTTACAGAATAATGTAATCCATATGTGGAGATTGATCAGAAGCTAAACACCATGGAGACCATTCACCTTTCAAACCCTAGAAATGAGCAAGATATGACAAACCCTGCCTCCACCACCCCACCCCCATTCCCCAAATCACCTCAACACAAATAAAGACACAAGTGTTAAGTCATCAAATATGACAGGATCTGGATATAATTAATAATAGATATAAATATACTCACATGTGAAGTATCATCATTGGATACTGTAGTATTGGTTACAGGGGTCAGAGGCTGACGATATGGAGAGATATGTTGTCGTGGACTGTACACCTCCTCTGACCTCTGTTTTTTCTTCTGCAATAATGTCACACAAAAGACACTGTCATTTATTTAATTTTTTTTCAAAGAAATTACATACCTCTTTAACAGAGCAACTGTGTGATCTAATGCACTCTGTATCTGATTGTCTATAATCACGATCATCATATTCTTTAAAATTCACTCAGCAACTTGTACATGAATGCACACACACACACACACACACACACACACACACACTCACACACACATCTAAAACCACATCATGAAAAAAGAGAAATACACACACTCTTTCTCACTCGTACACACACAGAGGAAAAAAATATCTTCATAAACTCTTCCTCCTGAAATGCCAACTCCTTCCACACCCAGGCCAGGTGCACCTCTCCACTGCCAGTTTTGCTTTAGCAGTTCATGGTAACATTAAACAGATTGACTCCAACTTTAACTCCCGAAACTATTGACCGACAAGCATGCTTAAACATACGACATTTCACCTTGCACCACCACCACCTCCCCCTTTCTCTCTCTTGGTTCTCTCCAACTTGAGTGTACTCATATGTAATCTTAACTGATTGTCCTACAAAAAGGTGACATGTAAACATTGCCAAGGTTCCCAATCTTATGCACCATGATAGTGGCAGTACCTTCACACCACTCACCCCTATACCCCATTTACAGCTACACCAATTCATTCTGTCACAGTCCCATAAGAACCACAAAGTTCATTTGTTTCTTTTTACACAGCCAGTTGAGGTGTGGACTGTCAGTGTCACAAATCACCTGATCCTTGCTGAGGTGTTCACCCCAGTCACGGTCATCATCTGACTTTCTCTTTGCTGGCTGACCACTGGGGCCAATGTTGTTTCGCTGGCTTGGGGCATGGCTCCTACGCTGTCAACACAGGGCAACACATCATTCCATTTTCATGCATTCACTTTATATTGTAAAAGTATTTAATTGTCATATAAATTAAGTATGAGGGAAGACAACGGCGTTGTAACAGAATAAAACAGCGAAGTATACTTTTCCATGGATCCATTTTAAGAGAGAATCTGAATCGGAAAGTGTATAAATGATATCATCACATATACCATGGTTTCATGTGTAGTGTGCATTGTGTGCGCACGCATATGTGTGCACACTCATGTGTGAATGTGTGTGTGTAATGGTGGTGATGTGTGTGTATGTATGTGTTATGGTGGCATGTGTGGGAACGTGTATGTCTGTGATGCATGTGTGCATATTAAGGTGGAAAAACAAAGGGTAAAATGTGTCCATGGGTAATTATGCAAACATGCAGATTTGTTTGGCCTTTATTTCATTGCATCTGGAGGAGGGGCGAGGAGGCTGTCTGCAGACAGGATGGGTAGGTGGGTGCTGGAGGTGGCAGCCAGGCAGTGTGTGGAGTCACTACCAACAGTGAAGCATAAGAAAATGAAGTAAGCAACAAAAGGATTTTTGTCGACAGGGACATGACTGAGTGATGTGAGTGATGGTTTGTATCAGAAGTTAGGGTGGGTACTCATTAGTACCGGTTATTTCTTCGAAAGAATCATTTACAGAAAAACATCAAAAGTACCTTTTCTTAATCTACTCTGAAAAGTTTGAAAATGGAAATCACATTATTCTGTTGTTTTTTCAACTTGTTTAAAACATCACCAGGTTATTCTGTATAATGGTTTGTTTTGTTTGGTTTTTTGTTGTTGTTTTTTTAACTGGATAATATAAGAAAGGAGGTAGAAAGTCTGTCCATAGCCAGAAGACAGTCCAAAAAGGAAATTTTCTATCTAAAATTACGTTTAAATAACATACTTACCGTGACCCAACTAGTGCAGACTCCGGCAGGGGTCTGACATTCCTGTCCTGTGCAAACTACTATCCGCCTATGCGGAGAAAAAGAGAGCAACTACGGCCGATAACCTCCCGAAAGTGGGTAACCTCCCACTCTTTTGGGAATGAAGGTAATGGCTGTATGCGGGTTGGAGGCTAGGGAGGTTGGCTGATTGTGATTCTAAACAAATAAACAAGAAATATTTTGAAACTGCATGGTAGTGAAGTTTGTGACTGAGACAAACTCTTTTCTCTGATTTTTTGCCCGTGAAGAGGGAGGAGGGAAAGTGGGTGTTGGAATGGGTAAGGGGTGTTCTTTCTGTCTAAAGCCTTTCTGATTAGCTGTTGCTTTCAGAAAAGATGTTAACCAACCCGTCTGAAATGAGTGATACAAGTATAAGCCTTATAGTACTCAGTTATACCATAAGTTGTATTTTGATCACCAATACCTGGTGAAGCAGGAGGATAGTGTTACTGATGTGCCAGTTTGCACCGTATCCTGGTTTACACCTACCTCTCCCTCTCACCTAGAATTAAACTAAAGTCTATTATTTTCAAATTCTATTGATCAGACTTTTATACTGTTGTATATTTATATATAATTTTCATGTCTATGGAATATATATCAAAATGTGTGTGTTTGTGACCAAACACCATGACTTGAAATTTGTGATATAATACACACACACACATGTATATAATATGAAATATATATGAAATTTAACACAACAGTGCAGACATTGACTTTCTTTTTTCACCAGGACAATGTTAATTTTTCAAATACACATGCTGCAGAAAGAAAAAACTAAAAAAACTACTGCTGTCTTGAAAGCTGAAAATGTTTTCATCCAAGGCTGGTACTGTCATGGTCCATTTTCCCATAATGTTAAAATGCGTCTTGGGAAATATTACTGAGAAACTGTGTTGAGATTCTGGCTGGTGGATACTAGACTGAAAGCTGTCCTTCTGGGAAACGCCTATTTCCACTTGTTCGGTTTTGAGAATATAGACAGAGCTGTGTCTATACCTTTCATTCTGACAGTCGTCCTGATAACGTTGAAGAGTAAGTTCTGTCAACGAGTTAGTTTTGTCGTTCACTACTACTACTACAATGTTGTGTGCGTGTGGAGACTGATAGAAAAGTCATTAAGTCAAGAACTCTCCATCAATCTCAGCGTTTCGTCGATGATCATGACCATCGGAAACAAAGGGCTTTCTTTGTGAATCATTGTATCGCAATTCTTTGTGCTTCTCCGTCGGCTGCGGGGGCCCATCGCCTGTGAGTGGGCGGCGCATGCTTACGCACAATCGAGACCATGTGATCAATGACGCAACTCAGAGTGCAGTGTGCGACTTCACACGTAAAGAGCCGACGTTGTGGTAACCGCTCAGTGTTCGGGATTGTGTGAACTTGGTGTGTAAAAGTACGCAGCTGTTCCCTAGTATGTTTGTCGGATAGCTTCTGTGATATTAATACAGTGAAAGAAACTCGTGTCATTTTCAATCGGCAGTCATCATCATCATCAAAACGAAAATACCATGGACATTTGATGTGTCGCATTCACCTACGAATCTGCTTTATTATATTACGTTGAAAACTTACGTACAGCGAACTTACCATTGTTTATCTATACTTGAAGTAGTAAACAGTGTGTCAGCGGAACAAACTAAAACAACAGAAAACTGCTTTGAACTGGAAAGTGAAGTCAGTGAAGGAAACCCCGTTTTTGAAGGAAGCCGCCATCAACGGGGAGAATCCCTGACACAGTCGCAGCTTCAACCAATTATCTGCAAGAGTTT
>NC_134878.1:64376640-64439140 GCF_041734735.1 Babylonia areolata | reverse complement strand
AAAGAGAGGGAGAGAGGGAGCGAGAGGAGGAAGTGATAGAGAGAGGGAGAGAACGAGAGAGAAAGGGAGGGAGAGAGAGAGGGAGAAAGAAAAAGAGAGAGAGGGAGAGAGAGGGGGATAAGAGAAGGAGAGAGAGAGAGATACAAAGAGTGAGGGGGACAGAAAGAGAGGGAGAGAGAGTGAAGGAGAGAAAGAGAGAGAGAGGGGGAGAGAGAGAGAGAGAGAGAAAAAGAGGGAGGGGGAGAGAGGAAGGGTGTGAGAGAAAGAGATACAAAGAGTGAGGGGGAGAGAAAGAGAGGGAGAGACAGTGAAGGAGAGAAAGACAGGGGGAGAGAGAGAGAAAAAAAAAGAGGGAGGGGGAGAGAGATGCCTAGTTCACAACACCTACAGGAGGACTTTGGTCCCAGGAACCTCTGCCGATGTTCTCCATGATGGCTTTGTTCTTCTGCACGTCTTCTGGCGTCAGGTGTTCTCGTCTGCGGGGTGCACACACACACACAATATCTGATCAAAATGGCATGAGGAACTATATTACAACAACAAAACCGACAATAACAATGATAAACA
Organism: Babylonia areolata; assembly: GCF_041734735.1. Taxonomy (NCBI): domain Eukaryota; kingdom Metazoa; phylum Mollusca; class Gastropoda; order Neogastropoda; family Buccinidae; genus Babylonia; species Babylonia areolata. The sequence continues at coordinate 64,438,573 of NC_134878.1, read as the reverse complement.
AGACATAAATCATGATTTCCAGATTAGGAATTACAATTGGTAAAAACGATTACAAAAATAAGGAGAAAAGAGCATGATGATAATTAACTATTGAGCCAGTCAGAGGAAGATAAAAAAAAAAAAAGAGAGAGAAAAAAAAAGACCAACCAAAAATGGTCTGACCTTTTCCTAGACTGTAAGATGAGTCCATTGACATAGTAGAAGTCTGCCTTAAAGTCTCCCACCATCTCCTGAAAAGCAAAAATATACACTGCACATTTAACTGTGGGAACATAGAGCTGTCCAACTTGTTCAAGTTCAATGTTTGACAACAGCTGAACAATGTATACTCAGGAACGCACACACGCACACAATCGTTCCCTTCCCACATAAACGCCAAGAAGATAGGAATCAAAACAATGAAAATGAAAACAAAATAACAGCATACAAACACATTCAAACACACACACAATACATAACAAACACATATAAAACACATGCACACACACATACACACAACACATGTGCACACACACACACACACACAAAACAGATCACACACAGCATACACACACACTCAAAACACACATACACACACAAACACCCACCCTACACACTCACCGTTTTATCTTCCCTGAAGAGCCAGCCATGCTGAGCGCGAGAGAAAGTGATGTTTTTGGTGGACATCTGTGCCGACAGTATGTCACTGCCCATCAAGATGCTCACTTCCTCTTCAAGACACGCGTCACTTTCCTGATTTAAACAAAAACGAAGGGAAAAAAACCCAAAGGAATTAATCAATCACACATGTGTAAAATAAACAAAGGATACACTTATGACTGGGTGTAGGTATACTAAGAAGAGTGAAAGGGGCTGGGGGGCTGGTGGTGGTGGCAGAGGCACAGTAGTGCTGAATACATGTACAATGGGGAAAAATGTATGTCTCAACAGGTACTGAATATAATGGGGGAAAAAATGTATGTCTCAACAGGTACTGAATATAATGGGGGAAAAAATGTATGTCTCAACAGGTACTGAATATAATGGGGGAAAAAATGTATGTCTCAACAGGTACTGAATATAATGGGGGGAAAAAATGTATGTCTCAACAGGTACTGAATATAATGGGGGAAAAATGTATGTCTCAACAGGTACTGAATATAATGGGGGAAAAAAATGTATGTCTCAACAGGTACTGAATATAATGGGGGGGAAAATGTATTTCTCAACAGGTACTGAATATAATGGGGGGGAAATGTATGTCTCAACAGGTACTGAATATAATGGGGGGGAAAAATGTATGTCTCAACAGGTACTGAATATAATGGGGGAAAAAATGTATGTCTCAACAGGTACTGAATATAATGGGGGAAAAAATGTATGTCTCAACAGGTACTGAATATAATGGGGAAAAAATGTATGTCTCAACAGGTACTGAATATAATGGGGGAAAAAATGTATGTCTCAACAGGTACTGAATATAATGGGGGGAAAATGTATGTCTCAACAGGTACTGAATATAATGGGGGAAAAAATGTATGTCTCAACAGGTACTGAATATAATGGGGGAAAAAATGTATGTCTCAACAGGTACTGAATATAATGGGGGAAAAATGTATGTCTCAACAGGTACTGAATATAATGGGGGGAAAAATGTATGTCTCAACAGGTACTGAATATAACGGGGGAAAAAAATGTATGTCTCAACAGGTACTGAATATAATGGGGGAAAAATGTATGTCTCAACAGGTACTGAATATAATGGGGGGAAAATGTATGTCTCAACAGGTACTGAATATAATGGGGGAAAAAAATGTATGTCTCAACAGGTACTGAATATAATGGGGGAAAAAATGTATGTCTCAACAGGTACTGAATATAATGGGGGGAAAAATGTATGTCTCAACAGGTACTGAATATAACGGGGGAAAAAAATGTATGTCTCAACAGGTACTGAATATAATGGGGGGAAAAATGTATGTCTCAACAGGTACTGAATATAATGGGGAAAAAATGTATGTCTCAACAGGTACTGAATATAATGGGGGAAAAATGTATGTCTCAACAGGTACTGAATATAATGGGGGGGAAAATGTATGTCTCAACAGGTACTGAATATAATGGGGGAAAAAATGTATGTCTCAACAGGTACTGAATATAATGGGGGGAAAAATGTATGTCTCAACAGGTACTGAATATAACGGGGGAAAAAAATGTATGTCTCAACAGGTTACGTTTCCCTTATCAACACACTGAAAAAGATTAATCCGTACTATTACTTTAAGATAAATCATGACTATAATAATGCAACACACATTTAAGAGACACACATGTTTGATCATAACATACTCCCAACAATTTGTTCATAACACACAAATATAGAGAAAGACAGAGACATCCGAGAAACAGAGCAGGTAGAGGGCCAGACAGAGAGACAGAGACAGACAGACAGACAGAGACAGAGAACAGGTCTCAGTGCACCTCTCCCTTTCTCTCTCTGTCACCCATCCACACACTGTTCACCACCATCCCCACACCCAGGAAACTCAAGGAAAAGGATTCTTCTTCAAGTTCTTGCCCCTCTTATGACTCGGCAAAACAGGAAGAGCATGGTATATGGAACATAAGCATGCTTGAACACATCGCTGCACTCATCTTTTTCTAACACTTTTTTCTCAGGCACACTGTACACACAACACAGTCAAGGGATGAACAAGACTGTCACGGTATAGAGGGCAAGTAACCATGCATAATCTTGCCAGGTAAAAAAAACAACAACAACAGACTTTTTACCTCGTATCGTATCTTCTGGTACACGCCTAATCTGTTGTCGAGGACCGTCAAGGACTGTTGTGGTCTTTCGCTGCCGTTGAACACAAAGGAAATGTCCCCTCGCTCCCAGTGCATGTCGTTGAAATCTACCAGCGTCGTGTCCAATCTGTGCAGAAAAAACAGAAAAGAAAAAAACCAAGAGAATTGTTAAATAAGCAAAGAGGGATATATATATATAAGCAAAGTCAAGCCACGTTAAGATATGAAACGACGACATCATCGCAACTCGTCCAGCACCACCAGTTTGTGTCTGTACATATATAAATAGGTGGAAGGGAGAGAAAGGGGGGTTAGAGAGAGAGGGAGGGGCTGAGAGGGGGAGAGGGAGAGAGAAGCACAGAGAGAGAGGGAGGGGCTGAGAGGGGGAGAGGGAGAGAGAAGCACAGAGAGAGAGAGGCTGTGAGGGGGAGAGGGAGAGAGAAGCACAGAGAGAGAGGCTGTGAGGGGGAGAGGGAGAGAGAAACACAGAGAGAGAGAGGGGCTGTGAGGGGGAGAGGGAGAGAGAAGCACTGAGAGAGAGAGAGGCTGTGAGGGGGAGAGGGAGAGAGAAGCACAGAGAGAGAGAGAGGGGCTGTGAGGGGGAGAGGGAGAGAGAAGCACAGAGAGAGAGAGGCTGTGAGGGGGAGAGGGAGAGAGAAGCACAGAGAGAGAGAGAGGCTGTGAGGGGGAGAGGGAGAGAGAAGCACAGAGAGAGAGAGAGGCTGTGAGGGGGAGAGGGAGAGAGAAGCACAGAGAGAGAGAGGCTGTGAGGGGGAGAGGGAGAGAGAAGCACAGAGAGAGAGGCTGTGAGGGGGAGAGGGAGAGAGAAACACAGAGAGAGAGAGAGGGGCTGTGAGGGGGAGAGAGAGAGAGAAGCACAGAGAGAGAGAGAGGCTGTGAGGGGGAGAGGGAGAGAGAAGCACAGAGAGAGAGAGGCTGTGAGGGGGAGAGGGAGAGAGAAGCACAGAGAGAGAGAGGCTGTGAGGGGGAGAGGGAGAGAGAAGCACAGAGAGAGAGGCTGTGAGGGGGAGAGGGAGAGAGAAGCACAGAGAGAGAGAGGCTGTGAGGGGGAGAGGGAGAGAGAAGCACAGAGAGAGAGAGGCTGTGAGGGGGAGAGGGAGAGAGAAGCACAGAGAGAGAGGCTGTGAGGGGGAGAGGGAGAGAGAAGCACAGAGAGAGAGAGGCTGTGAGGGGGAGAGGGAGAGAGAAGCACAGAGAGAGAGAGGCTGTGAGGGGGAGAGGGAGAGAGAAGCACAGAGAGAGAGAGGCTGTGAGGGGGAGAGGGAGAGAGAAGCACAGAGAGAGAGAGGCTGTGAGGGGGAGAGGGAGAGAGAAGCACAGAGAGAGAGGCTGTGAGGGGGAGAGGGAGAGAGAAGCACAGAGAGAGAGAGGCTGTGAGGGGGAGAGGGAGAGAGAAGCACAGAGAGAGAGGCTGTGAGGGGGAGAGGGAGAGAGAAGCACAGAGAGAGAGAGGCTGTGAGGGGGAGAGGGAGAGAGAAGCACAGAGAGAGAGGCTGTGAGGGGGAGAGGGAGAGAGAAGCACAGAGAGAGAGGCTGTGAGGGGGAGAGGGAGAGAGAAGCACAGAGAGAGAGAGGCTGTGAGGGGGAGAGGGAGAGAGAAGCACAGAGGGAGAGAGAGGCTGTGAGGGGGAGAGGGAGAGAGAAGCACAGAGAGAGAGAGAGAGGGGCTGTGAGGGGGAGAGGGAGAGAGAAGCACAGAGGGAGAGAGAGGCTGTGAGGGGGAGAGGGAGAGAGAAGCACAGAGAGAGAGAGGGGCTGTGAGGGGGAGAGGGAGAGAGAAGCACAGAGAGAGGGGCTGTGAGGGGGAGAGGGAGAGAGAAGCACAGAGAGAGAGAGGCTGTGAGGGGGAGAGGGAGAGAGAAGCACACAGAGAGAGGGGCTGTGAGGGGGAGAGGGAGAGAGAAGCACAGAGAGAGAGAGGCTGTGAGGGGGAGAGGGAGAGAGAAGCACAGAGAGAGAGGCTGTGAGGGGGAGAGGGAGAGAGAAGCACAGAGAGAGAGGCTGTGAGGGGGAGAGGGAGAGAGAAGCACAGAGAGAGAGAGGGGCTGTGAGGGGGAGAGGGAGAGAGAAGCACAGAGAGAGAGAGGGGCTGTGAGGGGGAGAGGGAGAGAGAAGCACAGAGAGAGAGAGAGGCTGTGAGGGGGAGAGGGAGAGAGAAGCACAGAGAGAGAGAGGCTGTGAGGGGGAGAGGGAGAGAGAAGCACAGAGAGAGAGGGAGGGGCTGTGAGGGGGAGAGGGAGAGAGAAGCACAGAGAGAGAGGGAGGGGCTGTGAGGGGGAGAGGGAGAGAGAAGCACAGAGAGAGAGGGAGGGGCTGAGAGGGGGAGAGGGAGAGAGAAGCACAGAGAGAGAGGCTGTGAGGGGGAGAGGGAGAGAGAAGCACAGAGAGAGAGAGAGGCTGTGAGGGGGAGAGGGAGAGAGAAGCACAGAGAGAGAGGGAGGGGCTGTGAGGGGGAGAGGGAGAGAGAAGCACAGAGAGAGAGGGAGGGGCTGTGAGGGGGAGAGGGAGAGAGAAGCACAGAGAGAGAGGGAGGGGCTGAGAGGGGGAGAGGGAGAGAGAAGCACAGAGAGAGAGGCTGTGAGGGGGAGAGGGAGAGAGAAGCACAGAGAGAGAGAGAGGCTGTGAGGGGGAGAGGGAGAGAGAAGCACAGAGAGAGAGAGGGGCTGTGAGGGGGAGAGGGAGAGAGAAGCACAGAGAGAGAGAGAGGCTGTGAGGGGGAGAGGGAGAGAGAAGCACAGAGAGAGAGAGGCTGTGAGGGGGAGAGGGAGAGAGAAGCACAGAGAGAGAGAGGCTGTGAGGGGGAGAGGGAGAGAGAAGCACAGAGAGAGAGAGAGAGGCTGTGAGGGGGAGAGGGAGAGAAAAGCACAGAGAGAGAGGGGGATGTAGAGTGGGGGGTAAGAAAGACAGAGAGACTGAGCCACACAGAGAGTGAGAGAGGGAGGGAGGTAAGAGAGTAGGGAAAAGATGTGGAGGGAGGGAGAGGGAGAGAGAGAGAGAGAGGGGGAAAGAGAGGGGAAGGGGGAGAGAAAGAGTGAGAGCAAGAAAACATGTAAAAGATTTCTGAAGAAACAGAATCATGGATGGCAAGTCTCTCTAACTCAAACTCACAGCACCCTCCTCTTGGTTCTCCTGTACCAAGTGGAAAATGACACAAACACTACACAACTCACTTTGCTATCACATACACAATTTATACGTGCATTTATCATGTTCATTTCACCACTGCAAGCATAGTGATCAAGTACATACCTTATACAGGAGCCCTTTTTGAAGATTTTGCAGACGTCGGAAGGTAACATTCGAGACACAAGTGGTACTGAAACAATCATAAGACAATCATGACCGTTGAAGGATTACTGCATGTCAAATCAAAACAATCATTTTAATATTGTCCTCTTCTTTTTTTAAATTAAAAAAAAAAAAATTTTTATGGGGGGAGTGGGGGATGGGGGTGGGGGGTGATAAGGGAGGAACTCAAATTTCAAATCCACCAACGCAATTTATGTTGGCGTCATGTTTTTACGCTAATGCTGCAGCAGCTTCTCTTCCGTCACTCTGATCATAAGCTCCCACTTTTGATTTATTTGCCCTCTGTGTCAAATGCCACATTCATGCAGGGCAAAATCTGAAACGGTTCTTAGAGAAGAAGAATTTCAATATTTTTGTTCAAACCTGAAGCACGGCTGTTGTTTGTTTGTTTATTTTCTTCATTCTTTATTCGTCTTCATATTTATTCAGATACATTTCTAATGGTTAAAGAATAACAACCTGAAGCACTGGGTTTTTTTCTTTTGTGCATGTATCTGTTCAAATACTGATACTGTTGTATGATTAAAGAACAGCACAAACTTTTGTTTGAGATTGGTGTCTACTGTCCAGCTAAGCACAAATACATGTAACCGTACCAGGACTGCCCAATAACAAAAAAACAACCTAGAATACACAAAAAATAACCCCCCCCCCAAAAAAAAAATCAATTGCACTATATACAAAACTGTCGCATCTGAAAAAACAACAAGAACACCACCAACTAAAAACAACCTGGTTACCTGATATGCTTATAAATAAATAGAGAGAGAGAAAGACAGAGAGAGAGAGAGAGAGAGAGAGAGAGAGAGAGAGAGAGAGAGAATCAGAATCGGAATGTTTTATCAACATTCAGACCTCAGCCCCAAGTGAAGGGGTATACGAAAACATAATGCAATTTAACAAAACGTAAGCATATTAATATAATTTATAGACAACAAAACATATATCATATCAGCTTTACAAAGTAACGACTGAGAGAGAGAAAGAGAGAGAGAGAGAGAGAGAGAGAGAGAGAGAGAGAGAGAGGTCCAGAAACATTCCCCCAAACACTGACCCCAGCTGTTGAAGTCCCATTTGAGCTCCAGGTAAAAGTCCCCAATGTCTTTGAGAGCCTGGATCAGTGACGGTCGTCGATCTTCCAACGCCTCTCTTGCCTGAAGCTTTAGCTTGCGTAGTACCGAGACAACTACACACACACACACACACACACAACAGTGGTTTGATTGTGTCCACTCTAAAAGAATTACAAGGTTCATACCAGTTTTTAACCACAAAATTCAAGAACTTTTAAAAATCCATTAAAACCTCAAAGTCCAAAAAACTTGACAGCTATTGAGTCAGAAACCCAAGTGAAAGGCACAGTATGCCCCTTTAATGAACTGTCTGCTGTGTAGATGAGAACTGAAACATATAATATGTTAGTTGGAAAAACCCTTTCAGGATCATCCAAACTGTTTTCACTTTACAACTTAAACCCTAGGGGAACATTTTACTGCCATGCTTTATCTATCAGTAACACTGACAAAAATGATGGAGTGTTTTGTATGTTTGTTTTCTTTTTCTTTTTTTTTTTTCAGAAGAGAGGGCCAACATTACAAACTTTTTTCAACCCTGGACCCCCTGAAAGAAAAAGGAACACAACATTTGACAAAAAATAAACCAAAAATTACAACATCTAAAACCTGAGATCCACAGAAAGTAAAAACAGCCAGTCCCCTTTGGAAATAATAATTGTTATTAAGGTTAAAATACAAACATAGACAGCCAGCCACTTTAAGAAATAATAATTATCAAATAAAAACAAGTATATGATAACTTGCAGGTATGTCACATTTTCCTTCCCATCAGAAGCCATGACTCTACAGTCCAAAGAAGATTCTCTGTGTGTTGTAACTCGCAGTCAGGACAAATTCTTAGCACTATGAAAAAAACAGATGACTGATCCCTTCCAAAACTGCTTTACAAACCTGCATTATCTGAACACATTCAGACACACATGTCCATGCAGAATTACACATGATATATATATTGCACACACACAAACACACACATATCTAAGCTCAAATATTCAAAGATGTGTACACATTTCCATGCACACATTTATGCAAGAAGTGAAGTATTTATGCACACATGCAAGCACACTCACACACACTCCCACATACTATTCATTACTACACACACACAGACATGCTCAGACACTGTATCAATTACTACACAGACACTTTACCAATTACTACACAGACACAGACACACACAGAGAGAAAAAAAGCAAAACCCTCTCACTGGTCTGTCTGTTTCCATAACTGATGGCCTCAGCCAGAGGTGTCCATCCCATGGAGTTCTTCACCTTCACTGGGGCGTTGTGAGCCAGCAACAACTGGACACACTCTGTCCACACGTGTCACAAAAAAACACAATTAAACACACACACAACACCATAATATATTAACTGACAGACTTAATATTGTGTTGTGCTGTACACTCTGTCCACACGTGTCACAAAAACACACACAATTAAACTCACACACAACACCATAATATATTAACTGACAGACTTAATATTGTGTTGTGCTGTACACTCTGTCCACACGTGTCACAAAAAAACACACAATTAAACACACACACAACACCATAATATATTAACTGACAGACTTAATATTGTGTTGTGCTGTGGAATGAGAACAGGTACCATGGAACGCCTAATTGACTAACTAATTCACTGACAACTAACTGACTCAGCAGCAGGGCAAGACCTCCTCTGTTGTGTGGCCTACTGGCGACCTGAACATTGATGTGACAAAAGAAGCCAGGTATGGCTGTGTATGGGTGGTGTGGGGGGGCAGGGTAGGGGCATGGGGGACTGGGAGAGTGACTTGGTGGTAATGCCACTGAAAATGCTGCCGATGATAGGGCAGAAAAAAACAAGTGCTGTACTGGTACACCCCACCTGTGGGACAGAACAAGGTCAACTCCCACTGGCACAGACATCAAGAAAAGAAAGGCGGGGATGGACAGCCACACTCTGTCTTCTTTTTCTTCATTTGCGGACTCCCACATTCACTCACATTAGTGGGCTTTTACATGCATGATCGTTTTTTAACCCAGCGATGTCCCCAATAATACTCTGTTTCCAGGGCAGTTTTGCTTGAAATGTTCTGTTTCATTAAACTAAAAAAAAAAAAAAGATTTGTTGTGCTCATGCACCTGTGTGTGTGTGTGTGCGTACGCGTGCGTGTGTGTGTGTGTGTGTGTGTGTGTATGCACATACACATATATATTATATGGAGTCACAGCCTTCGTCCGCCTTCTGATGAGAGGAGTGGTTAAAAAAAACAAACAAAATTTATTTATTTATAAAAAAAAAAAAAATTTCTAAACAATTCTTTTTTCTATCCTTAAAAAATACCCACTGCACGGATAAAAAATAACTGGAAGCAGGATGCATACATTTTTATGAACAGTTGAGCTGCACCAGCCCTCAAGCACCAACGCACAGGGTCAAACCACTAAAGTCTCTGTATCACTGACACTTCTGCTTCAAAGTGTCAATATGATGCAAACAAAACTTCACCACTGGCACAGAGAACGTTCAACAACTTCCTGTTTGGAACTTTCACATCCTCTACTGTCACAGCATGGGAAGAGGGATTGGGGGGTGGGGGGTGGGGGAATGGTGGACAGGATGCAGTTCAGGGTGTGTGAGGGTGGAGGACGGGGGAAGGATGTGGGTATACATGTATGTGTGGGTGTGGGTGTGGGTGTTGCAGCTGGTGCAGTAGCAGTCATCTGTGACTGTCGTTTGACTGGAGAGAGGATCAATGGGAAGAAAGAATGGTAGTCCCTCTCTGGTGTTCTCTTATACGTTATAAAAACAACAACAAAACAAAACTAATATGAACAAAAACCAAAACAGATCCAATCTGTTTTTGTTTAGCAAATTCTCTTTCTGGTCACTTTCGTTCAGTCTGTGCTAGCATCAAAGCCATAGCAGTGCCACGGGAGAAAGTGAAGATTTGTTGACTGAAGGACAATTTGTGTTCTTGTCAATGGTGTTTCAACATTCCTGGTTGCACCAGTCACCTCTTAAGTTCACCACACTCCTTAAAAAAAAAAGAAAAAAAAAAAGAAGCTTATTTGAAAGAGGGGAAGTAAAAAGAAATAGGTTCATTTTTTCCTGCTGACAGTGAGTAAAAAATACAGACAGGTTCATATTTTTCTGCTGACAGTGAGTACAAAATACCTCTAGAGACAGGGTTTGTACCCAAACAAGAGTAAAACAATTCACAACCTTTTCACAAAATTCCAAGGTCCATTTGGACTGAATTTCCAAGCTCAATATTCACTGAAGAGTGGGTCCCTTCAAAGCCTTCTTTGTACTCTGTCCTTACGTTATCGACTTTACAACGGCTCAGCATTCTGATTCACTTAAATCTTGAAATGACCATCAACATTCTTAATGAAGGTTAGTTACAAACACCAAAATGTTGCACTGGATGAAAGTAATGGGAAATGAATATGAGAATGGTTATACCTCGTAGGGAATGAAGCTATCCCTGAACATTGATTAAAAGAAATATGTTTGATTTCTATTTCGGATTTGAGCCTTTGATATTTTTTTCTCCAGAGAAAACACTGCAAAGATGTTTAAATGTTAATTTCTTTTGTTTCAGATGGTACAACAATTTAAAGGAAATTTTCTTCTTTTTTTTTACGCCGGAAAAAGAGGGCGCTAGCCAGCGGGACAAAGTAGAGGTTACCTACTTCCGGGAGGTTATCGGCCGTAGTTACTTTCGTTTTCTCCGCATAGGCAGATAGTAGTTTGCACAGGACAGGAATGTCAGACCCCTGCCGGAGTCTGCACTAATTGGGTCACGGTTAAGTATGTGTAATTAAACAAACTTTTAATAAACCCTATTCAGTTTTTATAGCCTTTCTGATACCTCTAAAAGGGTACCTCATTTTCTTCCAACCTTTAACAACCATACAGACCGCGAAAACATGCACTCATCCTCAATCTGAATCCTTCTCCCCTTGTCCTGTCCTTCATCAAAGTCAGCAACAGAAAGTGATAGTGTGGAGGAAAGCATGCTACTGCGTACAATAACAGGGAGGGAGGGAGGGTGGGGAACACACACACATGTACACACACACACACACACACACATACATACATATATACATGTATAAAGAAATACATACATACACACACACACATGTATACATACATGTATGCATATGCACACACACACATACTCACATACATACATACATATATACATGTATAAAGAAATACATACACACACACACATACACATCCTGCACCATGTCAGCTGCTGTAGCTGGACTGATATGGATAATTGCTCAGTGATGATGTCATTGATTGATCATAGCTTTGGCTACCCAACCCCAGTTTGTATTTTCAAAGCACCAGTGGGCTCTGTGTTTGAATATATGTCTGTTGCTGCTATCTATAGTGTTTTGCACTGTTCAATTTAACCCTACTCTGTGTGTGTGTGTGTGTGTGTGTGTGTGTGTGTGTGATATGTGTATTTTGATGTGTTTCTGTAGATGTGTGAGTACTCAGCTGTGTGTGTTTTTATGTCAGCATAAACTTTATTAAAATTTCACAGGCTGAAAATATGCAACCTTGATGACAAGTCATAGACCTATAAAACGATACAAAGGCCTTTTGATGTGGGTTATGTATTGCCTGTACACTTGTCACACATGTGTGTCGTAACTGTATGTACTCTGTCATTACTGTTCAGCAGCTGCATGGCTGATTACATGGCTGATTTGTCACTAATTAACTGCTGTAATGCACAGGCGTCTGTGATGATATAACTGATGTGAGTAATGTTGAGTCTGCACATTGCCACTCTCCTGTGAAAAATGAAAATGGAACTGCTGTTACACACCACAGCATTTGCATTGTAGTGGTTCGACAATGTATATGTTCTGAGGTTACCCACTGGAAGCTGGGTTTTCAATGTGGTTCTGTAGAAATGTATTACACAGCACTTACATTGCCTTTGCTTCTACGAAACTATAGCCAGGTCTTGGGATAATCCGCTATGTGTGTGTGTGTGTGTGTGTGTGTGTGTGTGTGTGTGTGTGTGTGTGTGTCTGTGTGTGTGATTTTGACAGGAAAACAAATGTGCTGACAGAAACTGAGGGGAAAAAACACAACTAAATGGTGCTGCACCATGGCAAACTGCCATGTCTGTTATGAGAAGGTAATGTTGGAAAAAAAAGAAAGAACCCCCCCAAAAAAAACAAAAAACAAAACAAACAAAAAAAAACAACCCAAGAGGAATGAAGTATGTGATATATCATTTCTTGATTCACTGATCCACTCTGATCATCCAGTGACTGGGGCACAGTTATAACTTATAGTTCATTAGCTGGTGTAAAATAAAAAAGCGACTGTCATGAGTTCTATCACAATCACAGTGACACAATCTACATTAGATATCTTAAAGTTTTAACTAAAATGACATGACATAATATAGCATTTACGCTACAACACAAAGTTTACAGACCTGTATGGCCCAGCATGACTGCCAGATGCAACGGAGTGTTTCCTGGAAAAAAACAAAATAAACAGACATGCATAGTGTGGACACTTCTACTGTGAGAGAGAGAGAGAGAGTGAGAGAGAGAGAGTGCGTGTGTGTGTGTGTGTGTGTGTGTGTGTGTGTGTGTGTGTGTGTGTGTGTGTGTGTGTGTGTGCAGTGCGTGCATGTGTGAGTATGCACAAGTTTTTACATTGATATGCCCTTGTATGTATCCTAATTTCTAATGTATCTGTGTTTGTGTACAATTTTTTATTTATGTTCGTACCTTGTAATGTACTATCCCCCACAATATTCCATGTGACCCTGGTACACTTGGTAATTAAATAAAGACATATTCTATTCTGTTCTATTTCCTTGGATTTTAACAAAACACACACACACACAGGGAAACACACACACACAACTTTATAAATCTCCCCCAAATATGCTAGGATTCCACCAGTGAAATCTTAGGACTGCAAGCAGAGAAATGAAAATGGACGCCTACTACACCCTACTGTGTCTCCATCTTGAGTACTGTTGCAGGGACTGGAATCCTCACAGTCACACCAAGGATATGACCATGACCTGCTGGAGGCCATTCAGATAAGAGCAGCAAGATATGTCACCAACTGCTACGACACCACCAGTAGTGTCTCGGCTATGCTCAATGAATTAAAGAGGGAATTGTTTGAATCATGAAGAAAAAATTGTCAACTATCCATGTTCTACAAACTCATAAACGGATTGGTTGACATCTTATCAGAACACTACCTTTTCCCTAGCACCACCCATACTAGATACAACTACTTGCTTAAGTTCAGACAAGTTGCCATAAAAACAAACACATTTATATATATATATAAATAGTTTTTTTTCCCAAGGACTGTTCCAGTGTGGAATTCCCTGCCAGCATCAGTTGCTGAGGCCCCCACCTTGGTATCTTTCAATAGTGAGCTTAGTACCCTAACCTTCTAAAGCCTCTGAGTAGAGACCATGTATTGCTCTGAGTAAAGAATGATGGGCTAGAACTGTGCCGGTCGGTATGATTCCCAGGGAGCACTTTCCTAACCAGTGAGGTCCTGCCTAGATACTAAGTAATAAAGGCCTGTGGTCTATCCCTCATTCTTCCCTCTCTTTCTTTCTTAAAAGCTGTGCAAACTCAAATCACTTGAAGGTCTAAACAAGACGGCGTGACAAGATTAATGACTGAAGAATCTCCCAATTGTTAGCCCAAGATTTGATGATACTGCTGGTTTTGTCTCAAAAAAAAAAAAAGAAAAAAAAGAAAGAAAAGAGATGTCATTTGAGACTGCCACTGTAACACCGCAGCTAGAGAGAAGATAAATCTGCATCAGCTATGTGAGTATGTACTTTTGGTATGTGTTAGACTGTTACTCATTCCTAAAGCTAGACTATTTTCTTTCCAAGTTTAACTGGATTCCATAGCAAAACCAACTAAACAGAAAAAAAGAGTTAGAGAAGGGTAAAAGTAAAGACCTCTATTTAAAATAAATGTTCTTTAAAGTCAATTTAGTATTTGTTTAAATTAGAAAAGTATACGCTGAACTCTGCTCAATGTTTTAGGGGGAAAAAAAAGATGCCGGGGAGATGGTGGCCAGTGAAGTCTTACTTTTTCACAAGTTACAGCACTGCTCCCTCACAAACAGTCAGAAACCCAACAAATCTGCATCCCTTTCTCCCTCTTATACAGAAACACATTCATGCACAGTTCAATATAGTTTGAATGTCACTGATGATGATGAAACTGGATTTTTTGCTAGGATGATTCATAAGTCGATAAGTCTTCTGTCGACAACTCTTCTCAGCGTAAGTCGTAGCATCATGAACGTGGATAACACTGAAAGCGGTATGCGATAACATGAAAAAAACCAAATCAACTTACCATGTTTATCTTTCTCTCCCAGATCATGTGTTCGGATTAGCTGTGCCACCCGTATTTTGTCCCCTTCAAACACACTAGCGTGAAGAGGATAGCTTTCTGTCGCCATCTTTATTTACACTTGGCAAAGAAGGGGGGAATCATTTGTGAACAAAGTAACTATAAATAAAATCTTTATAGAAATGTAACGGAATAGGACTATTTCATGAACAAAGAATTGGTCTAAACGGATCTGTTTACATTCAATGTAGACGAAAATCACCGTACGGTGGTGTATGAAGCGTTAAAATCGAAAAGTACTTTCGCATTTGTTGAGTCTCCAATGACTACTCATTCCATGCCTCATAAGAATTATGTGGAAGGAAGTTATGCATAATAATCGTTGGATTGCTTTCCTGAACGATTGTATCCAAAGAAAGTATTCATTCTGTCGCAAACGCAAAGATGTTTTCGACGGCTAAGGATGTGAGATTTTATGATTACTATGTATCTCAGTGCATCCAACCATCGTGGTACCATGCAAATATTGCTGGAGAGACTTTGACAAATTTGAATGATCAAGAACAAGTTCCAACTTCACGTTGACCCATCAAACACTAGAATTCCCTCCCGATAGTAGCAACAGTAACAACAGTTGTAGTGTTAGGAGCAGCACTTGTGGCGCGGGTGCACCAACAGTCTTAGTAATGACTGTATCTAGTATTACAAGCCTCGCGGTTAGTTTGTCGGTGTCTCTTTCAATTATAATTTCCCCAGCTCTTTGGAGTTTGTAATGTTCCTAATAAAATCATGTAAAACAAAATGTCGTGACAAGACACTATCGCCCTGCAACATATTGAACCGGCAGCATATCACAGCACGGAGTGCATCACAATATAACACGACAGGAGGAAGGTGCCGGTAGAATGGCTAAGACGCTGTTAATTATCTGCCAAATACAGTGTTCATGAGATAATTATCTGCCAAATACAGTGTTCATGAGAGTCTGTGTTCGCTCGGCTAAGACGCTGTTAATTATCTGCCAAATACAGTGTTCATGAGATAATTATCTGCCAAATACAGTGTTCATGAGAGTCTGTGTTCGCTCCCAACCCGTGTACTTTAATTCTATCAAGTTTTACTGGAAAATCAAACCTAGCGTCTACTGAGTCATTCGGATGATACGAGAAACCGAGGTTTCGTTCGCAGCACGCACTTGGCAAACTGAAAAAGAGCCCGTGGCAACAAAGTGTTGTCCTGTGGCAAAATTCTATAGAAAAAAATTCACTTTGATAGGTACACAAATATATAATCATGAAATCAAGGCCTGACTAAACGCATTGGGCTGTGCTGCTGGTCAGGCATCAGTCTGCCTAGCAGATGTGTTGTAGCATATATGGATTTGTCCGAACGCAGTGACGCCTCGATTAGTTAAGGGGACCGAAACTGTCACTCAACAAACGCAAGTGACATGTTCATTGAACTGCAGCTTTAATAAAGCGGTCAGCTGATGGCTTATCGAATCTGTTTCATATTTTGTTGTCAATTTGTTTAAAGGTTGATGTTGAAATCGATGTGAATTGAAAATGTGTTTTTGAGTTCATTAACTGTCGATGTCTTTTTTCTTCTTTTTACCCCCACTGAAATGGACGACTAACGAAACATAATCTTCAGTATCATATGAAGTTTATCCAAAAAACAAACAAACAAAAAACACAAAAAAACAACAACAAAAAGCAAACAAACAAACAAAACAGACAAACAAACAACAACAACAATAACAACCCCCCACACAAAACAACAAACAAACTGCCCTGTATGTAAAACACGGAATGTTGCAGCACATCTTCTGCACACATACTTACACTTTTCATTGGTGCAGCAGACAAGACAAAAGACATGACACTTTTGGAGTTTCCAGTTAATCGACGCTCTGAGAAAAACAGTGGGTGCACAATGATTAGATGATAATGATGATGATTTTTAATAGTAGTTTTCTTTATTATGCACCGACCCGTCAATACAAAAATAACACCTTTCTCTCGGATCTTGACTGCGTCTGAATCAAATTTTGCATGTTCTTGTACGTATCGAAAAACTGAATGGATTTAAAAAAACAAAAAAAAAAACCAAAACAAAAAAACAACAAAAAAACCTGAGTGTGAGGGGGTGAAAGAAAAAAATGGGTCGAGAGTCTACAAGAAGCCTGACAACTATTGCTGCTGTTGAGACTACTACAAAGTGAAGTAGACAACTTTAACTGCGAAACTGAAACATAACAAAAGAAATCACATTTTTCATCAGACTCACATTGGTGATACTGGCAATTATCTTTTAATTTTGTTGTTGTTGTAGATTTAATTGTTTGTGAATGGTACAGTCTGCACTGCACAGTGATTTCTTGTGTCAGTTCAAGAAAGCTCATTGTGCCAATCTTGGCTCGCACTCTCAATGATTTTTTTTTTATGAAAGAAATTTTTTTTCTACTATAATTATTGTAAATGTTTATGAATGTGGCAGTATGTAAGTACTGCTTGCTGTCCTCATATCTGTTATTCCAAAGTAGTCTGTGCACACATAATTGCTCATGTCCACATGTTCTCTTTTCTGTGCACCTGATGTGTTTTCATGTGTTCAGTACACATGCATTGTACAGTCAGAATAAGTAATCCTGCAGAATCGTAGTCTTGTAATATTTTAAAAAAAAAGTGATCACAAAAATGCTTGGAACGAAAAAACCCAAATAAATGAGTTATCACAATATCATACATATTAATTATTATTATTATGAGCATTTACACCTAATCTTGAAAATAAGCCCTAGGTGTTTACAAATAGAACACATATGAAAATATCAAAAAGGAAAAATTGAACACAAGATACCAAACATCATTAAAAATTATTCATCCCCCAACCCCTACACACACCCACAGACACCCACAATACACACAAGCGCACGCACACACACGTCATAGTACACAATCAAAAATACTACCACCAAATTCTGAAACTATCAAAACTCTCTCAGTCACTAATAGTCATTTTAGTTCATATTGGAAAGGGATGAGCTGTTGAGAATTAATCAGGAGGGGAAAAGGTGGGTCTTCAGACTGGATTTGAAAGATTGCAGCAAAGATTAGTGACGGAGAGGCTGAGGCAGTTGATTCCAAAGAAAGGGGGCTTGGAATGTAAAACTGCATTGGCCATACGATTTGGTTTGAGCAGGGCGGATCCTAAGCATACGGGTGTCATGTGTTCATGTTTGCATGTGCATAAGTACTTGGCATGCATACACATGAACAAGTACTAGTGATACACAGATCAACTCACAACCATTTTGAAAGAGTAATTTGTAACTTTTTTTTGTTTTTTTGTTTTCTATTACTAGCTTACCACAGTCAGCATTGGTGGGTAAGTATTACGTAATATGTCTTGTCTTTAGGGTGTGCTGCCTCAGTGCAGTGCTAACTCTTTTTTTTGTCTTTAACATTAGGTGTGTTTGTTATACTGTCAAAGTGGATTTTTCTACATAATTTTCCTGGGAACCACCCTTTGGTTGCCATGGAATCTTTTACATGCGCTAAGTGCATGTTGCACACATGATCTCTGTTTATCGTCTTGTCTGAAAGACTAGAACCCAGATCATAACTCAAGGCCAAGTGGAGGGGTGGGGGTGGGGGTGTTAGAAATTCCAGTATGTATATGGGATTTGAACCTGTGGACCCTCGCTTCTTAGTTGGGTGGGTCACCACTAGGCTGCCTATTCATTCAACAGATTTTCTTCTGTGTTGTAGATCGACACGATGCTGGTCACTGACTGACCACCACTACCATGGGCATCCCTCCTGCGGACGCCAGCCTGGGTTTTGACCCAGGGGTCTACCATGTCAACCAGCCTGATGTCTGCGTCCAGCACTCCGAGGTGCTGCTGCTGGTCATCATCAGAACCATCTTCGCTCACTTTGACCGCCGCACTGTCATCCGTGAGACGTGGGCCGCCCGGAAAAGTTTCCACGGTTCCTTCGCTCATGTTCTGTTTTTCTTTGAAATGTCAGACAACAAGCACATTCAGGAGTCCATCGAGCGAGAAAGTGTCATGTGCAAAGATATTGTGCAGTACACCATGCAGTATCCTGAGCACACCAACTTGACGTTGAAGACGTCCGTGGCAGCGCAGTGGGTGGGGGAGTTTTGCCCTCAGGCCAAGTTCGTTCTGGTGGCTGATGACAATGTGGTGGTGGACATCTTTAAAATTCTCCCTTTTTTACGGGACCAGCTGGAGACAGGCAAGGTGATGTCGGACTCAATAGTGCTGTGTCATTACCGAACCTCGGCCCATGAAATGCTTCTTCCTAAACAAGAGACTGTGTCGGACAAGGACCACCATTTCTGCAGTAACGAAGCATTTGTGGTGTCGCCCTCGGTGCTGGAACAGCTGTACCTGACCATCCAACTCAAAGGCATGGACCTGAAGCAGCAGCACTTATGGCTTAGCCAGATCGCTGAGGCGGCAGGGGTCAGGTTCTCCAACACGTCCCAGCACTTCGCCGGCGCCAGGAAGAAACCGTCGGTGCTGAAGACGTTCATGGCCATGGACTACGTGTCGAGCTCCGTGATGATCGGCATTGTGAGCGAGGTGTTCCAGGGGAAGGAGGCCACCATCATGCGACACATCTGGCGCATTGTGCAGGAACACCACACCAAAATGCAGATCTCCAACGTCTACCACGCCCAGTTCCCGCCACACAAAGGCCACGACATTGGAGGGGTCAAGTTCATGGCCATCATCTTGATGTGTGTGGATTTTGCGGTGGTGGTGGTGATTTTTGCCTTGATTTTTTGCAAAAAGAAACGTAAGAAATGGTGGTGAAGATGTGGATTACCAACACTCAGAGACTTGTTGTGTTTTAGTTAGGTACAATGATAGTGTTTGTGGGAAAGTTTTTGAGATGAATGTTAACACAGTAGTGTGAGTTCGATTGAATGGGTTGAGAATGAGAGCAAATACAGTAGTGTGAGTTAGATTGAATGGGTTGAGATCAGTGTATGGTGCAATTGTAGGTGTCATAGTTCAGGGATACTTTTGCTGCATATTTAGTTTGTATGAGCTTGCATGTATGGATGTATGTATGTGTGTGTGTGCATGCATTTATTAAAAAGTATGTGTGAATGTCTTTACATGCATGTTTATTCAAAATCAAGTGTGTTGTAATTAAATATGTTCAAATGTATGAACACATAATATATGCATGATATTTGTTATGGCAGGTGTTTTTTTTTTCTTCCATTTTTTGTATGTGAAAATGCAGCTGGGTATAATTGTTGTATCTAGATATCAGAACATTTCAACTACCTTGTGCCTTTTGCCACATTGTCATTGTGGTCCCTTTATAATTTGTTGTCAGACTCAGAGGTATGCAAGCAGAACATTTTGGTTGGTTCTGATAATATTGAGTATAAACCTACTGACCAAGATGTGAAATCATGCTGATTACTCACACCTGCAACCATAGACAGATGTTTAGGTATGTATATATATATATATATGTACACACACATCACAGGTTCTGTTCAATGCATACACCCATATTTTTGTAAAACTAAGACCCCAGTAAGAGTTGGCGTTTTCTGTTTAAATGCAGATGATCGCAGTTTTCTTGCCATTGTTCAAGAGCTGAATGAATGCAGTTTTTACTGTCTGTGTCATGGTTGTGGAAGCTGCAGTGTGGTAATTGTATATATCTTAGTTTGATTATTTGCACAACATTTCTTTTTATACATTTTTTCAAACAAGAGGAGAGTTGTGTGTGCACATGTGTATTAATATGTGCGTGTTTCTCTGTAGTTTGTGCACATGTTGTAATATGTCTGTCACCTGTCAGAATGTTTAGTCTGTATTAGTGTATACATGCTTGTACAAAGGATACACACATTTTTACTGCATTTTTGTGGATTTATACTGGAAAACTTCAGGAAAGAGACTGACTTTTATAGTACTTTCGTAAAAAAAAAAAAAAAAAAAAAAAAAATGCATGTCATTTAATATTGATCTTAGCTGTCTTAGAAGTTAGATGTTTTGAAAACATTTACTTTGTAGATCTTGTACTGTTGGTCTGTTAATTCATGAAGGCAACATTTTTAAAGAATTATTTTCAAGTCTTGTTATTTAAAAAAAAATGTTTACAGTTGAAAAGTAGTGGTGCTGATTGTGTTATGCTTTATTTTTGTCTTTAATTCTGATAATTCATATTTGAAAGTTTGCATTGTTATTTTTTTTGAGTCATTGATTTATTGCTTTATGTTTATTCTTGATTTTAATTCTGACAAATCATATATTTTTTATCATTAAAAATGTGAAAGTTTGCATTGCAAATTTGGGTCAATCTTTTGGGTATGATGAGATGATTAATCTTTCATTGAAAATATATATTCCTTGCTAATTTTTTGAGTCACTCTTTTGGATAAAACGAGATGATTAATCTGTTGTTGAAAATATATATTGACTGATATAATCTCTGTGTTAAACTGGTTAGAAAATGAAGTAACTTATGTAGTGTACAACTGAAATGAAAGAAGTAATGACCTAAGTATTTAGCAGATCAGATAGTCTAGCAGTAACAAATTTGGATTAAAATTTTTTTTTTTTATATAACTTTTGTTTCCATTTAAGATGATGGTTTTGACTGCATGTGAGGCAGGGAAATCTGAAAGGAGCACAAAAACAGAAGGTATACTTCAATATTGAAACAATCAACAAAGAAGCACACTAGAAAGTTTTTAACATTTTATTTTAAAGTACTTTGACTGGACAGTACAATACAGATGAGTCTGTTTTTGACAAGTGTTTCGTCAGACGGGGACAATAATAAGATGTTTAAAAACCTCTGTGAAAGAAGAAACACATGCAGGAAAGTAAAAAGTGATTGGAAATTAGAATTGAATAGTTTGTTGCCATGAAACCTTGAAGTTTGTCACGGAATGATACACTAAGTGCATTGGGTTATGCAGCTGGTCAGGCATCTGCCTAGCAGATGTGGTGTAGTGTATATGGTTTTGTCTGAACGCAGTGACACCTCATTGAGAGAAACAGAAAGTGAAGCAGAAAGATACATGTATACAAATGACAAAGGGAGGTGGAGAGTGGAGAAGAGAGGGGGGGAAATAAAGGAATAAAGATAGATTGACAGCTACATAGGTACAGATAGGTAGATAGATAAATTTTAGCAGTTCTATGTTTGCTTAGCGTTAAGAATTTTCCAAAGTCTGTAACTGTGTAAGTCACACAAATTTCCATAGACTTCGGAAAATTCTTAACGCAAAGCAGATGTAACGCAGCTGCTATTGCTCATGCAACCCCTTCAGCTCTGCTCTGTTTTTTTTTGTTTTGTTTAAAGTACACATCACTTGTAGTGTATTTACTTGTCTGTATTGTATTGCCTGTTTCACTCTTTCCAAAATTCTTTTTTTTTTTTATATAATGTTATTGCATATAAACTGAGACATCGAAAAAGATAAACTCTTTTCTTTCCATATAGAAATGTATTTAAAAAAATGGACTAAAATTTTGGACCTTGATTTTGAGAGTCATTTGAGAAAATGATGAAAGGTTTTCAACTTTTATTCTCTTCCTACTGTGTTTGCACAAAGTGTGTGTGTGTGTGTACATTAATGGACTCTCACAAGGAAGTATTTGTATAGCATACAGTGAATAACTTCTTTTTGGATTTAGTTTTACTTGGAAACTAGCCATTTTTCTGTGCACCACAGTTCACACTCACACCCATACACACACACACACCCACCCACACAATCCATTAACCTTGAATCAGCAAATCAACACCAACATAAAAAGTCCAAAAGTCAACTTTAATAATGAACAGTTATTTATTATGTTTGACATAAAAAAAAGCAGATTTATGAAGACAGAATATAACAGGTAACAGATAAACCACTGACTGCAAGTCTGATCTATTTCCCAGCATACACACTGTATCACAGAAAAGACAGATGATTATGATAATCCAAAAACAAACAGCATACACAAAACAAACTGTATCCGTAAGATTGATAAGGTAACACAACTGAAGAAAAACAAAACTGACGAACGGCTGATAATTGTAATGGGTGAAAAAATCTATTAAAAAACACACCAGACACCTGATAATCGCTATACGTGAGAAAATCGCCACAACCGGTGTCAGTTGACCCGTACACATTTACAACACCTCAGCTCAACCTACTGTACACAGGTACACACATCTTTTCATCCTTTGTGAACAGGTGAAATAAATAAGTACTGATGAACATGAGACTGGCTGAACCAAAAAACGTCCTTTCTCATTGAAGAAAGATAAAGTCTGGACTGATATTAGTCTGACCATTGTTACTTAGTTGGTCTCCTGAGCAGACAACATCCATTTGCATTCAACACAAACTGGAAGGGAGGTGAAAATAATGGTAACTTTGGTGAAGTGGGAAATAACAAACATGAATGGACTAAGTTCACAATGCCTGGAAAATGTCTGAACTATTTCTGATTGTAATTTACCGGTGTGTGAGTGTGTGTTAGTTAAAATGAAAAGTGCTGAAAGAAATAAGACTTTTTATATTACATTATTATCATTTCTATTCAACAGTCTGAACATATTACATTGTTTTTTCTACTCAACAGTCTGAACAAGTAACTATTACACAAATGGCAATGGGACAACCCCCCCCACCCCACATTATACACTATTTATGATAAAAACAACAACAACAACAACAAAATAACACACTAGTTATAATTGATATATATTAGTATTACTGTTGTTCATGATTCATGGAACCTGTATGGCTTTCTATTCTTCAACTGTTCAACTCTTCAAACATTCAATCAATCAAAAATTAGGCAAAACATTCAACACCAGGATTCAATTACTGGTGTGGTTGATATATACACCATAATAATAATAATACATGCTGTAAGAAAAACATTTATCAGAGAAAAAAGAAAAGTGGAGAGAAAGGTGGAGTTTGTATTATACTCCATGTTTGGTGATAAATATACTTGCCATGTCAAACTCGAATTTCACCAAAGAACATTTTGATAAATACTGATACAGTTGTGATCCCAATCAAAACAATGTTGACTCTTTCACCACCACAGGCAACTGAAGATGACATCAAGAGGTCATGTTAAACGGACTGTTGTTCACATTGTAACAAAGCCGGATAGCTGCAGCCAACTCTCCCGCCCAAAAGCAAATCTGTCAACCTTCCCCCCTTCAAAAGCTTGAAGTGAAATAGTCCACTTGTTTTGACATAAACCAAATTGTGTGACTTTTGGCAAACAGTTGTAACTGAGCATAACATAGGCTTGGCACTGAAAAGATTCATGAACCTCTCTGACAATGCCCAATGGAAAGTGATCAACCCCCCCCCCCCCCCCCCCCCCCCCGACTCTGAAACAGGAAGAGGGAACACCCTTTACCTCTCGCTTCACTTACAAAGGCATGCAAAGTCGGGGCTTTTTCGGCCAGTGGCAAAACAGCCCCTTCAGTAGAGATGGTATTCATTCTGTTGGCTGAAGGTCTACAACCAGATCTGGTCTGGATGTTTTCCTTACACGGCCATGGCTTCAGCAGTCCAGGAAGAGATGGATGAATGGAAGGACTTCAGCATTTTTCACATTTCTGTATTGGCATTTTCTTTCCCATTTGCTGTTTCATATCAAGACAAATGCTGCATTTCCTTTTTCTACATATACTTGATCCCCCCCCCCCCCCCCCCCATTCAAGAGAACATTAAATTTTGACAGTCTATCTATTCCTTTGAAGCTGTGACATCCACTGCACAAAGAGACAGGCAGAGAATGACACAGAGAAATGGGCTGAAGTGACGTACGTCTCGACAACAACCACACACACACACACACACACACATTCTCTCTCTATCTCTCACACCACACACACACATTTGCAAATCAATACACTGAGTGAGCAAAAAAAAAAAAAAAAAAAAAGAAAAAAAGAAGCAAAACAAAAAATGTGAAAAACTAACAAAACAAATTACCATATGCTGGCAATTTGACACAGTGGGCTGGCAGCAACACCTGTTCCACAACAACATTGCCAGCTGACGATAATCCTTACATTTTGCCAGTTCAACACAACATTGCCAGCTGACGATAATCCTTACATTTTGCCAGTTCAACACAACACTGCTGAAACGCTATTACACAACTCTGAATCTTTTTTGTCATTGTTGAAGCATCATACCACACTCACTATTAAAGAAAAAAAAAAAAAGTTTCAGTTTCAAGGAGGTGTCAAAGTGTGCAGTGAGCCACACATGCCACACCACATCTGCTTATAATACCCCACCCCACCCTGCCCCCAAAATGAAAATAAAAAGGCAGATGTCTTAACGTACATGTAAACCCAAAGAACAGGTCAGGTGTTGAAAAAAACAGACTACAGAATAAAATAGGTGTGACCTGACTGCTCACCACCACACCAAAGGCATATCTTTAAAACAGTTGGTCATGACCACATACTTTTCCTGTTGGTTACCTAAATCCAGGATGGCAAACAAATAAATCCTTATATATATTACATGCCTTGTGTATGACATACCCCTACACACAGTGAGAGATGGATGGCAGGCTTATTGAAGAAACGAAAAAAAGACAGCAACTGAGCAAGCCAAACTTAACAACAAAATGAAGAGAAATCACACAAGAATGGGGTGAATTAAATAGAATTATGAATCCATATATCAAGATTTGCAAGCTGGATTCAACAAAAGGACCCCCTCCCCCCTCTCCAACACACTCATACACACACTGACCTCACACACACGACAAACTTATCAAGACAGCTACCTGGGCAAACTATTTCATGATCAGTCTCTTAAGCTATAGTATACACACACTGGTATCTAAAAGTATATTTAGCAAACAGGGTACTGCTCACACATAGCATACTTGGCGTTTATTTTGTGGCAAACTGAATGAATGAAAGCTACATGAAAAACGTATCCACAAGTTGAGAACTTGTGATATGTGTTGAACATGTACTGATGTTGTACATACCACAATCACACTGTGATGCTGTTTATGTGAAACAGTTTTTCCACTAGAAAACAGACTTTCAAAATGAAGAGGAGAATAGTGACCTTGATCATAATTACTGTCAGCATGTGATATTATGCACATCATTTCCAGCAACGTGCAGAAAACCCCCCAAAATTCAATAACAAGTTATCAATCACTACTACCACGGATTCACACTAATTTTCTGTGCTCTTAATGATTTCTCTCCACAAACTTTCTTGGTCCAATGGTACATAGTTAACACACACTGATCAACACACGATGAATATTTAAATGTTTAAACTTTGTCCCTGAACTGACAAAATGATGCATGGCTGCATGTAAACTTGTGTTGGAAAGTTACCCAGTAAAAATAAACCTCTCCCTATTGCCTCATCCTTTGGTACTTCAGCAGTGGTAGGCTGCGACTGGCATGTTTGGTTATTTTGGTGCCAGGGCCTTTTTCATGCCTGGCATCACTTGGCTGCTGATAAAATCCTTCACTTCTACCTACAAGGACATAACGCTATGCTCCAACAGGGCAGAAAACTCTTCCTCACTGGATCACAAGTCCGGTGTCTACCTGAATCAGCTGCTCTAGCTCCTGTTAAAATCTTTTTTAAAGCCTTTTGGGAATGCTCCTATTTCTCCAACCCACTGATCAGCATCATGAAAGATAGGGTTTTTTGACATGCAGACCTGATCTTCAACCTCCATGTACACATGCAAGACACCAAGACATAGGTTTCAGTGGACCTTGACCGAAAAAAAAATCTTCCTGTCCTTAACTGACTAGGTGATGCTGAGATTTCATCTTCTCCAGGATCTGAAACTTGTATCATTTTTTGTTTTATAATACATCTGACAGCTGGCTCTTCCACAGAACGACAAACATCAATCAGCTGAAGAATCTGCTGTGGTTTGTGTAAGCTGGATATTTTCACTGTTTCCACAGTCCACTGAATGCTGTCATGGTATTCACAACCTAGAATCTTGAACTTGCATGTATGATCCATGCGCATACACATAAAGGGGGTTCATGCAGCAGCAGGTCTGCCCATCTACTGACCTGGGAGACAGGGGAAAAAAACAACTTTCATCCTTCACCTACCTGGTGTTCCAAACCTGGGATTGAACTCAGGATACTCGGACAACAAGCCAGCGCTCTGACCATTTGACTGTTACACCTGTCACTGTGCCGCTCACCTTTGATTCGGCATGCTGTGATGGGCGACTAGCCACACACCACACACACAGGGCTGTCTTGGTGTTCCCTTACACAGTGTGGGGGTCTGTTGTGTGACATTTCTATGTGCTGTGTTCACACATGTTGAGACACCAATACACACACACACACAAAGATCCATGTAAACACACAAACACACGTCTGCACACATACGAGCAAAAATTCATTTTCAGGCAAACACCCCTTCACTCACTAGAAATTCACTCTAATGTATAAAAAAACCAGATAGATATTCATAAAGACACACAGACACACACATATACAGAGCTTTGTGAATCGTTCAGGTAGTTTACATCAGCAAAGTTCACTGAGCAGACACAGTTTGTAGGTTTTGATGTATAATACACAATTACAACAACAACCACCACCTCCAACCCACTACCCACAGGGAATCAGTGAAAAAGAATAAATCCAAAGAGAGGGGACTGGAGAAACCTCAACAAGTGTGTTAAGTAACTACCGCTGACAATCTTTTGTTTCATTCTCATCTCCACACATCTTCCCCCCAACCCTACCCCCACACCCCCCCCCTTCCAACTGTTGTTCAACCTTTCCCTGGGATAGGGTAAAACAAAGGATGACTGCTCAGTTGATAAAACTAACATATCGGGAATGTCTGTCCAAAAAAGAACAGCGGGTTAAGAAATAAGACTCTGATGATAAATGTGGACATATGCAGCCTGCTGTTGGTTTTTTTTTGAACAAACTTTCCCCACCCATTCTAAAACCTATTCATACTCTGCACAAAGTCATCATTTTTATCATCTCATTAAGATACCTGCAGGGAAAAACAAAGCCGTCTGTTTCTAGCACAGATTTAATGAAGAAAAATCGATGATGAACTGTAACAGTTGCTTCAAGTATCTCATTTGTTTGTTAATAAGGATAAATACTAGGAAACAAAATCCTCTATTTCTAGATCTTTTAAATAGACAAATTAAACAAAAACCATATGCTTCTAACAAGTATATCTGAAAAATCAAATTAAACAAAATCCTTTGTTTCTAGCTAGTATAGAACATGAAAAAAGTGAGAAAAAAGAAGAAAAAAAGAAGTTATTTTTCAGGCATTATTTTCTCTCTGGGTTAATTTCAAACCTCCTCTCCTGTCTTGTACACAGGCCCAACATCATCTTGCTGTACAAATCTGCAAACCAGGTACCTTCCTCTAGGTTTTTTTTTCAATGTGGGATTTAGAAAAAAAACACCCAAAACATGGATGTGGAAAAGATTTTGGACCAGGTTAATTCAAACAAATGGGCAGGGATATCCTGTCATTGAGTCACTCTATAAAAATAAGTACACAACAGACCTGCAAACTGAACAGCCTTGTACAATCCTGGAGGGAAGGGCAGGGGGAGGGAAATGAGGATGGTGATTGACAATCAGCAGTTCAGTTCAGGCTGTAGTCCCCATTCTCCAACCTACACACTGCATCACGGAAAGCCAGACAAGAAAGCCATCACAGGAAAGAGAGAAAAGAGAAGACTACCATCAGGAAATAAATGCAAAAAAAAAAAAAAAAGAAAAAAGTCTTGACAAACAATTAATCAACTGTACATTCCCACACACGCACACACACACACGAAAAAAAAAAGGATGTTGATTTTTTTCCTTCTCCCTAATGCAGCATGTTTCATATAAAAATGACATCATCATAAGCATCTACCATATTTGGTCATGACGCATCTCTTCAAAACGCTTCTCCACGCAGAACCGGGACACAGGTGTTTTCCTTCACAAGCCCTGACCCCCATCCTCTCCAGCCCCAAATCTTGCGTCACCTTCAATCAATCTATACTTCCTGAGTCTGTGATATCGTGCCGTCACTTGGGGGTCTCACACGCTATCAGTCTTCCCATGATCCTTCCCAGGGGTTCATGTCTGTGTCGATGGCGATGCAGTTGTAGGCAGCGTAGCGCAGCTTCTCTTCACACACTTTGGCACTGTGGGAAAAACCAGTGTAGCATGGTCAGCTGACATTTGCTGAGATGCAGTCACTCAAAAACGATCGTCCAAAATAATAATAATAATAATAATGGTATTTATGTAGCGCTGAATCTTGTGCAGAGACAAATCAAAGCGCTTTCGCACCAGTCATTCACACGCATGCATAACTGTAAAACTGGAGAAACTGAAGACAAGGAAGAGGCAGGGAAGGGAGGCTATTTTGGGAAGAGGTGGGTTTTAAGGCCAGACTTGAAAGAGCTGAGTGTGGAGACTTGACGAAGCGAAAGAGGAAGTTCATTCCAGTTGCAAGGTCCAGAGACAGAGAAAGAACGGCGGCCAACAGTCGAGAGCTTGAATCTGGGTATGGAGAATGGAGAAGGCTAGTGCACGAGTCAACATCACAGTGCCCTGACGGTTCCCCACAGAGTGAAGGGACCAAGCAAGCATGGTCAGCTATCGGCTCAATGCTCATCATATATCAGTGACTGACATAAGGCTTAGAGTTGGGCCAACAGCAAAGTGAGAGTTGCATGACCAATGGTTTCTCCTCTGCAATGAAAAGGAAATTTTCTTCCTAAAATTACGTTTAAGTAACATACTTAACCGTGACCCACCAGTGCAGACTCCAGCAGGGGTCTGATTCCTGTCCTGTGCAAACTACCACCCGCCTATGCGGAGAAAACGAAAGTAGCTATGGCCGATAACCTCCCGAAGTAGGTTACCTCCCCTGTGCAAACTACTACCCGCCTATGCGGAGAAAACAAAAGTAGCTATGGCTGATAACCTCCCGATGTAGGTTACCTCCCCTGTGCAAACCACTACCCGCCTATGCGGAGAAAACGAAAGTAGCTATGGCCGATAACCTCCCGAAGTAGGTCACCTCCCCTGTGCATCTCTTGCCCAGCGTCCTTTACAGCTTGGTCTTGTGTCAAATTAGGAGGCCAGATTGCAATGGGTCTTTGTGCAGCAGCCACGGGGGCTGGTTGGAAGCATCCCAGTGCTAAGTGTCCTAAAGCCCTCTTGGCTGAGAAAGTGGGGACATGACTTGAGCAAGATGCTCTCCAATATCATCACATTCTTGCCCAGACAGCTGGGAAACAATTGACTACCATACGTGGTGAGCGAAATTTCAAAAGAATATGCAAACAAAACCAAACATATTACTAACTGCTAACTTTTTTCAAAGCAGATTTTTTTTAATGATATTCTGGAACAAATATAGCTATTCCAGAATGGTTGACATGCATGCTGAATTTAATGTACAGAAATTCCATTGAAGAAAATTAAAAAAAACCCACAACATGACATCACAGAACTACAATGACATCAAAACATGCAGCGTGAGGCATATTTTGTTGATGATAGCGTACTTAAAAGAACCCACAGCAACAAGGGAGTTATCCCTGGCAAAACTTTTCAGTCAATTCCACTCTAACATACATATATGGGTGTGTACGCATGACTGAAACTTGACTGAATGACACAGGAAATGAAGGACCAGCACCAAAATGCAGCTGTCAGTTGGCTATACCCAGCTAGGCAGCCTGTCGTGCAAAGGACTCTGTGGTTGTAAAGTGCTTAGAGCTTGGGCTTTGAGTGAAGATACATGCTGTAGAAAAGTTACTAATTACAAATGATATCTCAATAACAATCATCAATAACAATGCAGGCTATCTCACCTGGAATAGTAAGGCAGGTAGAGCATATTGGCACAGGTTGATGACTCGGGTAGAGAGTCGATGGTGTCACTGCACAGGGACGCACTTCAACCATAATCTCCATGAAAATGCACACTTCACTACAGCCAACTATTCCGTATCAACAAACAAAACAAAACAAAACAAAGCCAAAAGCCAGACACCATCCACAACTACCCCATGTTTCATCCCATCTCCCATACTTGTTGTTTCTGTGTAAACCCCACTCACACAACCATCATCACCAGATCCACACCACACCCTTTCACTCATGTAATGGTTCCACATCTCTCTTCACACACACACACAACACACACACACACACAACACACACACACACCTGCATGTGCGCAAACATACACACACGCACCCATCATATGCATTCAGCGATTCGCTTTTCCAGCTGATTGTACAGACACAAGCAGTCACAATCAACACACACAAATTCACATAAACACACGTGTACACATACACAAAGACCCACACAAACGTGCAATCACACACACATACACTCACACATAAACAACACTTACACACATACACAAAGACCCACACAAACGTGCAATCACACACACAAACACTCACACATAAACAACACATATACACATACACAAAGACCCACACAAACATGCAATCACACACACATACACTCACACATAAACAACACTTACACACATACACAAAGACCCACACAAACGTGCAATAACATACACAAACACTCACACATAAACAACACATATACACATACACAAAGACCCACACAAACGTGCAATAACATACACAAACACTCACACATAAACAACACATATACACATACACAAAGACCTACACAAACATACATTCACACACACATACACTCACACATAAACAACACATATACACATACACAAAGACCTACACAAACATACATTCACACACACATACACTTACACATAAACAACACATATACACATACAAGAAGACCCCTACAAACATGCATTCACACACATACACTCACACATAAACATAAACATACACACACAAGCACAAACACACACACACACACAAACGCTCACCCTTTTCCTGTCGAGATAACAAGAGGGGCAGGTAACCTCCGCCGACCAGTGACAAAACGTAGAAAGCGACTTCGGTCCTCGTTGGAGAATGCCTTCAGGGCTTCCCATAAATACTTCACTCGGATGTCGGTCTCTTCCAGATCGTCATAGTATGCTGCAACAACACGGGATGCCAAGTTAGGGGTCCAGACAATCTTTTGCGGTGAAAAAAAAAAAAAAGACAAGAAGGTAACGTCTTGCTTTAATGTCCTCATCATAGTGCGCCCCCTTTGTTGTTAATTTCGGCAACCATTTATTTGTATTTGTATTTGTATTTCTTTTTACCACAACAGATTTCTCTGTGTGAAATTCGGACTGCTCTCCCCAGGGAGTTGTATTTGTTTTTCCTATCGAAGTGGATTTTTCTACAGAATTTTGCCAGGAACAACCCTTTTGTTGCCATGGGTTCTTTTAAGTGCGCTAAGTGCATGCTAGCACACGGGACCTCGGTTTATCGCCTCATCCGAACGACTAGCGTCCAGACCACCACTCAAGGTCTAGTGGAGGGGGAGAAAATACCGGCGGCTGAGCCATGATTCGAACCAGCGCGCTCAGATTCTCTCGCTTCCTAGGTGGACGCGTTACCTCTAGGCCATCACTCCACCCATTTTGATTATTGTCAGCACTCAGGGCCCTTGAACTAAGGGGTGAGAATGCATTCTAAATCTCCTTTATCATCATGATTTAACGTCCAGTCTTTCACTCAGACTGGCAGAGGCCCCCTGCAATGGAAGGAAAACAATTTGCTGTGGCATCCACAACACTACATCCCAGCAGCAAGTCTTTAAAGCGTTGGACTTTTAACCTGAGGGTCCTAGGTTCCAATCCCTGTCACTGCCTTTCCTGTGCTCCGGGTGGAGATTCTTCCTGTTCACCCAGGTCAGCCGGTGTGCCCACCCACCACTGCCTGAACCCTCTCTGTGTGTCCACACACACACACACACACACACACACACGCACACGCACAAACACACACCCACACCCACATGCACACACACACACACACACACACACACACACGCACACGCACACACACACACGCACACACACACACACCCACAGAAAACATCAAATGATTACGTTAAAGATCCCATAATCCATGTCACTTTTCAGTGGGTTATGGAAACAAGAATTTAACCCAGCATGCTCACCATGTGCAGCATGCACTTAGCGCATGTAAAAGAACCCATGGCAACAAAAGGGTTGTTCCTGGCAAATTTCTGAATAAAAATCCACTTTGATAAGGAAAAACAAATAAAACTGCAGGCAGGAAAAAATACAAAAAAATGGGTGGCGCTGTAGTATAGTGACGCGCTCTCCATGGGGAGAGCAGCCCGAATTTCACACAGAGAAATCTGTTGTGATAAAAAGAAGTACAAATACAAATACCCCTGAAAAAAGAGTACAGCTGCTGAAGTGGTGGCACATAAAAGCCCCCTCATAAATACAAATGAACATGGGTGTTGGGGCCCACCAACACAGACCAAGAAAAAGAGTCCTTCCAACCAACACAATATGCTGTTGCTGGGGACACCCGAACGAAAGACGATAACACTTTGAAACAAGCCATTCCACTGTCACTTCTCCGTTTCAGCTGGTGACAAGGCTGTGAGACACAACTGACAGCTGGTGACAGCTGGTGACATGGCTGTGAGACAGAACTGACAGCTGGTGACAGCTGGTGACATGGCTGTGAGACACAACTGACAGCTGGTGACAGCTGGTGACATGGCTGTGAGACAGAACTGACAGCTGGTGACAGCTGGTGACATGGCTGTGAGACACAACTGACAGCTGGTGACAGCTGGTGACAAGGCTGTGAGACACAACTGACAGCTGGTGACAAGGCTGTGAGACAACTGACAGCTGGTGACAAGGCTGTGAGACACAGCTGACAGCTGGTGACAAGGCTGTGAGACACAACTGACAGCTGGTGACAAGGCTGTGACACAACTGACAGCTGGTGACAAGGCTGTGACACAGCTGACAGCTGGTGACAAGGCTGTGAGACACATTGAGACACAGCTGACAGCTGGTGACAAGGCTGTGAGACAACTGACAGCTGGTGACAAGGCTGTGAGACACAGCTGAGAGCTGGTGACAGAGCTGTGAGACACGACTGACAGCTGGTGACAAGGCTGTGAGACACAACTGACAGCTGGTGACAAGGCTGTGACACAACTGACAGCTGGTGACAGAGCTGTGACACGACTGACAGCTGGTGACAAGGCTGTGAGACAACTGACAGCTGGTGACAAGGCTGTGACACAACTGACAGCTGGTGACAAGGCTGTGAGACACAGCTGACAGCTGGTGACAAGGCTGTGAGACAACTGACAGCTGGTGACAAGGCTGTGAGACACAGCTGACAGCTGGTGACAAGGCTGTGAGACACAACTGACAGCTGGTGACAAGGCTGTGAGACACAGCTGACAGCTGGTGACAAGGCTGTGAGACAACTGACAGCTGGTGACAAGGCTGTGAGACAACTGACAGCTGGTGACAAGGCTGTGAGACAACTGACAGCTGGTGACAGCTGGTGACAAGGCTGTGAGACACAACTGACAGCTGGTGACAAGGACTGCAGCATAGTCTGCTGGGCCAGACTGCACGACACCATATTCGCGGCGCTAAGTCTGCTTAAGTTAAGGATGTTCCTAAGTACATGGGAATTGACAGTGGAGTTTGGAACATTCTTAGCAATAAGCAAACTTAGCGCTCACACAACCCACCCATGGAGACTTGTTTTCTCCTTTGCTGGGAAGCAGTGTGAATTGAATCATTAATGTTGTGCTTTTCTCCCGCTTCACCTCTACACTCCATCTCGCTCACTACGATCGGCTTCGGATCCACTCTGTCTACGCATACCCAGATTCAAACACTCGACTGTTGGCTGCCATTCATTCTCTGTCTCTGGACCTTGCGATTGGAATGAACTTCCTTTTTCGCTTCGTCAAGTCTCCACACTCAGCTCTTTCAAGTCTGGCCTTAAAACCCACCTCTTCCCAAAATAGCCTCCCTTCCCTGCCTCTCCCTTGTCTTTAGTTTCTCCAGTTTTAGAGTTATGCATGCGTGTGAATGACTGGTGCGAAAGCGCTTTGATTTGTCTCTGCACAAGATTCAGCGCTATATAAATACCATTATTATTATTATCATTATTATTAAGTGTGGAGGAGGTAGGTGGCAGGATGGTCAAGACAGTGTCCGTTGAGGGTCTGGGTTCCATTCCTACCCTCACCCTGTGTTCCCCTGTGTGACAGGAACAAAATCAAACTGAGCGTCTAGTCATTCGGATGACACGATAAACTGGGGCTTCCGTCTGCAGCATACACTTGGTGCACTGAAAAAGAACCCATGGCAACAAGAGTGTGTTGTCCTCTGTAAAAGAAATGTACTCGCATATGTACACAAATATATAAGTACGCACTAAAGGCCTGACTAAGCACGTTGGGTTATGCTGCTGGTCAGGCATCTGCCTAGCAGATGTGGTGTAGCGTGTATGGATTTGACCGAATGCAGTGACGCCTCCTTGAGAGACTGAAACTGAAAGTGGAGGAGCAAAAAAGCATCAGCCTTCTGGTTCTCACAACATTTAACTGGATTTTATTCACAATTAAAAAGAAACAGCAAGAGTTTGCTTAGCCGTATGAAGAGCACAGGAACAGGAGTCATAATGGCTGCCGGAAAAAGAGGGCGCTAGTCAGGGGGGCAAAGGGGAGGTTACCTACTTCCGGGAGGTTATCGGCCGTAGCTACTTTCGTTTTCTCCGCATAGGTGGATAGTAGTTTGCACAGGACAGGAATGTCAGACCCCTGCCGGAGTCTGCATTAGTGGGTCACGGTTAAGTATGTGTAATTAAATTTGCTTTTCAGTTTCAATTTCTCAAGGAGGCGTCACTGCGTTCAGACAAATCCATATAGGCTACACCACCTCTGTCAGTGCATGCCTATCATATCTGTGTACCTATCAGAGCGGATTTCTTCTGCAGAATTTTTGCCAACACGACCGTTGCCATGGGTTATTTTCCAGTGCACCAAATGCATGCTGCACACGGGACTTCGCCTTATCCTCCCATCCCAACAGATGCTCAGTTTGATTTTTCCAGTCCTGCTGGAGAGAAAGGGTGAGGGTGGGAATGGAACACAGCCCCTCAGGGACAGTGCATGTGACAAGAGGACGCACTGGTTTTCTTCAAGGCCTCAATGGTGATCTGGGGGTCTCCGCACACCCGTGTCTCCAGCTCCTGCCAGGTCAGCAACTCCAGCACTGCTTCCGGGACCACCGTCATCAGCCCCTTCCTGATGGCTGCCAGCTGTAGACAGGGAGAGAGAGAGAGAGACACAGAATCACTTTGAAGTGTATTGTATGGCACTGTTTAAGCCCCCTTCCTGATGGCTGCCAGCTGTAGACAGGGAGAGAGAGAGAGAGACACAGAATCACTTTGAAGTGTATTGTATGGCACTGTTTTGTGTTGTACATATTTCATCAGCCCCTTCCTGATGGCTGCCAGCTGTAGACAGAGAGACACAGCCCGCTTTGCAGTGTGTTGGAATGTACACTATTGTATGGTGCTGTTTTGTGTTGTGTATGTCATCAACCCCTTCCTGACGGCTGCCAGCTGTAGACAGAGAGACACAGCCCGCTTTGCAGTGTGTTGGAATGTACACTATTGTATGGTGCTGTTTTGTGTTGTGTATGTCATCAACCCCTTCCTGACGGCTGCCAGCTGTAGACAGAGAGACACAGCGTGCTTTGTAAAGTGTTGTAATGTGCTGTACTGTTGTATGATGTATGGTGCTGTTATGTGTTGTGTATGTCATCAACCCCTTCCTGACGGCTGCCAGCTGTAGACAGAGAGACACAGCGTGCTTTGTGAAGTGTTGTAATGTGCTGTACTGTTGTATGATGTATGGTGCTGTTATGTGTTGTGTATGTCATCAACCCCTTCCTGACGGCTGCCAGCTGTAGACAGAGAGACACAGCGTGCTTTGTAAAGTGTTGTAATGTGCTGTACTGTTGTATGATGTATGGTGCTGTTATGTGTTGTACATGTGTCATCAGACCTTTTCTGACGTCCGCCAGATGTACACACACACACAGACACATCTCTGCATTAAATTCACAAACTACAGAAATACCCCTACATCATAGAAAACGACGCTCACTCTCACGCACTCACATGAGCGAACACACACACACACACACACGCACACTCCAACAAACACTCCCACACCCACCCACACTCTCTCACACATACAATCACATTTACACACGCTTACACACACACTCACACTCAAAACACCCACCCACACTCACATACCTACACTTACACACACAGAGACTCACACATCTCCCCCCCACCCCACACACACTCCCCCCCCCTCGCCTCTCCCCCCCTCCACACACACACACAGACTACACCCGCCCCTTGCCACCCTCCCCCCCCCACACACACACACACACACACACACACACACACACACTCACAACACACAACACAAGACCCACACCACCACTGCACACAACAAAACCCACCTGTGCCTCGCACTCTGTCATACGGACACGCTTCACCTCCTCCACGTAGCGCCCCCTGGAGGCAAAGTCCAGCGGCTTGGGGTTGCCGTCCTTGTCCACTTGCAGCGCCACCTGTGACCCGTTGCTCAGAGTGAGGCTCCAGTCGCGGGACAGCGCCGTGAAGGCCTCCTCGTCCATGGTCATCATGCTGTCAATCAGCTGTACCTGCGAGTCAGCGTCACCATCTTTTAGCTTCACTTCCACTTTTGACGGACGCAATAGCCGAGTGGTTAAAGCATTGGACTTTCAATCTGAGGGTCCCCGGTTCGAATCTCGGTAACAGCGCCCGGTGGGTAAAGGGTGGAGAATTTTCTGATCTCCCAGGTCAACATATGTGCAGACCTGCTAGTGCCTGAACCCCCTTCGTGTGTGTACGCAAGCAGATGATCAAATACGCACATTAAAAATCCTGTAATCCATGTCATTGTTTGGTGGGTTATGGAAACAACAGCATACCCAGCATGCACACCCCCACAAACGGAGTATGGCTGCCTACATGGTGGGGGGTGTAAATATGGTCATACACGTAAAAGCCCACTCGTGTACATACAAGTGAATGTGGGAATTGCAGCCCACGAACAAAGAAGTAGTAGTTCCAGTTTCTCAAGGTGGTGTCACGGCCTTCGGACAAATCCAAACACGCCACAACCACATCTACCAGCCAGACACCTGACCAGCAGCACAACCCGGTGCATTTAGTCAGGCATTGAGTGCATGCGTATATGTCAGAGTGGATTTCTTCCAAAGAACTTTGCCTGAGGACAGCCAACACTCTCATTGCCGTGGGTTCTTTTCAGTGCCCCAACTGTGCGCTGAGGACAGCCAACACTCTCATTGCCGTGGGTTCTTTTCAGTGCCCCAACTGTGCGCTGAGGACAGCCAACACTCTCATTGCCGTGGGTTCTTTTCAGTGCCCCAACTGTGCGCTGAGGACAGCCAACACTCTCATTGCCGTGGGTTCTTTTCAGTGCCCCAACTGTGCGCTGAGGACAGCAACACTCTCATTGCCGTGGGTTCTTTTCAGTGCCCCAAGTGCTTGCTGCAGACACAGGACCGTGGTTCATCGCCTCATCCGATGACTTGATGCTGCTTTGACTTGCCAGTCCAATTTGGGAGAAAGGGCGAGAGCGGAAAACAAACCCTGACCCTGACAATCAATGTACTGACAGACAGGCTTCCTGACCCCTTGTGCCACCTAGCATTCAGCACTGCTGCTTTTAGTCCAACAGACTCATGTCCTTTAGATATAACCACACAAACCCCATGCTTATCCCAGGGCTAGGCCTGCCTCAACGCTTCCCGAACACAAAGCCAAACCAAACTAAAAAAACAAAACAAGAAAACCAACAACAAAAAGAGTGCTATTTGGATGCTGAAAGTCACTGGTGGCTATCCCATCATCAATGTTCAGTTTCCAGCACTTTATTTTTCACTTTGCTTTGGAAATGCATAAATTCTGGGGTTTGTTTTGTTGTTGTTGTTGTTTGTTGTTTTTTAATGCATTAAGGGGAGAGAAGCAAGTCTTCACCTCGGCCGAATCCAGCGACTGGAAGTCCCGTGTCCAGGAGGTGCTCTCCCCTACCAGTTTCTTCCACACAAACGATGGCAATGATAATACCTGGAAAAGAAGAGAGAAAAAAAAAAAAGATGATGAAGATATTAAGGGAAAACAATATGTGTTCATCTTTTAAATACTGCTGCGTTATGACAATGACTAAGAGAATCAGGTTTAATGAAGACTAAAGGTCTTATAGTCTTTTACAGCCACTGGAGCAGGTAATTCATATCCACTGTGTCTAGGGCCTGGCACAGGAAGGCAGGGCCAACACTCTCCTTGTATATATGTAATACTTTTATTGTATAACCTTTATTATAGTGATAATATTACTAATAATGATGTGGGTTTTTATAGCGCCTGTTTTCTAAACAGGGCTGTAGGTGCTTAAAAAAACAAAACAATGGGGGTAAACAGAACCACACACACACAC
The DNA here is from genome assembly GCF_041734735.1 of Babylonia areolata. Classification (NCBI taxonomy): domain Eukaryota; kingdom Metazoa; phylum Mollusca; class Gastropoda; order Neogastropoda; family Buccinidae; genus Babylonia; species Babylonia areolata. Next base: position 64,399,392 of record NC_134878.1, on the reverse strand, counting down.
AGACACAAGTTGTTACACCACACACACACACACAGACACAAGTTGTTACACCACACACACACACACACACACAGACACAAGTTGTTACACCACACACACACACAGACACAAGTTGTTACACCACACACACACACACACACACAGTTACCACACACACACAGACACAAGTTGTTACACCACACACACACACACACACACAGACACAAGTTGTTACACCACACACACACAAACACACACAAGTTGTTACACCACACACACACACACAGACACAAGTTGTTACACCACACACACAAGTTGTTACACCACACACACACACACAGACACAAGTTGTTACACCACACACACACACACAGACACAAGTTGTTACACCACACACACACACACACACACACACAGACACAAGTTGTTACACCACACACACACACACAGACACAAGTTGTTACACCACACACACACACACACAGACACAAGTTGTTACACCACACACACACACACAGACACAAGTTGTTACACCACACACACACACACACACAAGTTGTTACACCACACACACACACACACACAAGTTGTTACACCACACACACACACACAGACACAAGTTGTTACACCACACACACACACACACACAGACACAAGTTGTTACACCACACACACACACACACACACAAGTTGTTACACCACACACACACACACACACAAGTTGTTACACCACACACACACACACACACACAAGTTGTTACACCACACACACACACACACACAAGTTGTTACACCACACACACACACACACACAAGTTGTTACACCACACACACACACACACACAAGTTGTTACACCACACACACACACACAGACACAAGTTGTTACACCACACACACACACACAGACACAAGTTGTTACACCACACACACACACACACACAAGTTGTTACACCACACACACACACACAGACACAAGTTGTTACACCACACACACACACACACACACAAGTTGTTACACCACACACACACACACACACAAGTTGTTACACCACACACACACACACACACAAGTTGTTACACCACACACACACACACACAGACAGACAAGTTGTTACACCACACACACACACACACAGACACAAGTTGTTACACCACACACACACACACACACACAAGTTGTTACACCACACACACACACACACACACAAGTTGTTACACCACACACACACACACACACACAAGTTGTTACACCACACACACACACACACACAAGTTGTTACACCACACACACACACACACACAAGTTGTTACACCACACACACACACACACACAAGTTGTTACACCACACACACACACACACACAAGTTGTTACACCACACACACACACACACACAAGTTGTTACACCACACACACACACACACACAAGTTGTTACACCACACACACACACACACACAAGTTGTTACACCACACACACACACACACACAAGTTGTTACACCACACACACACACACACACAAGTTGTTACACCACACACACACACAGACACAAGTTGTTACACCACACACACACACACACAAGTTGTTACACCACACACACACACACACAAGTTGTTACACCACACACACACACACACAAGTTGTTACACCACACACACACACACACACAAGTTGTTACACCACACACACACACACAGACACAAGTTGTTACACCACACACACACACACACACAAGTTGTTACACCACACACACACACACACACACACAAGTTGTTACACCACACACACACACACACACAAGTTGTTACACCACACACACACACACACACACAAGTTGTTACACCACACACACACACACACACAAGTTGTTACACCACACACACACACACACACACAAGTTGTTACACCACACACACACACACACACAAGTTGTTACACCACACACACACACAGACACAAGTTGTTACACCACACACACACACACACAAGTTGTTACACCACACACACACAGACACAAGTTGTTACACCACACACACACACACACACAAGTTGTTACACCACACACACACACACACACAAGTTGTTACACCACACACACACACACACACACAAGTTGTTACACCACACACACACACACAGACACAAGTTGTTACACCACACACACACACACACAAGTTGTTACACCACACACACACACAGACAGACAAGTTGTTACACCACACACACACACAGACACAAGTTGTTACACCACACACACACACACACACACAAGTTGTTACACCACACACACACACAGACACACAAGTTGTTACACCACACACACACACACACACAAGTTGTTACACCACACACACACACACACACACAAGTTGTTACACCACACACACACACACACACAAGTTGTTACACCACACACACACACACACAAGTTGTTACACCACACACACACACACAAACAGAACACACACAAATGCACACACACATACATGCACACAACACACATACACATGCACACACACATACTTGCACACAACAAACACACACATACAAATACAACAAACACACATACACACACACACACAAACAACTCACACACACACACGCACACACACAACAAACACACACATATACACAAACAACACAACACACACACGCACACACAAACAACAACACACCCACAACACACCCACAAGAAACAAACACACTGAACCACACAAAGAAAGACAGCAGTAGAACATCAGTCAGCAACATCCTATCCTGACACACAGGCCTCCATGACGGAGCACCAGCACTGACCAGGTTTTCCTTGCTGCCAAAGCAGGCGCCCATCAGCTTGCCGATCCACAAACCCACAACAAACACACACAACACACATACAAACACACACACACACACACACACATACAAACAAAACACAAACACACACACACCAAACACTCTAAGACACACTCGTTGTGAACACCAGTCGGCAATACCCTGCAGTGACGGCACACACAGGCCTCCATGGTGAACCACGGGAACTGACCAGGTTTTCCTTGCTGCGGAAGCAGGCGCCCATCAGCTTGCCGATCCACTCGTACTTGTCCCAGTCCTGACAGGCGCTGCTGGGCACGTACACGTCCCTGTTGGTGTTGCTGTCCTCATACTTCTGTTGGCCGCCGACACACACCACATCATCACTAGAGACTCATCTTGCCGCCAACACATACCACATCATCACTAAAGTCTCTTGCCACCAACACACACCACACCATCACTAAAGACTCATCTTGCCGCCAACACACACCACATCATCACTAAAGACTCATCATGCCACCAACACACACCACATCATCACTAAAGACTCATCTTGCCGCCAACACACACCAAATCATCACTAGAGACTCATCTTGCCGCCAACACACACCACACCATCACTAAAGACTCATCTTGCCGCCAACACACACCACATTATCACTAAAGACTCATCTTGCCGCCAACACACACCACATCATCACTAGAGACTCATCTTGCCGCCAACACACACCACACCATCACTAAAGACTCATCTTGCCGCCAACATGCACCACACCATCACTAAAGACTCTTGCCACCAACACACACCACATCATCACTAGAGACTCATCATGCCACCAACACACACCACATCATCACTAGAGACTCATCTTGCCACCAACACACACCACATCATCACTAAAGACTCCTGCCACCAACACACACCACATCATCACTAGAGACTCATCTTGCCACCAACACACACCACATCATCACTAAAGTCTCTTGCCACCAACACACACCACATCATCACTAAAGACTCCTGCCACCAACACACACCACATCATCACTAGAGACTCATCTTGCCGCCAACACATACCACATCATCACTAAAGTCTCTTGCCACCAACACACACCACATCATCACTAGAGACTCATCTTGCCGCCAACACATACCACATCATCACTAAAGTCTCTTGCCACCAACACACACCACACCATCACTAGAGACTCATCTTGCCACCAACACACACCACATCATCACTAGAGACTCATCTTGCCACCAACACACACCACATCATCACTAAAGACTCATCTTGCCGCCAACACACACCACATCATCACTAAAGACTCATCTTGGCGCCAACACACACCACATCATCACTAAAGACTCTTGCCACCAACACACACCACATCATCACTAAAGACTCATCTTGCCACCAACACACACCACACCATCACTAAAGACTCATCTTGCCACCAACACACACCACATCATCACTAAAGACTCATCATGCCGCCAACACATACCACATCATCACTAGAGACTCATCTTGCTGCCAACACACACCACATCATCACTAAAGACTCATCATGCCACCAACACACACCACATCATCACTAAAGACTCATCTTGCCGCCAACACACACCACATCATCACTAAAGACTCATCATGCCACCAACACACACCACATCATCACTAAAGACTCATCATGCCGCCAACACACACCACATCATCACTAAAGACTCATCTTGCCACCAACACACACCACATCATCACTAGAGACTCATCTTTTTAAAACCTATCTATAAGTACTCTCAGCTTCCTTTTCTCCAACACCACCCATGTCAGCTCACTTTGGATGTATGTAGAGTGTGAAAGGGAGAGTGTGAGTGGGGTTAGGGGTCTTTGAGAAAGAGTGGTCATGAACGTTTTATGTTACTTGTAATATTTTTCTTTCATGTAAAGTGCCCTGAGCTCTTAGTGAGAAAGAGCACTATATAAATGAACGGTATTATTATCATATCATTCGTGTTTAAGATTTTAAAAACTTCTTCTTCTTCCTTTGAGGGCTGCGATTCCCACATTCACCTTATACCCGACTGGGCTTTACGTACATGACCGGTTTTTACCCCCACCATGTAGGCAGCCATACTCCGTTTTGTTTCAAGAAGGTAATGGAACAAGCAGTTTTACGGTTTTTTTCTCTCTCTTTTTTTTTTTTTTTTCCACATCCAGCCCTCTGGGCAAAAAGGAAAGTGACAACAAAATTTCTGAAATACAAACAAAATAAATATATGCAAAGATCATATTCCATAAAGGAGAAGAGAGAGAAAGACAGAGCAAGAGACACATGGTGTATGTGTGTGGTTCGTCCGTCGGGATCGACGAGGACCATCTAGTCATCCTGGGGGTGGGTGGGCTGGGCTCTGTGGGTGCGCAGATGACTGGTCAGGCCAATCTGCGCCCGGAAGGTTCTAACGCAGTGTGGACAGGGGATGGTGGCGGCTGTCGGGGACTTGCTGGCACTGCTTTTCCTGGCCTGTCTGCGTTGCTCTGCTGCAGCGATTCTGTTGGCCTCACAGGATTTGGCGCCTTTGTGGACAGCTGAACGCCACTTTGGTCTGTCCATTGCATTCAGCTCCCATGTGTCATGGCTGATGTTGAAGGCCTTCAGAGAAGCTTTCAGAGTGTCTTTGAAGCGCTTCTTTTGGCCTCCATGGGAGCGCTTGCCATGTTGGAGTTCGCCGGTGTATGTACACAGTTATCAAGGACGTACAGATCATTCATTCAATTGTGCTTTTAAAATGTTGTATTTTCCTTACACAATTTTGTTTTCTTATATAATAAATAATAATAATGGTATTTATATAGTGCTGAATCTTGTGCATAGACAAATCAAAGTGCTTTTGCACCAGTCATTCTCACACATGCATAACTCTAAAACTGGAGAATATGAAGACAAGGAAGAGGCAGGGAAGGGAGGCTATTTTGGGAAGAGGTGGGTTTTAAGGCCAGACTTGAAAGAGCTGAGTGTGGAGACTTGACGAAGCAAAAGAGGAAGTTCATTCCAACTGCAAGGTCCAGAGACAGAGAAAGAACGGCGGCCAACAGTCGAGAGTTTGAATCTGGGTATGCGTATATGGAGTGGATCCGAAGCTGATCGTAGTGAACGAGATGGAGTGTAGAGGTGAAGGCAGCCACAGAGATAGGAAGGGGCTGATTTATATAATGACTGATATGTACATAGTAATTATGGAAGGGTGAACCAGGTATTCATTTATATTTACCTCACTTATTCATCTGTTGATAAGGATTTGAACGAGCCAAAACAAAATTTTAAGTTTTATTTGGTTGCAGCTGACAATAAAGCCTTTTGAATTGAAGTGTGTGTGGTGTTTTCTGTACTGGTAATGACAACAACAGTTCTAGCACACATATGTGTGCATACACACACACACACACACACACAAACACATATGCACACATACACTAACATGCACACACAATTTTCTTCTCTCACATGATAAAAATCATCTCTCTCTTTTTATTTTTTTCATCCTATCAGAAATACAGAACAGTCACACCCATATTCCAGCACACACACACACACACACACACACACACATATATATATATACAACATACACACACTCACATACATGATACACATACAATGAGAACACAGACACACATTCACACACCTATAGTTCCCCTCAGCCCATATGCATGCACACACACACACAGACACACTCTTTTTCTCAAACATGCACACACACACACACTCTCTCTGACACACATGTACATGCACACACATTCTCTTTCACTCTCTATCTCTTCAAACACACACACACACACTCTCTCTCACACAAACTCTCCCTGACACACACACACACTCTTTCTCAGACACACACACACTCCCCCCCCCCCCCCCTCTCCCCCGACATCCCCCCCATGCAGTGACCTGGTTGGGGGCGCGGATGAAGAACGGGAGGGGGACGGGGCAGTCGGGGGTGGTGGGGCACAGCTCCTCGGCCACGTCCGACAGGCTGTCACGGAATCCTCCCCCCTGGTCAATGATGCCCTCCGACAGGAACTTGCACTCCCACCACTGGTCATTGCGTGTCGACCACCTGGAGCAAGGGCATGGCTTGTTTATTTAGTTATATATCTATGTCCTGTGTGCAGCACACACCTGGAGCAAGGGCATGGCTTGTTTATTTAGTTATATATCTATGTCCTGTGTGCAGCACACACCTGGAGCAAGGGCATGGCTTGTTTATTTAGTTATATATCTATGTCCTGTGTGCAGCACACACCTGGAGCAAGGGCATGGCTTGTTTATTTAGTTATATATCTATGTCCTGTGTGCAGCACACACCTGGAGCAAGGGCATGGCTTGTTTATTTAGTTATATATCTATGTCCTGTGTGCAGCACACACCTGGAGCAAGGGCATGGCTTGTTTATTTAGTTATATATCTATGTCCTGTGTGCAGCACACACCTGGAGCAAGGGCATGGCTTGTTTATTTAGTTATATATCTATGTCCTGTGTGCGACACACACCTGGAGCAAGGGCATGGCTTGTTTATTTAGTTATATATCTATGTCCTGTGTGCGACACACACCTGGAGCAAGGGCATGGCTTGTTTATTTAGTTATATATCTATGTCCTGTGTGCAGCACACACCTGGAGCAAGGGCATGGCTTGTTTATTTAGTTATATATCTATGTCCTGTGTGCAGCACACACCTGGAGCAAGGGCATGGCTTGTTTATTTAGTTATATATCTATGTCCTGTGTGCAGCACACACCTGGAGCAAGGGCATGGCTTGTTTATTTAGTTATATATCTATGTCCTGTGTGCAGCACACACCTGGAGCACAGAAAACAGAACCCACGGCGACAAAAGTGTTGTCCTCTGGCAAAATACTGTAGAAGAATGCCTCCTTGAAAAATTAAAACTGAACTTCAGTGTACATCAATAGTTATTTTGAATTAAAGTTTCGTAAAAAATTGTAAAACACCTTTTGGAAATTCAAGTGTGCTTTATCTAAAGACAAACCATACGTTGAAGAAATAAACAAGTTAACTCACTCAGGACGACAAGTTTTCTCCCTTGCTTTTCCCCACAGACAGCCTATTTGTAAGGGTTAGGAAAAAAATTACAAAAAATACAAAATACTGTGTAAGAAAATGAAACGTGTTGAGCTATTACATGTAAAAAAAATCAAATTTCTCATCTTATTTTTACAGTTTTGCCATATGTAGAAAATACTGCCAATTTTTCACCCCGAATCACCATACCCATGCTCGCTTTCTGCATTAAATTCGCTTTCTTCTTCGTCATCATCCACCTCTTCAATGTCCGACCCTTCAGTTTGTAGCATTTCAAGTACTTCGGCAACCCTAAAACATTGCCGTCACTGCCTTGTTTGCTTCACAACATTCCAAGAAGAGCCCGCTTTGCTAACAGGCTGGGACGCGAGCAGACGACCGGTCAGTGACTTTGCCAGCGTGTGTGCGAGACAGGCCACACATCCCATATTAACCAATCATACTGTTCGATTGTGGAGTGACCCAGAATAGTGCACTCTGCTTGGCTAATCACAAAATCACGTGTATAGCGCATGATGGAATTTTACTTTTGGAGAATGCTATTCCATTCCTTCGTCCGAAACCGAATACGTTTTGTGTAGGAATGCGTGAGCATTCCTTCGTCCGGAAAGAGTTAACAGATGAATCTATATGTGAGTATATTACTGAAAAATATGACACAGAAACACTCAACAAAACCACTTTGTTGGAAACTGATCGTGTGGCAGACAAACTATTTATTGACTTTCTTCTTTTGAAAATAAGATGTAAAACCATAGGTTATGCTGTGATGAGGAAACAAGAAAACAACCGGGGGGAAAATTGAAAGGTTACAAAAGGAAACTGATCTTTTAGAAAAGGAAGAGCATGGATAAGAAAATGATCTGACGCTGCTAAAAGAAAAACATCAACAATAAGTTTCAGTAACACAACGTTGTTTTATATATATATATAAACACACACACACACACACACATATATATATATATATATATATATATATATATATATATTTTTTTTTTTATAATTTATAGTCATGTTCATTGTTATTGTGTGTTTATCTTATTTATCATTGTTGTTTATGATCAGTTTCCGTTTCAAGGTGTAAAGAACAGAGCAGACAGATCCATACAAGCTACAGCACATCTGCTGTTAAAAAACTAAACAAAAAACATCATCAGATCCCTGACCTTTGCATAAATCCAACACTCTGATCAGGCCGGGAAGCCTAGTGTTGTGGAACACACTGACATAAATCCAACACTCTGATCAGGTCTGGGAAGCCTAGTGTTGTGGAACACACTGACATAAATCAACACTCTGATCAGGCCGAGAAGCCTAGTGTTGTGGAACACACTGACATATGAAATTAAATAATAATTCCACATTCTCACATGCCAAAAGGAATGACTTAGTCCTCCCTCAAATTCCCCCCCCCCCCCCTTCCTTTGTCTAACACCACTCTTGGTAAAAAGAAGTGAACCGAAAGAAGGACCCCCCCTTCCTTTGTCTAACACCACTCTTGGTAAAAAGAAGTGAACTGAAAGAAGGAAGGAGGGAGGGAAGGAAGGCAGGGACCAACCTATAGTGCAGAGGCTTGGTGTTGCGGTCGCGGGGTTTCAAACCCTCAAACAGCTGCATGAAGACGGTGGACTTGCACTCTGGGTCCTGGGAAGGGTCACACCGGTGCTCCATGGCTGCCCGACGGTTTATGTACACCACCGGTTTGTCGTTGGGGCTGGCGTGTGCAGACAGTAAAGGGAGGGAGCATCATGAACACGTGTGTGTGGGGGCCGTGCTGTGCTTGGAAAGTTCGTCGCTCATTTTACTTGTTCCATCATGTGCGCTGTAGCTGAGCGGTTATAGAGCACTGGCCTTTCATTCTTAGCGTCCTGGGTTTGAACCCCTGACTGCAGGTTCAGGATGGAGAATTCTCCAATCTCCTGCTAATGCCTGAGCCCCCCCCCCCCCCCCCCCCTCCCTTTTGTGCATTTACACATGCAGAAGATCAAGTACGCATGTTGAAGATCCTATAATCCTTGTCAGTGTAGGGTTGTGGAAACACAAACATACCCAGTATGCACACCCCTGAAAGCGATGTATGGCTGCCTGAATGGTGATGTTAAAATCAGCCCTACGCTTTTACAAATCCCACTTGTATATACTATTGAACATGGGAGTTGCAGCCCATGAACAACAAGAAAAGAAAAAAAAAGTTCATTAATAAGTGCAGGCTGCACTCAATATAATAACATGATATTAAATTTGAAGTAAAAAGACTAAAGCGTTGGACTTTCAATCGGAGGGTCCCGGGTTCGAATCACGGTGACGGCGCCTGGTCGGTAAAGGGTGGAGATTTTTCCGATCTCCCAGGTCAACATATGTGCAGACCTGCTAGTGCCTGAACCCCCCTCGTGTGTATACGCAAGCAGAAGATCAAATACGCATGTTAAAGATCCTGTAATCCATGTCAGCGTTCGGTGGGTTATGGAAACAAGAACATACCCCAGCATGCACACCCCCGAAAGCGGAGCATGGCTGCCTACACAGCGGGTAAAAACGGTCATACACGTAAAAGCCCACTCGTGTGCATACGAGTGAACGTGGGAGTTGCAGCCCACGAACGCAGAAGAAGAAGTAGAAGTAAAAAGACAGAACCTTCAAGATGCAAGGGAAAAATAAGATGATGACTTATCAATAGCAGAGATCATATCAACATTTTTCCAATCTGCAGATCAATTTGATGGTGAATCCAACGACAGACCCCCAGCCCCTTCCCCAGGCTGGAAGAGAAAGGAACACAATCTCCAATGACATGCAATTTTTTTTTTATATACAGTGTGAGACTTTTCAAGACAAACCTATGTCGGTTTGCAGCAGAGATGCTCAAACTGTTTCCATCATATTAAAAAACCCAGCTAATTGTACTTACTCAGAAGCTGTATCCTTCAGAAACGTTTCAATGAGATTCAGCCTCTTTTTGGACAATGGTAATAGCTGGCGAATTTTCTGCAACAACACATAGGATGGTTTGATTCAGTGTACAAAAACCCTGCATGCTATGCCCACAATAGGGCTGTCTCAGGTAATAGCTGGCGTATTTTCTGCAACAACACATAGGATGGTTTGATTCAGTGTGTACAAACATCCTGCATGCTATGCCCACAACAGGGCTGTCTCTAACCCTGGGTTACATCTCATCTGAACGCTGAGTGAACAACATTCAAATATTCATGCATACAGACACTCACACACACTTGGATGACTTGACTTGTGCCTCTTGACTGCTTGTGGAGCACAGGGCTGCTGCAGCACTCCTTGTGGAGCATAGGGCTGCTACAGCACTCCTTGTGGAGCATAGGGCTGCTACAGCACTCCTTGTGGAGCATAGGGCTGCTACAGCACTCCTTGTGGAGCATAGGGCTGCTACAGCACTCCTTGTGGAGCATAGGGCTGCTACAACACTCCTTGTGGAGCACAGGGCTGCAACAGTACTCCTTGTGGAGCATAGGGCTGCTACAGCACTCCTTGTGGAGCACAGGGCTGCAACAGCACTCCTTGTGGAGCACAGGGCTGCTACAGCACTCCTTGTGGAGCATAGGGCTGCTACAGCACTCCTTGTGGAGCACAGGGCTGCTACAGCACTCCTTGTGGAGCACAGGGCTGCTACAGCACTCCTTGTGGAGCATAGGGCTGCTACAGCACTCCTTGTGGAGCATAGGGCTGCTACAGCACTCCTTGTGGAGCATAGGGCTGCTACAGCACTCCTTGTGGAGCATAGGGCTGCTACAGCACTCCTTGTGGAGCATAGAGCTGCTACAGCACTCCTTGTGGAGCATAGGGCTGCTACAGCACTCCTTGTGGAGCACAGGGCTGCAACAGCACTCCTTGTAGAGCATAGGGCTGCTACGGCACTCCTTGTGGAGCACAGGGCTGCTACAGCACTCCTTGTGTAGCATAGGGCTGCATAGGGCTGCTACAGCACTCCTTGTGGAGCATAGGGCTGCATAGGGCTGCTACAGCACTCCTTGTGGAGCATAGGGCTGCAACAGCACTCCTTGTGGAGCATAGGGCTGCTACAGCACTCCTTGTGGAGCATAGGGCTGCTACAGCACTCCTTGTGGAGCATAGGGCTGCAACAGCACTCCTTGTGGAGCACAGGGCTGCTACAACACTCCTTGTGGAGCACAGGGCTGCTACAGCACTCCTTGTGGAGCACAGGGCTGCTACAGCACTCCTTGTGGAGCATAGGGCTGCTACAGCACTCCTTGTGGAGCATAGGGCTGCTACAGCACTCCTTGTGGAGCACAGGGCTGCTACGGCACTCCTTGTGGAGCATAGGGCTGCTACAGCACTCCTTGTGGAGCATAGGGCTGCTACGGCACTCCTTGTGGAGCATAGAGTTGATACAGCACTCCTTGTGGAGCACAGGGCTGCTACAGCACTCCTTGTGTAGCATAGGGCTGCATAGGGCTGCTACAGCACTCCTTGTGGAGCATAGGGCTGCATAGGGCTGCTACAGCACTCCTTGTGGAGCACAGGGCTGCTACAGCACTCCTTGTGGAGCATAGGGCTGCATAGGGCTGCTACAGCACTCCTTGTGGAGCATAGGGCTGCTACAGCACTCCTTGTGGAGCACAGGGCTGCTACAGCACTCCTTGTGGAGCATAGGGCTGCAACAGCACTCCTTGTGGAGCATAGGGCTGCTACAGCACTCCTTGTGGAGCATAGGGCTGCAACAGCACTCCTTGTGGAGCATAGGGCTGCAACAGCACTCCTTGTGGAGCATAGGGCTGCTACAGCACTCCTTGTGGAGTATAGGGCTGCTACAGCACTCTTTGTGGAGCACAGGGCTGCAACAGCACTCCTTGTGGAGCATAGGGCTGCTACAGCACTCCTTGTGGAGCATAGGGTTGCTACAGCACTCCTTGTGGAGCACAGGGCTGCTACAGCACTCCTTGTGGAGCACAGGGCTGCAACAGCACTCCTCCAGCGGACTGGGGCTGTCCTCTTCAGCCAGGTCCATGTCCATCCAGCTGCCTTCATCTCATGCTCCGTGCTTCTTCTCCAGGTCTGCTGTGGTCTGCCCACTCTCCTCTTTCCTTGGGGGTTCCATTCAAGTGCCTGTCTTGTGGTGTCGTCTGGAGGCTTTCGCAGGGTGTGGCCTATCCAGCCCCATTTCCTCCTCTCCAGATCTCCTCACTGATGGGCACCTGGTTGGTTCTTCTCCTGAGGCAGGCGTTTGATATGGTCCCCTGTCCATCTGATGTTTAAGATATGGCGCAGGCATCTGTTGATGAAGGCCTGTAGTTTGTTTGTGTTTGTCTTGGTTGTTCGCCATGTTTCAGAGCCGTACAAGAGGACTGCTTTGACAGTGGTGTTGAAGATCCTCACTCACACATACACACACACAAACACATACTTGAACATGTTCTCACTGAAACACAAACATGCACACCTGCAGACATACAGACACACATACAGCCACACATTCACTTTGTATTTGAGTGTCTGCTAAACTGGAATAAATGAAAAATCAAAGATGACGTTCAAATCATAAATCTAGCTCCACTTCTTGCAGACACATCACACGTGTACAGAACAGGCAACAATGTCTTGTAAGATGCTGATGAAGTCAGTGTCAGAAGGCGGTGTTGTGCTGTGGGTGGTGACTGACACAGCGTCAGGGTGTGGCTGGACTGGTCAACACAGGAGTGACAGCCCCTCCCACACTGTGCACAGGTCAAGTCTGACGCAGGTCTGTCTGTCTGTCTGGCTTTGCGCCTTTCTCCTCTTGTCGCTTTGCCTTGGAACACTAGGCGATCGTCTTGTCAAACTTGTTGAGCTTTTTGTACAACGTTTGCCTCCAAGCTGATCGTTCTGAGACTACAGCTTCCCAGGTGTTCAGGTCAATGTTCAAGGCCTTCAAAGGTGTATCAATGATAAACATCATGCGTTGAACAGAGCTGAGAACCAATCTTGTTTGAAGGTATTCAAACAAACTTTTGAGTTGAGGGGGGGAGGGGTTGAGAGAGGGGAGGAGGTAGGGAAGGGGGTAGGTACCTGTAGACACCTGTAGGATCAGTGAGAGGGGAGGGAGGAGAGAGGGGAGGAGGTAGGGAAGGGGGTAGGTACCTGTAGACACCTGTAGGATCAGTGAGAGGGGAGGGAGGAGAGAGGGAGGGGGAGGGAGGGGGTAGGTACCTGTAGACACCTGTAGGATCAGTGAGAGGGGAGGGAGGAGAGAGGGAGGGGGAGGGAGGGGGTAGGTACCTGTAGATACCTGCAGGATCAGAGAGTGAGAGGGGAAGGGGGGTAGAGAGGGAGGGGGAGGGAGGGAGGGGGTAGGTACCTGTAGACACCTGTAGGATCAGTGAGAGGGGAGGGAGGAGAGAGGGAGGGGGAGGGAGGGGGTAGGTACCTGTAGACACCTGTAGAATCAGTGAGAGGGGAGGGAGGAGAGAGGGAGGGGGAGGGAGGGGGTAGGTACCTGTAGACACCTGTAGGATCAGTGAGAGGGGAGGGAGGAGAGAGGGAGGGGGAGGGAGGGGGTAGGTACCTGTAGACACCTGTAGGATCAGTGAGAGGGGAGGGAGGAGAGAGGGAGGGGGAGGGAGGGGGTAGGTACCTATAGACACCTGTAGGATCAGAGAGTGAGAAGGGAAGGGGGTAGAGAGGGAGGGGGAGGGAGGGTGAGGGTAGGTACCTGTAGACACCTGTAGGATCAGAGAGTGAGAGGGGAATGGGGGGAGAGAGGGAGGGGGGGAGAGGGGGAAGGTACCTACAGGATCAAAGAGGGAGGGGGGAGAGAGGGGGAAGGTACCTGTAGGATCAAAGAGGGAGAGGGAGAGAGAGGGGGAGGTACCTGTAGGATCAAAGAGAGAGGGGGAGAGAGGGGAGGTGTACCTGTAGGATCAAAGAGGGAGGGTGGAGCAGGTACCTGTAGGATCAAAGAGGGAGGGTGAGGGTGGGGAAGGTACCTGTAGGATCAAAGAGGGAGGGGGAGAGAGGGTGGAGGTACATGTTGGATCAAAGAGGGAGAGGGAGAGAGAGGGGGAGGTACCTGTAGGATCAAAGAGAGAGGGGGAGGGTGGGGCAGGTACCTGTAGGATCAAAGATGGAGGGGAAGGGTGGGGCAGGTACCTGTAGGATCAGAGGGAGGGGAAGGGTGGGGCAGGTACCTGTAGGATCAGAGGGAGGGTAAGGGTGGGGGCAGGTACCTGTAGGATCAAAGAGGGAGGGGAAGGGTGGGGCAGGTACCTGTAGGATCAGAGGGAGGGGAAGGGTGGGGCAGGTACCTCTAGGATCAAAGAGGGAGGGGGAGGGTGGGGCAGGTTCCTGTAGGATCAAAGAGGGAGGGTGAGGGTGGGGAAGGTACCTGTAGGATCAGAGGGAGGGGGAGGGTGGGGCAGGTACTTGTAGGACCAAAGAGGGAGGGGGAGGGTGGGGCAGGTACCTGTAGGATCAGAGGGAGGGGGAGGGTGGGGAAGGTACCTGTAGGATCAAAGAGGGAGGGGAAGGGTGGGGCAGGTACCTGTAGGATCAGAGGGAGGGTGAGGGTGGGGCAGGTACCTGTAGGATCAAAGAGGGAGGGGAAGGGTGGGGCAGGTACCTGTAGGATCAGAGGGAGGGGGAGGGTGGGGCAGGTACCTGTAGGATCAGAGGGAGGGTAAGGGTGGGGCAGGTACCTGTAGGATCAGAGGGAGGGTGAGGGTGGGGCAGGTACCTGTAGGATCAAAGAGGGAGGGGAAGGGTGGGGCAGGTACCTGTAGGACCAAAGAGGGAGGGGGAGGGTGGGGCAGGTACCTGTAGGATCAGAGGGAGGGGGAGGGTGGGGCAGGTACCTGTAGGATCAAAGAGGGAGGGTGAGGGTGGGGAAGGTACCTGTAGGATCAAAGAGGGAGGGTGAGGGTGGGGCAGGTACCTGTAGGATCAAAGAGGGAGGGTGAGGGTGGGGCAGGTACCTGTAGGATCAGAGGGAGGGGGAGGGTGGGGCAGGTACCTGTAGGATCAAAGAGGGAGGGTGAGGGTGGGGAAGGTACCTGTAGGATCAGAGGGAGGGGGAGGGTGGGGCTGGTACCTGCAGACACTTGTAGGATCCCATGGAGTGCTGCCAGGCGGGCACCATGTGGTCCAACACACTGTCCAGGAGGAGCATCACCCTGCACACACACACATGTACTTACACACACATGTAGTTACACACACATGTAATTACATACACACACACACATAGTTACACACACACACACAGTTACACACACACACACACACACATAGTTACACACATACACACATGTAGTTACACACACATAGTTACACACACACACACAGTTACAAACACACACACATGTAGTTACACACACACACACACATAGTTACACACACACATGTAGTTACACACAGTTACACACACACACACATAGTTACACACACACACACAGTTACACACACACACATATAGTTACACACATACTTACACACACACACACACACACACACACACACACACACATGTATAGTTACACACACATACAATTACACACACACATACAGTTACACACACAAAATAGTTACACACCCACACATAAAGTTACACACACACATAAAGTTACACACATATATAGTTACACACACATATAGCCACACACACACACATATCGTTACACACACATACAGTTACACACACACACACATAACGTTACACACATATATAGTTAAACACATATATAGCTACACACACACACACATGAATGCACACACATCTTTTGTACTTTTAAATTTAAACTGACATTGAACACTTTAATGCTATGCTCTACCAATCACTGTCATAAATGACATTATTTTTTTTATTTTCTATACATTTTCTTATTCTTTATTTTTTCAGTGAAGACAGTTATTTGAAAACTAATTACCAATGCAGGTAATTTTTGTTTAAATAGGCTTTCATGGACATATAAAAAATATTGGAGCAACACACTTTTTGTACACACACCCACACATTTTCTTAATGTAACATACACACACACACACACCTGCGCGCACACACACACACACACATTCACATACTCGCATGCTTACATAGTAATTTATTATCCTTCCCTTGATATTTTTTCCTACCCTCGTCTAAATATCACTTGAGTGAAAAGACGTTAAACTAAAGAACACACACACACACACAGACCCACAGAGACACACACACACACACACACAACACAACACTCACACACACACACCCACCCACACCGACAACCCACCTCTGCAGGACGCTGGACCTCTTGTAGAGCACGTCAGGGTTGCAGGCCTCCAGGATGGGGTAGCGCACCAGGTTCTTACTGCTGAAGAAGTCCCGGTCAAAGCCCAGCGAGCGCTCCTCCGTGGACTGCAGCTTCAGCCCTCGTATCCTGGTGTCGATCCCTCCGGCTGAAGACAAAGCTATTGGATAAGTGAACACAGTACAGTGCCCCTTGACGTGACATCCCTCCAGCTGAGGACAAAGCTATTGGATAAGTGAACACAGTACAGTGCCCCTTGACGTGACATCCCTCCAGCTGAAGACAAAGCTATTGGATAAGTGAACACAGTACAGTGCCCCTTGACGTGACATCCCTCCAGCTGAGGACAAAGCTATTGGATAAGTGAACACAGTACAGTGCCCCTTGACGTGACATCCCTCCAGCTGAGGACAAAGCTATTGGATAAGTGAACACAGTACAGTGCCCCTTGACGTGACATCCCTCCAGCTGAGGACAAAGCTACTGGATAAGTGAACACGGTACAGTGCCCCTTGACGTGACATCCCTCCAGCTGAAGACAAAGCTATTGGATAAGTGAACACAGTACAGTGCCCCTTGACGTGACATCCCTCCAGCTGAAGACAAAGCTATTGGATAAGTGAACACAGTACAGTGCCCCTTGACGTTATCCCTCCAGCTGAGGACAAAGCTATTGGATAAGTGAACACAGTACAGTGCCCCTTGACGTGACATCCCTCCAGCTGAAGACAAAGCTATTGGATAAGTGAACACAGTACAGTGCCCCTTGACGTGACATCCCTCCAGCTGAGGACAAAGCTATTGGATAAGTGAAGACAGTACAGTGCCCCTTGACGTGACATCCCTCCAGCTGAAGACAAAGCTATTGGATAAGTGAACACAGTACAGTGCCCCTTGACGTGACATCCCTCCAGCTGAAGACAAAGCTATTGGATAAGTGAACGCAGTACAGTGCCCCTTGACGTGACATCCCTCCAGCTGAGGACAAAGCTATTGGATAAGTGAACACAGTACAGTGCCCCTTGACGTGACATCCCTCCAGCTGAAGACAAAGCTATTGGATAAGTGAACACAGTACAGTGCCCCTTGACGTGACATCCCTCCAGCTGAAGACAAAGCTATTGGATAAGTGAACACAGTACAGTGCCCCTTGACGTGACATCCCTCCAGCTGAGGACAAAGCTATTGGATAAGTGAACACAGTACAGTGCCCCTTGACGTGACATCCCTCCAGCTGAGGACAAAGCTATTGGATAAGTGAACACAGTACAGTGCCCCTTGACGTGACATCCCTCCAGCTGAAGACAAAGCTATTGGATAAGTGAACACAGTACAGTGCCCCTTGACGTGACATCCCTCCAGCTGAAGACAAAGCTATTGGATAAGTGAACACAGTACAGTGCCCCTTGACGTGACATCCCTCCAGCTGAAGACAAAGCTATTGGATAAGTGAACACAGTACAGTGCCCCTTGACGTGACATCCCTCCAGCTGAGGACAAAGCTATTGGATAAGTGAACACAGTACAGTGCCCCTTGACGTGACATCCCTCCAGCTGAAGACAAAGCTATTGGATAAGTGAACACAGTACAGTGCCCCTTGACGTGACATCCCTCCAGCTGAGGACAAAGCTATTGGATAAGTGAACGCAGTACAGTGCCCCTTGACGTGACATCCCTCCAGCTGAGGACAAAGCTATTGGATAAGTGAACACAGTACAGTGCCCCTTGACGTGACATCCCTCCAGCTGAGGACAAAGCTATTGGATAAGTGAACACAGTACAGTGCCCCTTGACGTTATCCCTCCAGCTGAGGACAAAGCTATTGGATAAGTGAACACAGTACAGTGCCCCTTGACGTGACATCCCTCCAGCTGAGGACAAAGCTATTGGATAAGTGAACACAGTACAGTGCCCCTTGACGTGACATCCCTCCAGCTGAAGACAAAGCTATTGGATAAGTGAACACAGTACAGTGCCCCTTGACGTGACATCCCTCCAGCTGAGGACAAAGCTATTGGATAAGTGAACACAGTACAGTGCCCCTTGACGTGACATCCCTCCAGCTGAGGACAAAGCTATTGGATAAGTGAACACAGTAGAGTGCCCCTTGACGTGACATCCCTCCAGCTGAGGACAAAGCTATTGGATAAGTGAACACAGTACAGTGCCCCTTGACGTGACATCCCTCCAGCTGAAGACAAAGCTATTGGATAAGTGAACACAGTACAGTGCCCCTTGACGTGACATCCCTCCAGCTGAAGACAAAGCTATTGGATAAGTGAACACAGTACAGTGCCCCTTGACGTGACATCCCTCCAGCTGAAGACAAAGCTATTGGATAAGTGAACACAGTACAGTGCCCCTTGACGTGACATCCCTCCAGCTGAAGACAAAGCTATTGGATAAGTGAACACAGTACAGTGCCCCTTGACGTGACATCCCTCCAGCTGAAGACAAAGCTATTGGATAAGTGAACACAGTACAGTGCCCCTTGACGTGACATCCCTCCAGCTGAAGACAAAGCTATTGGATAAGTGAACACAGTACAGTGCCCCTTGACGTGACATCCCTCCAGCTAAAGACAAAGCTATTGGATAAGTGAACACAGTACAGTGCCCCTTGACGTGACATCCCTCCAGCTGAGGACAAAGCTATTGGATAAGTGAACACAGTAGAGTGCCCCTTGACGTGACATCCCTCCAGCTGAGGACAAAGCTATTGGATAAGTGAACACAGTACAGTGCCCCTTGACGTGACATCCCTCCAGCTGAAGACAAAGCTATTGGATAAGTGAACACAGTAGAGTGCCCCTTGACGTGACATCCCTCCAGCTGAGGACAAAGCTATTGGATAAGTGAACACAGTACAGTGCCCCTTGACGTGACATCCCTCCAGCTGAGGACAAAGCTATTGGATAAGTGAACACAGTACAGTGCCCCTTGACATGACGCCAGCTCTCCTTCACTTCACTGCACACTGCTACCACTACCAGGACAGAAGAATGGCAGAATGGTTAAGATGCTTATCTTCAGCCAACACAGTGTTTGTGAGGGCCTGGGTTTGATTCTGGCTCTTACCCCGTCTCCTAAGTTTGACTAGTAAAAAAAACAAAAAACAGAGCGTTCAGTCATTGGGATGAGACAATAACCTGAGGTCCTGCATGCAGCATGTGCTTGGCGCACTTAAAAAGAACCCACAGCACTAGAAGTGGTGTTCTCTGGCAAAATTCCAAAGAAATCCACTCTGATTGGTACCAACTCCCCTACCCCTTCCCCCGAAAAAATTATCATCATCATCACCACCATCATCATCTCCACCACCACCACCATCATCATCACCACCATCATCATTATAATCACCACTATCATCACCACCTGCTAATGCACTCCTTGATGTGATCATCATCATCATCATCATCATCATCACCATCATTGTCATCACCACCACCATCATCACCACCACCACCATCATCATCATCATCACCATCATCACCACCATCATCATCATCACCACCATCACCACCACCATCATCATCACCATCATGACCACCATCACCACCACCACCATCACCATCATGACCACCATCATCATCATCACCACCATCATCATCATGACCACCACCATCATGACCACCACCATCACCACCACCATCATCATCACCATCATCATCACCACCATCACCATCATGACCACCACCACCATCATCATCACCACCACCATAATCACCATCATCCTCACCACCATCCTCACCACCATCATCACCATCCTCACCACCATCATCACCGACTCACCATCATCCTCACCACCATCATCATGACCATCACCATCCTCACCACCACCATCATCATCACCACCATCATCATCACCACCATCATCATCATCATCATCATCATCATCATCATCATCATCACCACCACCATCATCATCATCACCACCACCATCATCATCACCACCATCATCATCATCACCACCACCATCATCATCATCATTACCATCATCATCATCATCATCATCATCATCATCATCACCACCACCATCACCATCATGACCACCTACCCATGCACTCCTTGATGCGGATCATGACGATGGGGTAGTGCTCCGTCATGTTCTCCAGCATCACAATGTCCTGGGTGTCTGTCACCGTCCTGAACACACCCAGCACTCCAGGTCACCACCCATGTGGAGTACTTTATCCATACATGCTTTATACAGGGTTCGTCACTAACGGGAGCGCTGAGCGGAACGCTCTGAAAAAACAAATTGTGCTCTGGAAAATTCCTTGACTCAGAGCGCTTGCGTTCTTGATTTTGAAAAGACATAAGCATACACTACTGTATCTAAATTGTTATTCCATTGTCCATCACAAACAAGAGTCAAAAGCGCGATCGTTTTGCATTTACCGAAGTTTGAAAGCCGTCTGTTTACGTTTTGTTAGTTCAACCGGAAGTAGGCCTAGTGAATCAGGGGAGGCTATGCAAAAGAGCGCTCTTCAGACTTGAAGAGTAGAAAAGTGGAGCACACGATCAATTTCGCGGCCGTGCAAAATCAAAATGCTGAAATATTTGATCCCAAAAAGGAAGGCTGACGGTGAAGGGGATGGCGAAAAGAAGAAGTTTTTAGTGTGCGCTCTTAGTTTTCAGTTTGCGCTCATCAAAATTCTGAAACTAGAGCGCAGGCGCTCATGTGAAAAAATGTTAATGACGAACCCTGTTTATACCATAACAATGTGGTTTGTACAGACAAAACAAAACAAACAACACACACACACACAAAGAAAAGAACAGAGAAATGTTGAACAAATAACATTCATGAGAAGAAGAAAAACTGTACACAAATTCATCAATGAATCCAGTAGATTTTAAGTAAGCACTGTTCTTGGTGTGTATGTGTGACTCACCATATCTTCTATACTGAACATGTTGTAATCTTTCCATACTTCCTGTCTAGTCCGTCTATTCAAGTATGATTATGTAAAATGTTATTCCCTCTCCATATGCATCTCTTTTTTTTCTTTTTTTTTGGTCTCTTCTTTGTCTTATTCACGGACTTCTTGTTTTCCTTACCTTTTTCTGCTTTCTGTTGTGAACAAAGAATCTTAAAAATGATAATGTTTATATTCATTGTAAATTCTTTGAGTATATTAATCTCCACGGCTGCTCAAAAAACAGAAACACTGTCTGCAATGACTGTCATTTATATGCAGTTGGAAAACGTGTATTTCAACATAACTGCATTTGTGTTGCGTTCACCAGCCGTCAAAGGAAACCAAGGAATTTAATCACGTTCCTGAGCATGATATGAGCTGTTGGCTTGTTGCTCCGTTGCCTGTGTGTAAATGTACAACATGTTTGGTGAATAAAGTTTGGTTTAAATCAGAGAAAGAAAAAGGAAGGAAAGAAGGAAGAAGAAAAAGACAACGTGACATAAAGAAGAGAAAAGAGCCGTGACACATAAAGAAGAGAAAAGAGCCGTGACACATAAAGAAGAGAAAAGAGCCGTGACACATAAAGAAGAGAAAAGAGCCGTGACATAAAGAAGAGAAAAGAGCCGTGACACATAAAGAAGAGAAAAGAGCCGTGACACATAAAGAAGAGAAAAGAGCCGTGACATAAAGAAGAGAAA
>NC_134878.1:64336640-64371640 GCF_041734735.1 Babylonia areolata | reverse complement strand
TTTCACACAGAGAAAAGTGTTGTGACAAAAAGGAATACAATACAATACAATACAATACAGTACAATACAGTACAGTACAGTGTGTATTTATGTCTTTTACAGTCAGTCATGTACGACTATGACCATCAGAACAGCAGAGGTGGTAACTGCTGTCCCCACTATCTGGGCTAGAATTTGATTGTTATAGTGGAGAGTGTCTTGCCCAAGTTACATCCCCACTCTCTTTGCAGTACAGTATGCTCTGTACAGTACAGTGCAGTATACTATGCTTCAATACAGCACAGTACAATAAAATACAACACCACACAACACAACACACCACAACACAACTGACACAGTAGGAAGGCCCGTTGACATTACAACACAACGCAACACAACACAACACACCACAACACACCAAACCACACCACACTACACCACAACACAACTGACACAGTAGGAAGGCCCGTTAACGTTACAACACTACACAACACACCACACCACACCACACCACACCACACAACACAACACACCACACCACAACACAACTGACACAGTAGGAAGGCCCGTTGACATTACAAGACAACGCAACACAACACACCACAACACAACACACCACACCACACCACACAACACAACACTACACCACAACACAACTGACATTGTAGGAAGGCCCGTTGACATTACAATACAACGCAACACAACACAACACAACACACCACACCACACCACACCACACAACACTACACACAAAACACCACACCACAACTGACACAGTAGGAAGACACGTCGACGTTACAACACAACACACCCCACAACACCACACCACAACTGACATAGTAGGAAGACACGTCGACGTTACAACACAACACACCCCACAACACCACACCACAACTGACATAGTAGGAAGACACGTCGACGTTACAACACAACACACCCCACAACACCACACCACAACTGACATAGTAGGAAGACACGTCGACGTTACAACACAACACACCCCACAACACCACACCACAACTGACATAGTAGGAAGACACGTCGACGTTACAACACAACACACCCCACAACACCACACCACAACTGACATAGTAGGAAAACACGTCGACGTTACAACACAACACAACACACCACACAACACTACACACAAAACACCACACAACACTACACCACAACACAACTGACACAGTAGGAAGACATGTCAATGTTACAACACAACACACCACACAACAGCACACCACAACTGACACAGTAGGAAGACACGTCGACGTTACATCACAACACACCACAACCACACCACACCACACAACACTACACCACAACACAACTGACACAGTAGGAAAACACGTCGACGTTACAACACATCACACCACACCACACACCACACCACACCACAACACAACTGACACACTAGGAAGACATGTCAACGCTACAACACAACACACCGCACCACACAACACTACACCACACAATACACCACACAACACACCACACCACACAACACTACACCACAACACAACTGACAGTAGGAAAACACGTCGACGTTACAACACAACACACCACACCACAGAACACACCACACAACACAACACCACAACTGACACAGTAGGAAGACACGTCGACATTACAACACAACACAACACAACACACCACACCACAACCACACCACACACCAAACCACACTACACAACACTACACCACAACACAGCTGACACAGTAGGAAAAGACGCTGACATTACAACACAACACAGCTGACACAGTAGGGCGACACGTCAACGTGCTCCACATAGTTCTTGATGGCACCCAGGGCGTCGTTGTTGCGGTGGACCACACCACACAACACACCACACCACGACACAACTGACACAGTAGGAAAAGACACTGACGTTACAACACAACACAACACAACACATGACACCACACAGCACAACTGACACAGTAGGACGACACGTCGACGTGCTCCACGTAGTTCTTGATGGCACCCAGGGCGTCGTTGTCGCGATGGATGTGCTGAGCCATCAGCTGCACCAGCGCCTCGTCGTGCTCCATCGACCACACCTGCGGAATGCTGCTCAGCTGCTGCACAGCGGCCCCGTCAGCCGGCAGTGCTGGGGGTTTGTGGGACTGGAACTGCAGCGCGTAGCGGCCGTCCACCACCTCTTCCCAGCTGAAATCACAACGCCTGAGTGCCAGCCACTTGAGTACTGGAGCGGACGTGTTGGCACGAGTGCTGTGTGTGTGTGTTTTGGGGTGTGTGTGTGTGTG
The DNA here is from genome assembly GCF_041734735.1 of Babylonia areolata. Lineage (NCBI taxonomy): Eukaryota > Metazoa > Mollusca > Gastropoda > Neogastropoda > Buccinidae > Babylonia > Babylonia areolata. The sequence continues at coordinate 64,369,396 of NC_134878.1, read as the reverse complement.
TTTTGGGTGGGTGTGTGTGTGTGTGTGTGTTTTGGGGGTGTGTGGGATGGGGGGATGAATCATTTTATAATGTTTGTGTCTTGTGTTCAATTTTTTTTCTTTGTAAACGCCTAAAGCTTATTTTCAAGATTAGGTGCAAATGCTCATAACAATAATAATAGAAGTAACGAGTCTGCCTAGGAAGCCAGAGAATCTAAATCACACTGGTTCAAATCCCATAGTTGCTAAGTATTTTCTCCCCCCTTCCACAAGACCTTGAGTGGTGGTCTGGCCGCTAGTCATTCGGATGAGCAATAATAACGATAATGTTCATTTTCATCAAACAGCAGCTAACCTCCACCCAGCTGTCATAAAATGCCTGAGTGAGTATGCTGACAGGGGTTTAGACTGAACAAACAAGCAAAATTATCAACAAAGACAATAACAATGGGCATTTCACGTCAACCCCCGTGTAAGTGTCCACCCTCACGTTGCACAAATTTCACCCTCAAGTTGGGAGGTGGACATTTACTGGGTACTTGACCCTTTGCAGGAACCCCATTTCCCTGACTTAAGTTTGACCACACAGCGCTGACTGGGCTGGGAGTGGGAACAAAATACCAGCTACTGAAACAATGCACTGTGCCATGCAGTGACGTCACGTCACGCTCTCCATTGTTCTTCAACGACACATCAACACCTCATGCAGGCTTTGATTCTTTATCCCTGGATCTAAAGCCCAACTGCTTTGTAAGACAACACAATCACAAATGGCAACTTGAATTATCGTTTGTTCATAGAAATTTTCTTCTTATTTGTTTTAAAAGTGGGGTGTGGGCATGTCTTACCCTATGCACTGTTTTTAACCTAAGATGGGGGTTGGCGTTTACTCGATACTGGATGTTTACAAGGTAGTTTACAGTCTACACAGCAGTTAATCTTTTAACAGGGCTTTGAGTGTTCTACAAACACAGCTGCATAAGTGAAACACCCATAAGCATACACACAAGATTGTTGTCATATCGCTTAAAAGTCCAATGCAGACAGTTACAGCTCTCAACATGCAAACATACATGTACAGAGAGACGGTTACAGCTCTCAACATGCAAACATACATGTACAGAGAGACGGTTACAGCTCTCAACATGCAAACATACATGTACAGAGAGACAGTTACAGCTCTCAACATGCAAACATACATGTACAGAGAGACGGTTACAGCTCTCAACATACATGTACAGAGAGACAGTTACAGCTCTCAACATACAAACATACATGTACAGAGAGACAGTTACAGCTCTCAACATACATGTACAGAGAGACAGTTACAGCTCTCAACATACAAACATACATGTACAGAGAGACAGTTACAGCTCTCAACATACATGTACAGAGAGACAGTTACAGCTCTCAACATACAAACATACATGTACAGAGAGACAGTTACAGCTCTCAACATACAAACATACATGTACAGAGAGACGGTTACAGCTCTCAACATACATGTACAGAGAGACAGTTACAGCTCTCAACATACAAACATACATGTACAGAGAGACGGTTACAGCTCTCAACATACATGTACAGAGAGACAGTTACAGCTCTCAACATACAAACATACATGTACAGAGAGACAGTTACAGCTCTCAACATACAAACATACATGTACAGAGAGACAGTTACAGCTCTCAACATACAAACATACATGTACAGAGAGACAGTTACAGCTCTCAACATACAAACATACATGTACAGAGAGACAGTTACAGCTCTCAACATACAAACATACATGTACAGAGAGACAGTTACAGCTCTCAACATACAAACATACATGTACAGAGAGACAGTTACAGCTCTCAACATACATGTACAGAGAGACAGTTACAGCTCTCAACATACAAACATACATGTACAGAGAGACAGTTACAGCTCTCAACATACATGTACAGAGAGACAGTTACAGCTCTCAACATACAAACATACATGTACAGAGAGACAGTTACAGCTCTCAACATACAAACATACATGTACAGAGAGACAGTTACAGCTCTCAACATACATGTACAGAGAGACAGTTACAGCTCTCAACATACAAACATACATGTACAGAGAGACAGTTACAGCTCTCAACATACAAACATACATGTACAGAGAGACAGTTACAGCTCTCAACATACATGTACAGAGAGACAGTTACAGCTCTCAACATACATGTACAGAGAGACAGTTACAGCTCTCAACATACAAACATACATGTACAGAGAGACAGTTACAGCTCTCAACATACATGTACAGAGAGACAGTTACAGCTCTCAACATACAAACATACATGTACAGAGAGACAGTTACAGCTCTCAACATACAAACATACATGTACAGAGAGACAGTTACAGCTCTCAACATACAAACATACATGTACAGAGAGACAGTTACAGCTCTCAACATACAAACATACATGTACAGAGAGACAGTTACAGCTCTCAACATACATGTACAGAGAGACAGTTACAGCTCTCAACATACAAACATACATGTACAGAGAGACAGTTACAGCTCTCAACATACACACATACATGTACAGAGAGACGGTTACAGCTCTCAACATACATGTACAGAGAGACAGTTACAGCTTTCAACATACAAACATACATGTATAGAGAGACAGTTACAGCTCTCAACATACAAACATACATGTATAGACAAGCACACACACACACACACACACACACATACACTTTGACACAAGCATGACAAATGACCAATTCAAATGAATGAGTTAAAGAGAAAATAAAGCATGAATCTATGAAGGAATGGGGAAAAAAGGAAACCACAATGAAAAAACAAGAGTAAAAATCAAATAACTTAAGTGCAACCAAAATGAAGGAGAGAGTAAATCTGTAAAGGATAGAAAAAAAAAAGAGTGGTAAATCAGTTAACAGAAAAACCAAAAAATCTTTATATCAGAACAAAAGTAAAACATCACTGAATGAAAACAACACTGACACCAACAATCAACATCGCTAAGATCATCCTGATAATAAAATAATAAAACTTTTTCTTAATGTATCATTAGCTTATTTGTCTATTTTGTCTAATGATTTTGTTTCATTTTTACGTTAGCCTTGTACACACCCCTAAGGCCTGATCAGTCTGCTGTTACGTCAGGCATCAGCTTTTTACACATTTCATCACACAGCAGATGTGGTGAAGCGTATGGATCAGTCCACATACTCTGACACCTTCTTGAAACTGAAACTGAACCTGAAAAGCCTTTCCTCACAAAGACAAGAGGGAGAGGGGATATTGCTTTGTCAAATCTTGAAGCTAAAAACAGAAAAATCTTGGTGTAAAACAGCCAATTACTGAGTGAGTGATTCCAATCTGACTTTGTCATCCTACACCCAACAATGGAAACGGTGTCGAAATCACCCCCTCAAAAAGTATGTGAATTATCACTGTTTGAATGGGCAGACCTAACAATTCCTGCTGTTACCGTGACTGGCAGACCTAACAATTCCTGCTGTCACCCTGACTGGCAGACCTAACAATTCCTGCTGTCACCCTGACTGGCAGACCTAACAATTCCTGCTGTCACCCTGACTGGCAGACCTAACAATTCCTGCTGTCACCGTGACTGGCAAACCTAACAATTCTGCACCGTGACTGGCAGACCTAACAATTCCTGCTGTCACCGTGACTGGCAGACCTAACAATTCCTGCTGTCACCCTGACTGGCAGACCTAACAATTCCTGCTGTCACCGTGACTGGCAGACCTAACAATTCCTGCTGTCACCGTGACTGGCAGACCTAACAATTCCTGCTGTCACCGTGACTGGCAGACCTAACAATTCCTGCTGTCACCCTGACTGGCAGACCTAACAATTCCTGCTGTCACCCTGACTGGCAGACCTAACAATTCCTGCTGTCACCGTGACTGGCAGACCTAACAATTCCTGCTGTCACCCTGACTGGCAGACCTAACAATTCCTGCTGTCACCGTGACTGGCAGACCTAACAATTCCTGCTGTCACCCTGACTGGCAGACCTAACAATTCCTGCTGTCACCGTCACTGGCAGACCTAACAATTCCTGCTGTCACCCTGACTGGCAGACCTAACAATTCCTGCTGTCACCGTCACTGGCAGACCTAACAATTCCTGCTGTCACCCTGACTGGCAGACCTAACAATTCCTGCTGTCACCGTGACTGGCAGACCTAACAATTCCTGCTGTCACCCTGACTGGCAGACCTAACAATTCCTGCTGTCACCGTCACTGGCAGACCTAACAATTCCTGCTGTCACCCTGACTGGCAGACCTAACAATTCCTGCTGTCACCGTGACTGGCAGACCTAACAATTCCTGCTGTCACCCTGACTGGCAGACCTAACAATTCCTGCTGTCACCGTCACTGGCAGACCTAACAATTCCTGCTGTCACCCTGACTGGCAGACCTAACAATTCCTGCTGTCACCGTCACTGGCAGACCTAACAATTCCTGCTGTCACCGTGACTGGCAGACCTAACAATTCCTGCTGTCACCCTGACTGGCAGACCTAACAATTCCTGCTGTCACCGTGACTGGCAGACCTAACAATTCCTGCTGTCACCCTGACTGGCAGACCTAACAATTCCTGCTGTCACCGTCACTGGCAGACCTAACAATTCCTGCTGTCACCCTGACTGGCAGACCTAACAATTCCTGCTGTCACCCTGACTGGCAGACCTAACAATTCCTGCTGTCACTGTCACTGGCAGACCTAACAATTCCTGCTGTCACCCTGACTGGCAGACCTAACAATTCCTGCTGTCACCGTGACTGGCAGACCTAACAATTCCTGCTGTCACCGTGACTGGCAGACCTAACAATTCCTGCTGTCACCCTGACTGGCAGACCTAACAATTCCTGCTGTCACCCTGACTGGCAGACCTAACAATTCCTGCTGTCACCGTGACTGGCAGACCTAACAATTCCTGCTGTCACCCTGACTGGCAGACCTAACAATTCCTGCTGTCACCGTCACTGTCAGACCTAACAATTCCTGCTGTCACCGTCACTGGCAGACCTAACAATTCCTGCTGTCACCCTGACTGGCAGACCTAACAATTCCTGCTGTCACCGTCACTGTCAGACCTAACAATTCCTGCTGTCACCGTCACTGGCAGACCTAACAATTCCTGCTGTCACCCTGACTGGCAGACCTAACAATTCCTGCTGTCACCGTCACTGTCAGACCTAACAATCTCTGCTGTCACCGTCACTGTCAGACCTAACAATTCCTGCTGTCACCGTCACTGGCAGACCTAACAATTCCTGCTGTCACCGTCACTGTCAGACCTAACAATTCCTGCTGTCACCCTGACTGGCAGACCTAACAATTCCTGCTGTCACCGTGACTGGCAGACCTAACAATTCCTGCTGTCACCCTGACTGGCAGACCTAACAATTCCTGCTGTCACAGTCACTGGCAGACCTAACAATTCCTGCTGTCACCCTGACTGGCAGACCTAACAATTCCTGCTGTCACCGTGACTGGCAGACCTAACAATTCCTGCTGTCACCCTGACTGGCAGACCTAACAATTCCTGCTGTCACCGTCACTGGCAGACCTAACAATTCCTGCTGTCACCCTGACTGGCAGACCTAACAATTCCTGCTGTCACCGTGACTGGCAGACCTAACAATTCCTGCTGTCACCCTGACTGGCAGACCTAACAATTCCTGCTGTCACCGTCACTGGCAGACCTAACAATTCCTGCTGTCACCCTGACTGGCAGACCTAACAATTCCTGCTGTCACCCTGACTGGCAGACCTAACAATTCCTGCTGTCACCGTCACTGGCAGACCTAACAATTCCTGCTGTCACCCTGACTGGCAGACCTAACAATTCCTGCTGTCACCGTGACTGGCAGACCTAACAATTCCTGCTGTCACCCTGACTGGCAGACCTAACAATTCCTGCTGTCACCGTGACTGGCAGACCTAACAATTCCTGCTGTCACCGTCACTGGCAGACCTAACAATTCCTGCTGTCACCCTGACTGGCAGACCTAACAATTCCTGCTGTCACCCTGACTGGCAGACCTAACAATTCCTGCTGTCACCGTGACTGGCAGACCTAACAATTCCTGCTGTCACCCTGACTGGCAGACCTAACAATTCCTGCTGTCACCGTCACTGTCAGACCTAACAATTCCTGCTGTCACCGTCACTGGCAGACCTAACAATTCCTGCTGTCACCCTGACTGGCAGACCTAACAATTCCTGCTGTCACCGTCACTGTCAGACCTAACAATTCCTGCTGTCACCGTCACTGGCAGACCTAACAATTCCTGCTGTCACCCTGACTGGCAGACCTAACAATTCCTGCTGTCACCGTCACTGTCAGACCTAACAATTCCTGCTGTCACCCTGACTGGCAGACCTAACAATTCCTGCTGTCACCCTGACTGGCAGACCTAACAATTCCTGCTGTCACCGTCACTGGCAGACCTAACAATTCCTGCTGTCACCCTGACTGGCAGACCTAACAATTCCTGCTGTCACCCTGACTGGCAGACCTAACAATTCCTGCTGTCACCCTGACTGGCAGACCTAACAATTCCTGCTGTCACCCTGACTGGCAGACCTAACAATTCCTGCTGTCACCGTCACTGGCAGACCTAACAATTCCTGCTGTCACCCTGACTGGCAGACCTAACAATTCCTGCTGTCACCGTGACTGGCAGACCTAACAATTCCTGCTGTCACCCTGACTGGCAGACCTAACAATTCCTGCTGTCACCGTGACTGGCAGACCTAACAATTCCTGCTGTCACCGTCACTGGCAGACCTAACAATTCCTGCTGTCACCCTGACTGGCAGACCTAACAATTCCTGCTGTCACCGTGACTGGCAGACCTAACAATTCCTGCTGTCACCCTGACTGGCAGACCTAACAATTCCTGCTGTCACCGTCACTGTCAGACCTAACAATTCCTGCTGTCACCGTCACTGGCAGACCTAACAATTCCTGCTGTCACCCTGACTGGCAGACCTAACAATTCCTGCTGTCACCGTCACTGTCAGACCTAACAATTCCTGCTGTCACCGTCACTGGCAGACCTAACAATTCCTGCTGTCACCCTGACTGGCAGACCTAACAATTCCTGCTGTCACCGTCACTGTCAGACCTAACAATTCCTGCTGTCACCGTGACTGGCAGACCTAACAATTCCTGCTGTCACCGTGACTGGCAGACCTAACAATTCCTGCTGTCACCGTCACTGGCAGACCTAACAATTCCTGCTGTCACCGTCACTGTCTACCATGGTGACTAAGGAAAGGATTCACCCAAAACAAAAATCTCTGCTGACTGAAAATTTTGATTTCTGTGTTTTTTGTTGTTGGTTGTTTGTTTTTCGTTAACACACTTTTTGTGTGTGTGTGTGTCTGTTTCTTGTTCAAACATGAAAACACTTAGCGATGCTTCTGTCACACACACACACACACACACACACACACACTACGCAGCCATATCCATCCAAGAAATGAGTTCTTTCACAGTCTGAACTGCTGAGTCTGATCTGCTTCTGCTTCTTCCTTTATGGGCTGTGACTCCCACCTTCACTCATCATACACAGACAGGAGTGGGCTTTTATGTGGAAGGCTGTTTTCACCTCCGTCATGTAGGCTGTCATACACTGTTTTCACCTCCGTCATGTAGGCTGTCATACACTGTCTTCACCTCCGTCATGTAGGCTGTCATACACTGTCTTCACCTCCGTCATGTAGGCTGTCATACACTGTTTTCACCTCCGTCATGTAGGCTGTCATACACTGTTTTCACCTCCGTCATGTAGGCTGTCATACACTGTTTTCACCTCCGTCATGTAGGCTGTCATACACTGTTTTCAATATCATACCAGCGTTTTGTGAGAACAAGATGCAAAATGCAGATCATTCACAGACATGATGGGAGAGAAACAAAAGACAGAAAGAATTAGATCAATATCATACGAGTGTTTTTTGAGAAAAAGATGCAAAATGCAGTTCATTTACAGACATGATGGGAGAGAAACAACAAAGAACAGAAAGAATTAAATCTAATGCATGCATGGAATAAGGAGAGATTACTGATAATATCAATATACTGATAATATCAATCATCTATATTATCATTAATACTCGATACACCACGAAGCTGAATCTTACGTTGAGATGGTGGGTTTCTCAAAGCTGAGGGCCGGGGGCGTGTCGGGGGTGACGGGGACGACAGGGGGAGTCTCCTCCACTGAGCTACGACTGCTGAACAGCAGCAGCCAGGCGTCTTCCTCAATGCTTTCAAAGTCATCGCTGGACGTCACTTTCACCTGCAAAATAAAGTCACTGTCTTCATTGTCATAACAGTGCTCTACTGTGTGTTTTTTTTATTTTAAGAGTGAGCGTGGTTGTTATTTCAGCTGGTGCTTGTTACCGCTGGACGTCAATTTGATCTGAAAGATAAAGTCACTGTCATCATTATCATAACAGTGCTCTACAGTGTTTTTTTCTGTAAGTGAATGAATGTGTTTGTTCAGCTGGTGTTTGTCATCACCTGAAATATAGTCACTGTCTTCATAATCATAAAGGTGCTCTATAGTGGGTTTTAAAAAAAATAACTTAATGTGAGTGTGTTTGTTTGTTCAGCAGGTGTTTGTCATCGCTAGACATCACTTTGACCTGAAACATGAAGTCACTGTCTTCATTATCATAACAGTGCTAAATAGTGGGTTTTCTGTTTTGTTTTGTTTTTTTAAAACATCTATAAGTGAGCATGTCTATTTGTTCAGCTGGTGTTTGTCATCGCTGGATGTCACCTTCACCTGGAACATAACTGATAAAGTCACTGTCATCATTATGCTCTATGGTGTTTTTTTTATTTTTTATTTTATAAGTCAGTGTGTCTGTTTGTTCAGCTGATGTTTGTCATCACAGGACACCACTTTCACCTGTAACATAGTCACTGTCTTCAGTATCATAACAGTGCTCGATTGTGTGTGTGTGTGTGTGTGTGTTGTTGGTGTTGTTTTTTTTTAAACTTATAAGTGAGTGTGCTAGTTTGTTTATCTGGTTGTATTTTTGTTGTTTCTTTGATTAATATTCTGTTCTTCTGTACCTCTCAAAGGGCTACAACTGTACACGTTTTGAGGACAACAATTAGTTTTAGGGGTGTAAGTTTTATAAGGATGAATGAGAATAACAAGAATGCTGCAGTACTGCTGTCTATTTTGCTTTGAGATTCCATTACTGTATGTACCTTATTGGTTCCTTATATCCTGGTGATCATAAAAACAAACAAGGTAAAATGAAATAGAAATAGAAATAATAAACCCCAAACCTAAAATGCATTCATGATAATAAGTAAGATTTGAAAGACAACTCCGGTGTTAGGTACATGCATCCATCTGAGATTATGAGACTCCATGACAGCAGTATATTTGGTTTTTATTGATCTCTTTTTCATTCTTTTTTTCTGCAGTCAAATAATGATGCTCATGGGCACTAATGGTAATGCTGCACTCTCACTGAGAGTCTCAGTTTCAGAATGTGTACACACACACACACATGCATGGGATGGCTGAGGGGGTGGAAGTGGGAATGCTACCATCCAACACTGCAGTGAAATTGCCCCAAAAGTGAGAAGAACAAGAGCACATTCAATAAGGCGGGCAGCAAGAATGCCAAATTCTCATAATCTAGGCAGCTGGGAATGAAAGCCACAACCTTGTTATATAGATATCTATAACGACAGGTTCTCTTTTCTTCTTGATTTCTGACTGGATTCTCTAGTGGTTGGTGCATGGTTTTGTCTGCCACCGTGCATTTTCATTTCCATGGGACCTGAACATCAGTTATCAGAACTTCAAAATAATTTGATTTCAATCCTCTTTTTCTTCTTCTACATATTCAACCAGCTTGAACTTGCTGATGATTCTTGTTTGTAGTTGGTGTATGCTGGGTATCTGTGTTTCATGAACCCTCCAAACACCAACATGGATTACAGGATCTTTAATATACATGTATATATTTTCATATATATTTGATGTTCTGCATACATGTTCATATGAAAAAGGTTCAGACACTAGAATGACCACACATCTGTTGACCAGGGACACAGAGAGATACCAGATAGTATAAATCTCCATCCATAACCCAACAGGCACTGATACCAGCACCAAAATCACAACCCTCAGATTGAAAATCTAATGCTATAACTACTTGACTATTACAAACATCTACATTCAAACACAAAATTGTACTGCATGTGTGTTTAGACAGAACAATACTGTGTGCGTATATTAGTAAATCTAAATTTCTTTTAAAACAAATAAATTTTATCAAAAGACTTAAAGAGGGTTCAGGCTTGAGCACAGCAGGTCTCTAGTGCTCATTTGTTGCACTGGGAGATCGGAAAAATCTCCAGATCACCAGGCACTGGGTGGATTCGAGCCTTGAACTATAGACTTGTTATCTCTTGACTCGAAGTTTTGCCACTTAGTTGTGTGCTGAAAGGAATGTTCTGGAGCTTACCTTTTTAACCTTGAGCCACTTCCCTTGCCCGTTACACAACTCGTCGCCACTCACCATAAACCTAGAGTCTGTGGTGCATGCGATTTCTTTCACAACCGTTGCCTTGCTATCTGGAGTTGCGTATAATTTAATTGTGCTTTTGCCAGGGCTTCGGTATTCCAACTCGAGAGGAACATAGCAAACGCTTTCAGGCAGAGGCTTCCCCTCACTTAAACATGCTATACACTCTTGAACACAACGAATTCTTGCCAGTCGTCTCCTTGGAACCGAGAGGCTGTTAGAAGCCATGGCCAGGGGACCTATTTTGACCGGTTAGGTGGCGTTTTCGTCCAAAATCCTTCTGATGAAACAGAAACCAGAAATAAAAAAAAGTATACGGAAGTTGAACACCGGAAAAGGCGATTATGCAAAGTTACCATTACTTTCGTTTCTTTCACAGAAGCTAATATTTCAGTTTCGTATTTCAGTTGCAAGTGATTTGATTATCTTTGTTTACCTCCTTCTTCTCATATACCCTTCCCCTCTCTCTCTCTTTGCATGTGTGTGTGTGTGTGTGTGTGTGTGTGTGTGTGTGTGTGTGTGTGTGTGTGTGTGTGTGTGTCACAGTGTGAGTGTGACACGCACGGCAGTCGTGTGTCAGTGTCTCACGGTCTGTCTAATCTGTCCATCTACCTGTGTGTATGTGCGTGTTTAAGTTTCAGTCTCAGTTTCTAAAGGAGGCGTCACTGCGTTCAGACACTGAAATCCAAATACGCTACACCACATCTACTAGGCAGATCATTGCCTGACCAGCAGCATAACCCAACGCGCTTTGTTAGGCCTTGAGTGGATGCATATAATTATATCCTATCAGTGTGGAGTTCTTCTGCAGAATTTTGCCAGAGGACCGTGGCAGCACTCTCGTTGCCATGGGTTCTTTTTCAGTGCGTCAAGTGCGTGCTGCACAGGGGACTTAGGTTTATCGACTCATCATGTCCGGCCGAATGACAAGACGCTCAGTTTGATTTTCCAGTCAAACTTGGGAGAAAGGGCGAGAGCGGGATTCGAACCCACACCCTCACGAACTCTCTATATTGGCAGATGAGCGTCTTAACCATTCTGCCACCTTCCTTGTTTTAGTATATTATGTATACATGTGTCAGTATGACTCTGTGTGTGTCACTGAGTGTGTGTGTGTGTGTGTGTGTGTGTGTGTGTGTGTGTGTGTGTGTGCCACTGAGTGTTTGCATGTGTATATCTGTATACCTATATGAGTCATGCTCGCGGCGGCCGCGCGCGTGTGTGCATGTCACAGTGTGTGTGTGTGTGTGTGCACGTGTGACAGTGTGTGTGTGTGTGTGCGCGCATGTAATTGTGAATGCTTGTGTGCCGTGTGTGTGTGTGTGTGTGTGTGTGTGTGTGTGTGCCGGAATGTGTGTATGTGTGTGTGTGCGTGTGTGTGTGTGTGTGTATGTGTGTGCGTCCGAGTCCGCATGTCGGCCTATTAGTCTGTCAGCGAGAGAGAGAGAGAGAGAGATCGAACGCTCTGGGCTGTTAATGCCCTACTCGTGTCCGTGACAGATCGAAAGCGAGAAAATGAATGCATGAGCATGTGTATGCGTGCGCGTATTTGTGTGCACGTGTTGTTGTTGTTGTTGTTTGAAGCTGAATTTAAGAATGATTTGTCTGACGGTATCATAAGCACCACTGACTTGAAGTTGTGTACCTTGCGAATGGAGAGAGTTACCACTCTTTACGATTTGGAAACTGAAGGCTACGAATCTGATTCACACTGATGTTAATGAAGCAATTAGTTGTGTTAATGAAGCGCCACATAATGCAAGGTCCTGTTTATAAAAAAAAACAAACAAAAAAAACCCAAACAAAAAACAATCACTGTTGGGAAAGATGAGACAGACTCATGGTTTGATTCTGTGTGCAAGAACTCAAAACGTGAACTGCGTCGAGATTTACGTAAACTGTATGACGTTAAAACAAAATGTAACACAGCCAGCGCATGAAGCAGTTAATGGAGTTATGGGCCGAAACACTTGACTGAGGGGGGGCTTCTTCTATGAAGACCTTGTACTGTCCAGCTCTCCCTAGAGTTTCTTATCACGTTAAATCAAAACTGTAACACAGCCAGAGCATGAAGCAGAGGGAGCAGACGCCGAATTAGAAACGGCCGAAACGGGGACAGCGCGGCAGTTTGAAGAGGAAGAAAGTGGAAGTGAACAGTACGATCAAAAGCGTAGAGAATGTAAAGAGCTGGGAAGTTTAAAAGCGGAAGGCACAGGGTGAAAACAGTTGTGAAGTCATTGCATAAAAACTCCCCATAATTCAAAGAAATTCTGAAGTAAAATCAAATCCTTCACCAGTACAATAATATGGAAAAGAATTATTAACTATATGACCTCTTGCGACACTGTGTTGAAATTATAAACCCAAAGATGGAACCAAAAAGATTACAGCAACAACAACAACAATCCTTTGCCAGAAAAGCTACGCTCAGTAATTGGATTGGTAAGGACGAATGATTCCATCGTTTCTCTGAAATTTTCCAATCTGATTTTTGTCAGGAATCTGGGTACGAAGATGATATAAATCAGCTAGAAACAGAGCTTGGTGATGAGCATGATGAACAGGATACCGATATTCTTGTAACAGACATCACTGAGGGCGAAGCGTTCACAGTTGTTCGTGCCATGAAAACTGACGGAAAATTAAGCTGCAGGCCCCGATGGTATAACAGGGGAGGTTTTCAAAAACAGCTCTCGTTATTGTGCCATTCCAACAGGCGTCACTACACACACACACACAAACACACACACACATACGCGCGCGCACACACACACATACACTCACACATATGCTCGCGCACACACACACATACGCACGCACGCACACACGTAACACACACACGCATACGCTCGCGCATACACGCACACACACATCCACGTGCAGAAAAATGAAACAAAAATGCTGATGCAATGTTTATTTAGAAAACACTACTGGAAGTTAATGGTGATCATATAACACCATAACCTGAATGGTTTCAATGATCATGTGTAAAACTTCAGACATATTTGCTCTGTCTGTCTCACACATGTGAGAGTGTGCATGTACTTCCATTCACAAAAATACAGAAATGAATACTGCGTCGTGCAAAAAACAAACAAACTAACAAACAAATAAACCAACAACAAACAAACAAACAAAAAAACACACACAAAAACAATAACAACAAAAAACAGACCAAACAATCACAAAACAAACAAAATAAAAACGTAACATATATATGCTCAAGCAAAGCATATGGGCGCACGTACGCACACACACACACACACACACTCATTCACTCACACAAACATGCACGCAAACACACACACACACACACACACGACTCCAGAATAATTTCATCGAATGACCCCATGAAGAACAGTAACATCACCAATACGTCATACCAACCAAAGTCAAACGTAAACAACAATGAAAAATGGAATTGGTGATGAAAATAAAAATGGTTATGTCATTTTGGAAATCGGTGATTAAAAACTGAAAAGTAAAATGTCCACGTCAGTTTTGGAAATTGGTGATAGAGACAGACACACAAAATGACTGTATCAGTCTGGAAATTGATGATTAAAAACAGAGAAATAAAATGACTGTCAGCTTGTAACCTTTCCCATGACCCCCCTCCCCCAACCCCTCACTTTCAAGCACATCTTTCCTCCCATGCTTTCAACAAAATAATTACCAAAATCAAATACTGATTTGGCTTTCAAATATTTCTTTAGAGTGAACTGGTTTCGAAGACATGCATATTCCTGGCATTCCATTACAAAAACAACAACAATCACACACACAAAAAGCCTCCACACGTCTCTAACTGTATCCCTATCACAGCAACGACAATCATGTGATTCAACTGGAGTGTCATGATGTCAGCCAGTATCGCGAGGTACTCCATGATCTCTTCACCACATCTGAATTTTAATGATGTACATGTAACAGTTAGGAAGAAAGATATCTTTTCTCTTCCTAAATTAGTTTTGGCAGTTTCTGTTACATAAACGTTTATTGCTGTTTTCAAAAGCGTTAAGCCACACCCGAATATGATTATTCCGCGCGCACGCGCGTCCACACACTCGCGCGCGCGTGTGCGCACGTGCGCGCGTGAAAGGCTCAGCTGTATACATACAGAACCATGGACGGACAGACAACCAGACAGACAGACAGACAGACAGACAGACAGGCAGAAGTACCACATGTATCACTCAAGACATGGATGCACACAGACACAGACAGACAGATACACACACACACACAGACAGACAGACAGACAGACACACACACACACAGTGTACATTTTCTTCATAAAACCCTTAATTACAACATGCAGACAATCACACACTGATATGAACAAAAGTGAACTAGTAGGCCTCCTTCGGTCATGGCTGACCATGGATAGAGTATATCCCACCTAATGTCTAATTGGGCTGTCTGCTTGGACCAAGCGGTCATGGCTGACCATGGATAGAGTATATCCCACCTAATGTCTAATTGGGCTGTCTGCTTGGACCAAGCAGCGTCGCCTGTGACTGCAGAGATCGATCAGTGCAAGAGAGACAGTCTCTGTCGCAGCGATCACGTGTGTAAGCTGATGCTGGTCTGTCGGCTGCCGTCCCTTTACTGCGAGCTCGCTTTTCTGCTGCAGCAGCTGACAGTTTGTCCTCACCAATCCGTAGCTGATTCTTGAGAGTGCTTCTCCATCTGTTGCGGTCATCTGCAAGGTCCTCCCAGGACTCAGTGTTGATCTTAATGGATGCACAATGACACAGACACACAGATACACACAGACAGACAGAAAGACAGATACACACACACACACACACAAACACACACGAGTGTACATTTTCTTCATAAAACCCTTCATTACAAACATGCAGACAATCACACATTCACATGAACAACACACACACACACACACACACACACACACACACACACACACACACACAGATATATATATATATATATATATATATATATATATACATTATGCACATGTAGAATATGAATAATACAAATGGATTTCATTCACATTCACCCAGTCCCACATAAAGTTCAGGTGATGAAAAAGAAAAGTAAAAGGAGTACTATCTGTTGGCTAATAAATGTTGGTTTGAAAAGTGCATTGCAAAGAATGTGTTATGGTTCGTCACACATATCCAACGATTATTTCATTAAAAAAAAAGAATTATTTTGAGTCGCGAATGATCACTCTGGAATATGACATAAAGTTTTATATAAAAACTCAAACTAGAAATTAGTTGAGAGATCAGCTAGAAGCCCCCCTCTCACCCCACCCCCTCTCTCTCTCACTTTTCCTGCACCACCTCTTTCACTCTGAAACAAAATTTGTTGAGATCAATCTGTGATGCTATTAAAGCTTGCTGTAGGCTAGTATTCAAAACAAAACAAAACAAAGGCACAACTATTTCATAAACATATGTTGTATCAAAAGTAGATCTGCTGAAAGTGGTCTCTCAAAAGACTGAACACATTTTTTAAAATGTCAAACGGAATCTCTGACACAGTGTGATCGACATTCTTACCAAGTGACATGGACACTTTGGTGAAAGCAACAGGCAGACATAATGGCACTTTGGTTCCCTGTCGCAGTGAATTACATACAACAGTGTCACAGCGCTCAGTATTGGAAACACACACACACGAACGGATAAAGCGTAACAGTCCCAATTCAAGTTTCACGGTTTTACAAAATACAAGATAAAATCCCGATAAAAAAAAATGTCATTACAATCACAGTGTTACATAAAATTCTGGAATTGGTTAAATTTCAGCACACAGAAGTTTAAAGGAAACTCTGGGCACGATTGAAATAAAGTTCACAATTATTTCACAAACTTGGAAAAGCTTTGCATGCTTAAGATACAAGTAAAACATTGGTGTTGGGTGTGTGATTTTTGTTGTTGTTGTTGCTTTTCTCTGCCAATGTTGGTCGATAAATGGTTTACATTACTTGTTTGCACAATCCACGTTACAAAGGGAAATGGTAACACCCATTACACCCTCCCCTCTCCTCACCCGGGGATATGCATGCGTATGTGTCAGTGCGTGCGTGCGTGCGTGTGTGTGTGTGTGTGTGTGTGTGTGTGTGTGTGTGTGTGTGTGTGTGTGTGTATCTCAAGCTGAGTTTGTATACACGTGCATGTCTGTGTTGATGCCAGCAAGAATGGTTTTTTGTGTGTGTTTTTTTTAAAATACGAGCAAAGTTTTATTCACAAATGATTATCGTATAACCTATTGTTTGTTGTTTTACAAAGTAGTTCTTTCTTAATGTACTCACAAATGATTATCGTATAGCCTATTGCTTGTTGTTATACAAAGTAGTTCTTTCTTAATGTTCCCATTTCCGTTCTTCCTTCCTTTCCATCTTCCTTCTAACATTCTTTCTCTTCCTCTTTTATTTGTTCGTCGCCTCCTTTCTTTTCCCTTTCCTTCCTTCCCAACTGAAACCAACATGATCCCTCGAAGCTGGCGGACCAACACCGCAGTTGTGTGAATTTCCCGGTCCTGTTGGAAGCGTGACGTTGTCACGGCAGAGGTTGAGGACCGCATCGCTTTCAACCAATCTGAAAGCACAGATTCAGTCACTAAACTAAACAACACATGTGCAAAGGCATCTAGACAGATAGGCAGACAAACGAACACCCCCGCCCCCCCCCCCACACACACAGATTTTATTTCGCCATTAATTCCATAGTGGTGATGTACTAATTCAACAACAGAGGACGACACCATTTGAAACCCTCTGCTGATGAAAAGATGCTGCGGAATCACTCAGCCATGCTGAATAAACATCCCTTTAGGTGAGCAGCCGCCACTGTCCTCCTTCCGCTGTCCGCTAAGAGATTTTGAGCTGCTCCGCGAACCTCTTAACTTTCACCCCTAAACTAACAACCAGATAGCGAAAAATGAGCTTGTGCAACGCAGTTAAGATAGCTTGTCGCTAAACGACCATTTTTAGCAGGTGGTTAGGGATTTAGCGGACAGATAACCGCTAACGGCGTGTTGTGCAATGGGGCCAAGATCATCACCCATCTACGGGAAGCCACATACGCCAAAAGACTTAATATTATCTTTTATCATAAAAGAGCAACCAATGTCTTTTCGAGTACAAGTTGTTGTTTTCGAGTCGTGTGTGTGTGTGTGTGTGTGTGTGTGTGTGTGTGTGTGTGTGTGCGCGCGCGCGGGCGTGCGTGCGTGCGTGCGTGCGTGTGTGTGCGTGCGTGTGCGTGTGTGTGTGCGTACGTGCGTGTGTATGCGCAGACGAAGTGGCGATGGACGAAACGGGATCATCAGTTGGCCAGTAAGCGAATGGAGAAGAGGAGGCGAATCGGGTCGACACCCTTCAGGAAGCCAACATCCAGCATCACCCACCAGGCTCTGACCTGGAACCCGCATAGCTGGGGTAGGGGAAGGAAAGAAAGAATCAAAAGAAAGTAAGAAAGAAAGAAGGGGGAAAATAAGTAAGTGCAGGATGGGGGACAAGAATTAGTTACAATGTGTCATGGAGGTGAGTTGACTTCTCTCTCTCTCTCTCTCTCTTCTCTATCTTCCCAGGCCAGACAGCATTTGACAATGAACCCTCCTCCCCACTTCCCCCTCCCCCCCCCCTCCCCCCCTCTTCTCCTTACCGCTGGGCCACTGCTCCCGCCGTGCAAGTCCCAGCACTGATCAATGTACATCCTGATCCGGCCGGGGTTCAAATCCCAAACGCTTTGAAGCTCACATACTGGAAGAGCCATCTTAAGTGGTGCCAGTTCTGCAACAATAATAACCATCATGACGATGACTGTAACAATACTAAAACAACAACAATAATAACCATCATGACGATGACTGTAACAATGCTAAAACAACAACAATAATAACCATCATGACGATGACTGTAACAATGCTAAAACAACAACAATAATAACCATCATGACGATGACTGTAACAATGCTAAAACAACAACAATAATAACCATCATGACGATGACTGTAACAATGCTAAAACAACAACAATGATAACCATCATGACGATGACTGTAACAATGCTAAAACAACAACAATAATAACCATCATGACGATGACTGTAACAATGCTAAAACAACAACAATAATAACCATCATGACGATGACTGTAACAATACTAAAACAACAACAATAATAACCATCATGACGATGACTGTAACAATGCTAAAACAACAACAATAATAACCATCATGACGATGACTGTAACAATACTAAAACAACAACAATAATAACCATCATGACGATGACTGTAACAATGCTAAAACAACAACAATAATAACCATCATGACGATGACTGTAACAATGCTAAAACAACAACAATAATAACCATCATGACGATGACTGTAACAATGCTAAAACAACAACAATAATAACCATCATGACGATGACTGTAACAATGCTAAAACAACAACAATAATAACCATCATGACGATGACTGTAACAATGCTAAAACAACAACAATAATAACCATCATGACGATGACTGTAACAATGCTAAAACAACAACAATAATAACCATCATGACGATGACTGTAACAATACTAAAACAACAACAATAATAACCATCATGACGATGACTGTAACAATGCTAAAACAACAACAATAATAACCATCATGACGATGACTGTAACAATACTAAAACAACAACAATACCACGACCACCAACAACAACAAAAATAATAGTATTAATAATGATAATACTGAAAAGAAAAAGGAGAGTAACAACAAGAAAAACAACACATTAACGACGACGATGATGGTAGTGGTGATGATAACGACGATGATGGTAGTGGTGATGATAACGACGATGATGATCACTTACAGAACTGTCATCCTCCCCCCATCCACACACACCTCCTTCCTGGTCCCTCCCTCCTTCACACACACACACACACACACACGCACGCACACACACACACGCACACACACATATGTATACGCACGCGAACACAGTCATACACACACATTCACACATACACACACATGCACACACACATACACACATTTACACACGCACTCAAACACACACACTTACATACAGCGCGTGCACATACACACACAGACACGCACACACACACAGAATCACACACACACACACACATACACGCACACACAACACACACACACACACTACCTTCATGTTCCCTCCTCCCCCTTCACCTTCCTCCCACCCACCCCCCACCCCCACTCCCACGCACCTCACCACTCACTTTCACCACCTTCATGCTCCCCTCCTATCCTTCCTCTCTCGATACAAACACATGGTCCCTCCCTCCCTCCCTCCCCCTCCCTCCCTCTCCCTTCCCCTTCCTCCCTCCTCTCTCTCCCCTCCCTCCTCTCCTTCCCCCTCCCTTCCTTCCCCTCCCTCCCTTTCTCCCCCTCCCTCCTCTCCTTCCCCCTCCCTCCCTCCTCTCTCTCCCCTCCCTCCCTCCCCCTTCCTCTCCCCTTCCTCCCTCCTCTCTCTCCCCCTTCCTCCCTCCCTCCCTCCCCCTTCCTTCCCCTCCCTCCCTCCCTCCCCCTTCCTCCCTCCTCTCTCTCCTCTCCCTCCCTCCCTTCCCCTTCCTCCCTCCTCTCTCTCCCCTCCCTCCTCTCCTTCCCCCTCCCTTCCTTTCTTCCCCTCCCTCCTCTCCTTCCCCCTCCCTTCCTTTGTCCCCCTCCCTCCCTCCTCTCTCTCCCCTCCCTCCCTCTCTTCCCCTTCCTCCCCCCTTTCTCCCCCTTCCTCCCTCCCTCTCCCTCCCCCTCCCTTCCCCTTCCTCCCCCTCCCTCCCTTCCCCTTCCTCCCCCTCCCTCCCTCCTCTCTCTCCCCTCCCTCCCTCCCTTCCCCTTCCTCTCCCCCCACTCCCTCCTCTCCTTCCCCTCCCTCCCTTTCTCCCCCTCCCTCCTCTCCTTCCCCCTCCCTTCCTTCCCCTCCCTCCCTCCTCCCTTTCTCCCCCTCCCTCCCTCCGCTCCTTCCTCCTCCCACCCGTCCCTTCCCCCATCCTTCCTCCCTCCCTCCCCCCCTCCCCCTTTATCCCCTCTTCCCCCCTCCCCCCAGACTCACGCTCTGCACAGGACACGAGTCGTCCGCCACCCATCCCTTCAAGTCGGAGTACACCTGGGGCTGCCGCGACTTGTCGTGGAGGGCGGCACACATCTGGCACCAGTTGACCACCCCGTACCTGGAGGAGAAAGGTGGCACAGTGGTTAAGACGCTTATCTGCCCAACGCAGCGTCCGTGCTGTCATGAGGGTTGCGGGTTCGAATCCCGCTCTCGTTGGCGCCCTTTGCACCTTGGGTTCATGCTGCTGGTCAGGCATCTCTACCAAGCAGAAGTGGTGTAACGTATATACGGATTGGTCCGGACGCAGTGACGCCTCCTTGGGGAAACTGAAACTGAACCTGAAACTGAAACTGAAGCATACCTGAGCCTGAGGTAGCGGTCCCTCCAGGTGAAGAAGGAGTTGTAGAGGCGGCGGTCAGACCCCACCCGAAGGATGAACTGGGCCAGCTCCTCCACAGAGCTGAAGTTGTCCACGTCGATGTAGGAGCCAGGGATGGTGATCTGCGAGTAGTCCGCTCCCCCACTGACGATCGGTATCTGGTTCCTGGTCGGATTGATAATTATGATGATAATAATAGCAATAATAATAATAATAGTAATATAATGATGATGATGATGTGAAGAAGAAGAAGAAGAAGAACAACAACAACCATAAAAAACAAAACAAAAAACCCCCCAATGATAATGATGGTGATGACAATGATCGTGATGACAATGATGATGATGAAGACGGCGATGGTGATTGTGATGATGATGATGATGATGATGATGATGATGATGACGACGACGACGACGATGATGATCGTGATGATGATGATATTCTTCTGGGACATAGTCACGACAAATGCTGTTCTCAAGAATGTGGGTATTACAGTCACAACAGTTAATCGTTCCTGAACATTTCTCACCTGCTAAGAGCATTCCAGTACTTCTCGGTGACGTAGTCCCGGCAGTAGCCGTTCTCAAAAGCCAGCACGAACTTGTAGCGCTTCAGAGTCTTCTCACAGGCCAGGCCGTTCCTCTGGCAAGTCTTGGTGCCGCAGTGGCCGTACGTGTCCACGGGGAGTAGCTCCTGGAGCGCCGACACCAGCTTGTATCGCTGGGCGTAGTTGATGCAGCTGCTGGCAGCCCAGAAGACTAGCAGATCGTGCAGCCCGAAGGGGTCTTCAGCATCACCAGCGTCCTCCTCAGGACGGGGGGACTGGGATGAGGACAGGTCTTCGTGGATGTAGTTGGCCTGGAAGACACCCGCGGTGGGTGCCTTGCGGGGTGATGATGATGATAACGATGATGATGATGAGGAGGAGGCGTTAAGGTTTCCGTCAGGCTGGAACAATAAATGAATGAGTGAATCATATGGATAATTATACAGCGCCCATCCTCGGTCAAAGACCAAGCTCTAATAGCTTTACAAACTCGGGGTCATTTGCACAACAGGCTGACTACCTGGGTAGAGCCGACTGACGGCTGCCATTGGGCGCTCATCATTCGTTTCCTATGTCATTAGATCAGATTTCAGGCACGCACACGTGCACACTAAGACAGGCACGTAACATTTTACGTGTATGACCGTTTTGTTTTTTTACCCCGCCATGTAAACAGCCATACTCCTTTTTCGGGGGTGAGCATGCTGGGTATGTTCTTGTTTCCATAACCCACCGAACGCTGACATGGATTACAGGATCTTTAAAATGCGTATTTGATCTTCTGCGTGCGTATACACGCGAAGGTGGTTCAGGCACAAGTAGGTCTGCACATATGTTGACCTGGGAGATCGGAAAAATCTCCACCCTCACATCCTAGGCGCCGTTACCGAGATTCGAACCAGGGACCCTCAGATTAAAAGTCCAACGCATTAACCAATCGGCTATTGCGCCCCATTGAAGGAAAGGGGTCGAGGGAGAGAGGGAGGGAGGGAGAGAGAGAGAGAGAGAGAGAGAGAGAGAGAGAGAGAGAGAGAGAGAGTGTGTGTGTGAAGAATACAGTTTTTTGATGACCGCAAGGAAACACTTGATAAAAACAACCAATTGAAAAAAAGAAAAAAGAAAAAAAAAAAAATCATATCAATAACAGCAAAAAATCTGGATGATCAAAATACCAAAACCACAAAAAGACTGATTCAAAAGCAAGTCCACACAATTCAACGAGATAATCGAGAGAGAGAGAGAGAGAGAGAGAGAGAGAGAGAGAGAGAGAGAGAGAGAGAGAGAGAAATGACAGGAAGAGGAAAGGAGAGCTCGGGGAGAGTGGAGAGAGAGAGGGGAGAAGAAGGAAGGCACAGAGGGAGGATGAGGCAACGGAAAGAAGAAAGAAACATGGAGATGGTGAAAGAAAACGAAAGGAAAGAGAGAAGGATGAAAAGTGGAAAAAGGAGGCCTTGGCCAAAGGAATGATTCAGCGCTTATAGCTTTTAGAGGCGTTTGATTGGCTAAGAGCGGACCGGGCAAGACGGCTCGTCTTTTCACTGTTAGCCGCGCGAAATTTGGCCAAGCAGAGCAAACCGATAGGCCTAGTTTGCATCAGTTTGACATGGTACAGTATATGACACCAAAGTGAGAGTTGGGAGGGAAAAAGGGGGAGGGGTAAAGGAGAAAGGGGGTGGGGGGGGGGGTGGGGGCGCTATCCATAGAACGAAGGACACAAAAAGGAAGAAAGAAGGGAGATCAGAGAGTGGACGAAGAGAAGAGAGGGAAGTGAAAGGAGGGGAGAAAAACACTCCACTGTTGGACGCCGTTCTTTCTCTGTCTCTGGGCCTTGTATTTGGAATGAACTTCCTCTTTCGCTTCGTCAGGTCTCCGCACTCAGCTCTTTCAAGTCTGGCCTGAAAACCCACCTCTTCACAAGATAGCCTCCCTTCCCTGCCTCAATTTCTTCAGTTCTAGAGTTATGCATGTGTGTGAATGACTGCTACTATCATTATCATTATTAAAGTAAGCGAAGGAGACTGAATGAAAGAATGAATTTCATTTCTTAGTGGGGACGATATATTTAGCAGATATACTTTTTTTTTTCACCCGGCCCTCGAAAACAAACAAACAAAAAAACAAAAGAACCCCCAAAACAACACCAACAACAACAAAACCCAAAACAGAGGGGGGTGTGTGTGGGGGGGGGGGTGGGGGGGGGGCGGGGAGAAAGAAAACAAAGGAGTGAACAATCCAGAGAAATATCATGACACCAACAGTTAAACAAACAGAGAAATATCATGACACAGACAGTTAGACAAACAGAGAAATATCATGACACAGACAGTTAGACAAACAGAGAGACAGACAGACACAGACAGTTAGACAAACAGAGAGACAGACAGACACAGACAGTTAGACAAACAGAGAAATATCATGACACCGACAGTTAGACAAACAGAGAGACAGACAGACACCGACAGTTAGACAAACAGAGAGACAGACAGACACCGACAGTTAGACAAACAGAGAAATATCATGACACCGACAGTTAGACAAACAGAGAGACAGACAGACACCGACAGTTAGACAAACAGAGAGACAGACAGACACAGACAGTTAGACAAACAGAGAAATATCATGACACCGACAGTTAGACAAACAGAGAGACAGACAGACACCGACAGTTAGACAAACAGAGAGACAGACAGACACAGACAGTTAGACAAACAGAGAGACAGACAGACACAGACAGTTAGACAAACAGAGAAATATCATGACACCGACAGTTAGACAAACAGAGAGACAGACAGACACCGACAGTTAGACAAACAGAGAAATATCATGACACCGACAGTTAGACAAACAGAGAGACAGACAGACACAGACAGTTAGACAAACAGAGAAATATCATGACACCGACAGTTAGACAAACAGAGAGACAGACAGACACCGACAGTTAGACAAACAGAGAAATATCATGACACCGACAGTTAGACAAACAGAGAAATATCATGACACCGACAGTTAGACAAACAGAGAGACAGACAGACACCGACAGTTAGACAAACAGAGAGACAGACAGACTAACAGGCAGAGAGAGAGAGAGACAGACAGACAGACAGAGGATTGTTTCCATATGTGTTCATCATCATGCAAAGTCATACAAGGAAAAAGATAGTGAGAGAGAGGGAGAGGGGGAGAGAGAGATAGAAAAAGTGAAAGACAGAGAGAGAAAGAGAGAGAGGGGGTGGAGAGAGAGAGGGAGAGAGAGAGAGAGAGAGAGGGGTGTGTGTGAAGAATGATGGGGGTGGGGATGTAATGTAAGGAGGGGAACTTCTCAAACGCCTTACAAAGACTGTTTGTTAAACGATTTTTTTTTTTTTAAACCTTCTGTACTTTTGTATAGGCTGAGTGCCATCATACAAATATTGGACAAAGAAGTTGCGGCACGTTATGGCACAACAGGCCTTTGTTTCACTAAAGACTCCTCTTTCTCTTCGCCATATTTCCTTGCTCGTTTCAAGCTTTTCTTTGAACATTTTGAACAGATCTGTCGGTGTCCAATTAATGTGCATAAAACGTTAAATGCGTAGTGTATTCATGAATTATTATCTAAATGCAGCTGCCTTTTGAATATTATCTGGATGCCGCTGCCTTTTGAATGTTAGTTATTCGCAATTCATAAATGTTCCAAAAAATAATCCTATGACGATCTGGTCATGCTGGAAAATTTATTCGGAGTAATATCTTAACATAAAACGATCCCCAACTCATTAGTGTTCCAAATAATGTTTTTATGACGAATTAGTCATGCACGAGAATTTATTCAGAAAAGTATTTGGTCATAAAACGATCCCCTACAATGCCTATACAAGTCACACCTAAAAATGCAGGACAAACACCCCCCCCACCCCCTTTTTTTTAAGAAGATGTTTTCACCTTGACATCCCTGACAGAGCCTCTGGGGCCGAAGTGCCCGTATGGAGAAAAAATGTCGGCGTCTGTGCGGTACCAGGAGGTCCAGTTGAAGACATTGTTGAAGCTTGCCAGGTGGATGTTGATGTAATACGGAGGCTCTGATCCGTGGACCACCCACACCTGTTGCACACACATCTCATGTCATATACCTGACTCAATGATTATAATCAATATTTGATTATTCATTGATTGTCTAAATTTGGATGATCAGTGTTTGTCACAACTATAGAGTATTGTGTTCAGCTACTTGGACCACTAACCACAAACAACCTGGCGTTTGGATTTGAAATTCGACATGTTATGAAAAAAGTGGTTTGGAGTTTAAGTCTATATAATATTTCAAACATATTTGGTTTACTGCCAAAGCCGGAAAACGTAAATTATTAACTTCACGAATAATAATACACTGACACGAAGGTATCTAGTTTTCATCATTTGGTTATAGTGTGTTTCCTTTATTTATTTTTGCAATGACAAAAACATATCTTTTAAACACGGTATTTGATTCCCTGGGGTCAATTTTGGGGATGGGGCGGTATATATATACTGTATTCAAACATTTCACTTTCGTGCTCTCTGTCTCTCCAGCAGCCTATTCACATCACAACGGCATTCCCGAAGCAAGGACTTCATCCAAACGAACGTTCAAGAGAGGTATCAAAAAAGAGCAAAGCAAACGAAACGGGGGAAAAAAAAAACCGAAACAAAAACAAGAAAACACCTCCAAAGGGAGACCACACACTGACCTGGTGAGGGGGGTGGACAAGGGGCAGGTCGGAAGGGGAGGAAATCCCTCGCACGTTCACCAGCACGGCGTCAGCTTCTCTCAGCTCCCCCCTCTCTGCCGTCACGCGACAGTCCTTCACCACACAGGTCTGGAACGTCGCTGGGTGTGTCAGCCATTCCGCGGAACCGAAGAAGTCCGTCCACAGAAGGATCGTCTTCACCCCCTTCCTCTTCTCCTGCGCGTGCGCCGACTGGGGAAAAATCGTAACGAAGGGGTTGTATCCCCGACGAGGCCCCACTGGAAATCTGGTCTTGACCTTTGGAGGTTTCAACTCGTGGAGAGCGAAGGATATGAAGAGAAGACTGAGCATGAAGAGAATGATGGCGAAGATAAGGAGGCATTTTAGTTTCCGTCGGGTGCTCATCTCACGTGTTATTTCCTGATGTCATCTGATGAGGTAGAAAGAGAAAAATACAAGTGTTATTTTGTTCTTGATTCAAAATAAGCGTGATTCCAACCTGCATTGTGTGTGTGTGTGTGTGTGTGTGTGTGTGTGTGTGTGTGTGTGTGTGTGACAATCTCAGTTCCTCAAAAACACAAGGCAACCAAACTGGCATGACAGCAGATATTGATGTGACTTTCAACCATAAGCCTGTGATTGTTATTCTGTTCGACCATATGATTATTATGGTGTTCTGTATTGACCGGATCGACGGTCCCCGAATGCCATTATGGCACGCGCGTTTTAATTTTTACAATGAGACCCAGTCGTATCGCAGCAGCATTACGACACAGCATTCTCTCCGTTTCCCCTTCAAGACAGAACGACGGCAATTTTCCTGCAAAGATGAATCGATATAATAATAATATAATAAGAATTAGTATTTATATAGCGCTGTGCCTCAACTTGCTCGAACTGTCCAGCTAGTTATTGTTGTGGCACTTGCTGAAATGAGATCTGCCGGCGCACGAATTTCTCGCCCAGTTGACACCTCGCCCGAAAACTCGCCCGGATCTCTGTGTGTCTTCCCTGTCTGTAAATCCCGCTTTTACTGACAACTCGTAGAGAATTAAAGCAACTTGAAGACCGAAAAAAAGGTGACACTGCACTCTGGCGACGCGCTCTCCTCGGGGAAAGCAGCCCGAATATTTCAGACAGAGCAATGTGACAAAAATCAACACAACATAAGATTTTCTATTCGGATTTACTCGAGATACCCATGTGTAATCATACAGCCCCTGGCACGTGAGCAATAACTAGAACTTCGTCACACATATAACCTGCGTGTTCCTGGCACAGACACAAATAGCTATATCTATTGATATCAGTGTCTACGGTTCCTCGATAAAAAAATAAAAAAAGTCTGCGGGTCATATTTAATAACTGTACGTCCTGTACATCCCTGCATCATGTCATCAAATTATGATGAACACTACAGTAGTGAAGAACAGCAAACAGTGTCACCATCAGCAGGCCAGCCTATCAGTACAGCAGCTGTCGCCATACGTGAACCAAAAAATCATTATGTTCCGTTTATTTCTTTTGATACACAGTCCAATGGACTGATTTAATCCCGTCAAAAGCAGACATGTATACCAATAATTCTGACGCGAAAATCAAGTTACGATGCAAAGTGCCATGATCAGTCGGTCTGAAAGGCCTAAATCTGAACACTCTTCATGTTGAAGATGGATCATCAGACCTTGACAAGTCATCATGTATGTCTTCGGAATAACTGACCCATCACATCCTATGTATATATATATATACACACATCTCTGTTTCGTCACCGTCAGTATTAGCTGGATAATGTCTCTTTGATAATGGGGACTCACCCAGGGTCAATATTTCCACTGACGAGATGAAAAAGCCGATGCGCTCACCACACACAACATACACGCCTTACGTTTGAAAACGTTGACAAAACTCTGACAGGGTGATTTGAAGTCCCCCTCCCTTGTCGGGTCGACTGATGAGCTCGCTGTCAGCGTGCGTGCTCGTTCCTGCTTCTGTCGTGATTTGCATTTGTGTGAGGGATCTGTGTGTATGATATGAACAACGCCTTTTTTTGTTAGCGCACTCGCCGGCGAGGGCGCACACGTACACACGAGTATTCTCTCTTTGCCTGTCCATCTGCGTCTCTCTCTTTGCCTGTCCATCTGCGTCTCTCTCTTTCTCACACACACACACACACACACACACACACACACACACACGGCCTGCACATACTATACATTCGCGCACACATACGTAAATACACATACGTTTATTGGATGCGGCTGTAGTGCTATCTCTCCCTTTCTCACATACACACACGCGGACACAAAGATAGCATACTACACACACACAAACACACACACACACACACACACCACATACACACACACTATCCCACACAACAGCTGCATCCAATAAACATGCATGAAAACTTGCACAGCCACCCACGTATACCCACAACCCCCCCTTTCCTCCCTCCCTCTCCACCCCCCCATCACTCCCCATCCCACACCCACCTTCTCCCCGGCTAATGAATCCCTCTTTCTCATTGGTCCTCACACCCTTGTCATACAACTTTGGCATTTTTGATTAACGTGGCTCCAGCAAATCAGCATAAAGCTGATTGATCTGACATCTCCACAACTAATTCCGTCGAGATTGCCACCAAATTTTATTTGCCTACACAGAACAGCAGTTGAGTATTTACCTTCGTCATTTCTTGCTTTTAGCTCAGCCTGGCCATACAATAAGCCTACCACGTAAAGGCTAAACGAAAAACAACAACTGTAATTGATTCCACAGAACCTAAAAACGAACAAATAAACAAAACAAACAAACAGGAAAACGCACAGGTACAACCGCATTCAAGCTTGGGCAAGCCCAACTCCATTCCGTCCAGCACTGCTCGTCAGAGGGATACAATAATAACATGAACAAGAAACATAATTATTCATAATAATTATACATTATAATTATTGATAACTGACATAGAACCCCACCCCCACCCACCCCAGCACAATTGGAGAGATGCCGCTTCAATTTACACAGGCTACACATGGTAAAGCAGGCAGCCTCTCATTGAATCAACAGACGTCTGTTTCGGCACACGTTAACAGTTTGAAAAATACCTACCTACTTTAGAATTCATGATAAAAACAAGAACGATGTCATGAAGGAAAGACACCTCATTCAGTACACAAACGACTGTCAAAAGACGGATGACCTCACACAGAAATTCGTCACACGTGTGAGAGCATACCACGATAAAAATGGTAGGGAGTTTGTCGGGTGGGTATGTTGTCTCCAGTTGTTTGTTTGTTGTGTGTGTGTGTGTGTGTGTGTGTGTGTGTGTGTGTGTGTGTGTGTGTGTGTGTGTGTGTTTCAAAATTCTTATGATGAATTGTATCATGTAGTGTAGGTACGTTTCGAACATGGCCTTAAAGCACAGAGAGAGAGAGAGGAAGGGAGGGAGGGAGGGAGGGAGGGAGGAAGGGAGAGAGAGAGAGAGACAAGACAAGACAAGACAAGACAAAACAAGACAAGACAAAATCTTTATTTCCGAGGGTAACAGATAAGCAAGTAACATGCTTTTTTACATCCAGCCCTCACCCTGAAGAGGGAATAAAGCTAAAGAAGCGAAAATGAGCAAAAGGAAGAGAAAAAAAAATCAACAAAACACAATCAAAATACATCAGTATTTTCCTATCATTCCACCATTCACAGGAGAGAGAGACAGAGAGAGAGAGAGACAGAGACAGAGAGACAAAGAGAGACAGAGACAGAGACGGAGAGAGAGAGACAGAGAGAGAGAGAGATAGAGACGGAGAGAGAGAGGGGGAGATAGAGATAGATAGAGAGAGGGAGAGACGGAGAGAGAGAGGGAGAGACGGAGAGAGAGAGGGGGAGATAGATAGATAGAAAGAGAGAGAGAGAGATAGATAGATAGATAGAGAGAGAGAGAGAGAGAGAGAGAGAGACGGAGAGAGAGAGAGGGGGAGATAGGTAGAGATAGATAGAGAGAGGGAGAGACGGAGAGAGAGAGGGGGAGATAGATAGATAGATAGAAAGAGAGAGAGAGAGAGAGAGAGAGAGAAACACACGCACACATTTGAACAATAAACTGATGAGACCGAAAAGACGAACGCTCGGAACGGAACAAAGAGACTGAGGAGAAATTAAAAAAAAAAAAAAAAGGCCAAAGGCAGACAGACATACATAGCCGGACAGCCAGCCAGCCAGCCAGACAGACAGCCAGACAGACAGACAGACAGACCAGGTCCATCGCCACAAAGAGGGGGAAAAAATGAGGGGCGGGGAGGAGGGGGCGAGGGAGGGGGTGGGGTGGGGGTGGGCACTGCAAAAGGAATAAACATGCGGATATCGTTTGAGAAGGGGGAGGTAAATGTGAGATGGAGGATTTGACCTTGAAGTGTTGAAAAAAAAAAAAAAAAAAAAAAAAAAGAGGAAGAAAGAAACAAGGGAATGAAAAAGAAAGGGGAACAAATTATATGCGGATATAGTTTGAGAAGGGTAGGGGATGGGATATGGAGGATTTGACTTAGTTGTGGTGTTGATTCAGGGGGAAAAGAGAGAGAGAGAGAGAGAGAGAGAGAGAGAGAGAGACCTATATTGCTGTTCACGGAGCGAGTCAGACCCAATTTGGAAGGAGTGGGGGAGGGGGGTGTGGGGAGGGGGGGGGAAGGGGGGAGAAAGTGATCAAGCTGTTGATGAGCAAGGCGGTGGGGGTGGGGTGGGGGGTGGGGGTTGCAGGGATAACCAGACGAACAGACGCCAGCTGAAAAAAACTGGGTTTCGTTTTCCTGGCTTTGCTCAGTAGCACGGACAACGGGGCTTGAGCAGTTTCATTGTATGGCTGCTAATATTTCCTCCAACATTAAGTTTTCCTCGTAAGACAAAGAGTACAGCAGCTGAATTAAAAAAAAAGGACAAGTGTCCTAGTTTTCCCCAGCTGAGCACGTCACCAACAGCACAGCTCACAACTGCTCGCAAAGCTGATTTTTCCCGCCTGGCTTCCTGACGATAGTAGAGGTTCGGTTCTTTCTCCGGGGATTCAACACACCTGTCAGCTGGGGAAATCGAGACACGGTTGGACCGTCAGACCAAGGGCTTCTTTCACACACACTGCAGCATTCTCTGGCGTTCAAGGTGAGGTGCTTGCATGGATAACATCTTTTCTGGGTGGATGGCGGCATGTTGGAGGTATTACAAAGGCCTGTCTTATCCGGCGGAACACCACACACACACACACACACACACACACACACAGAGCATCAATATCAATATATATAATGTATATAATGTATATATTGTATAATATCCTGAAGACAGCCGCGACAGCGGCATAAATGGAGGAAAACATGTGCATCCACATGAATAATCCGTCCGTCGTTTTGAAAAAAAAAAAAAAAAAAAAAGCAAAGAAAACAAAGTGCAAGACTGTCAGAAGAAAGAAGGCAGGGGGTTGGGTGGGGTGGTTGGTGGGGGGGGGGGGGGGGGGGGGGTAAGGAAAAGAGAAAACTGAAAGAAAAAAACAAAACCAAAAAACTTCAGTGACAGCAGTAAAGGGTCCAGGGGGGCGGGTTGCAGGAACAAACTTTGCAGCGGTAAGTTTGCTTATCGTTAGTTCACAACGTTCCTAACTCCCCGGTAAATTCCATACACTTTGGAACATGCTTAACTCTCAGTAGACTTGGTGCTGCCAAGATCGCTTCAAGCAACCCGGCCCTTGTTCGTCATTATGTTCTCCAGCTGGGTCCCGGTGTGTGTTTAACGATGTTGTAATCGCCTATACTCCATTGGGAGTTAAAGGTTTATCGAGTAAACTTGAATGGAATCTTGGATTCACTGACTGATGTTTAACGTCCTGTTGGGTACGAGCCTCGGATGACATGAGTGAAATCAACAAGTCTTCCTGGACGCGACAAAATCGTCACATCATCGTGGCAATGGCAGTGATAAATCAAAGATCAACGGAAGACCAGTGGGCATTCGTCTGTAAGGTCGACTAAATCTTTTGCTGGGCTCGATGCGACTTTAAAAAAAAAAAAATTTGCCTGTGTCAGGAGTGACAGTGATTGTCCAGACATAACGTGCATGAGTGCGTCTGTGTGTGTGTGTGCGCGCTCGCGCACGTGTGAGCTCGCATGTGTGTACAGGTGGAAGTGTGTGGGGGTGGGGTGGGGTGGGGAGGGGAGGGGAACAACAGAGAGGGCGAAAGGGGAAGGGGAAGGGGAAGGACAATTCTCATGGGGTACCATTCTCGTGTTACGCCGGCTGTTAAAAGTGTTTTCTCTCACACTTAAACTGAATTGCTGCTGTTATCCGCATGAATGAAAACAACAACAACAACAACAGCTGTATAATGTTTCTCTGTACACACACACACACACACACACACACAACAACAACAACAACAACAGTTGAGGTCTGAACACACCACACTATATACTGTTCGCATATTACCGGCCTA
>NC_134878.1:64326640-64331640 GCF_041734735.1 Babylonia areolata | reverse complement strand
CCAACACAAACAGCAACAACACACCACCACAAACAGCAACAACTACACCAGCACAAACACCAGCAACAACACCACCAACACAAACAGCAACAACACCACCAACACAAACACTGCAACATACAACACCAACACAACAGCAACAACTACCACCACCACCAACACAACAACTGCACCACACCAACACAAACACTGCAACACACCAACCAACACAAACAGCAACAACACACACCACCACAAACACTTGAACAAACACCACCAACACAAAACCGCAACAACACCACCCACAAAACAGCAACCAACACCAACCACCACAAACAGCAACAACCACCACCAACACAAACAGCAAACACACACCACCAAACAGCACAACAGCAACAACAGACACCACCACAAACAACTGCAAACAACACCCACCAACACAAACAATGCAACAACACCACCACCACAAACAGCAAGCAACACCACCACCAGCAAACAGCACAAACACCAAAACACTGCAAAAAACCACCACCACAAACACTGCAACAACACCACCACCACAAACAGCAACAACACCACAACACAAACAGCAACAACACCACCAACACAAACAGCAACAACACCACCACCACAAACACTGCAACAACACCACCAACACAAACAGCAACAACACCACCACCACAAACACTGCAACAACACCACCAACACAAAAAAGCAGAACCCTTAGCAACAACGAAACGCAAGACCCACAAACCACACAAACAATCCTCATAAGGCAAAACTAACAAAACCTAACCCCTACACCACAGCACAACCACAGTCAGCACAAGCAGTCAACATTACAAACACACAACCCCCAAATCATACCAATACATCCCCATTACAACAGCAACACACACAACCCCATACACACCAACCACACTAACAACCCCCTACCATCAAACACACACTGACAACCCCAACCACCAAACGCACACAACCCCACCCGCAAAAACAAAACAACCCCCTTACCATCAAACATATTTTTTTATACAACCCCAGTGACACACACATACAACCCTCTCACCACCAAATACATACAACCCCACCCACACAAACAAATACCCGCACTAAAAACAACTCCAACCGCACATACTTGACCTTTAGGGTGTAGACGCCAATAGGTCGTTAAACTCCAATAGACGAGAGCGAGAGCGAGAGTTCTATCGATGATAGCACAGAAAACAGAGTGAATCTTTACCCTCGTTCTGTTCCTGGACTAGACGGTGTTGCTCTGAAGAAGGCAACACAGGACTCCTGCACACACGACCTATACCCACCACTACCACGCTCACACAAACATCACTCACAGTCAGTTGGTGAACCTCAGAATGATATTTAACCCCCCACCTCCCTCCCCCCCAGTTTAAGCATACCTCAGAATGCCCGGGCAAACCTTGGAACACCTTCCAGTCTGAAACAGGTTCCTCAGGTCTTTTCACACACACCCACATTGAGGCACCAACACACACTGCTGCAATACGCGTACTGTTGTGTCAAGCCCTTTCACAGTGCCAGTTTTTCTGGGCCCAGCGAGCGAAACTATAGCCGCCTGCAATTTAACAAAAACGATGGCAAATCTCAATTCACGTTCAGTTCAGTCTCTCTGTCTTTGTCCAGTACGTTCATCACATCATTTCTGGTGTGCTCGAACATTTTGCATTTCAGGGATTAGTCATTTAATGGTGCTTTTACCTTGAAAAATCGATAACATCTGTTTCCAGCACGAACGATTCGTCGCCTTTAGCGAAGGCCATGGCATGCCTCGTGTTGCACGCAGCCTGGCAGTGTTATCGACGCTGGTGGCTGTGTGTTGTGTGGGGTGATTGGGGAAGATACTAGTTCTTTCCACAGGCGTGTGAATAGAGCGGGGAAAAAAAAGGGCCAGAAAATCTTGTTTCGGTGAAAAATTACCAAAAGGATCTGTATCCACCAAGAGGGAGGAGAATAGAAACATAAATAGCAGTACACAGTGGCTCGTCTTGAATAAGGTTGTTTAAAAATCAGGCTCCCATAGTCTTTTTCAGTCGGTCATAGTCGGGGCGGTCAGTGAATCCATACCGACCCAGTGTGTCTTCTGGTCTAAAGGTGGGGCCCCTCCGCCCTTGTAAACATCTAAAGGTGGGGCCCCTCCGCCCTTGTAAACATCTAAAGGTGGGGCCAATCCGCCCTTGTAAACATCTAAAGGTGGGGCCAATCCGCCCTTGTAAACATCTAAAGGTGGGGCCAATCCGCCCTTGTAAACATCTAAAGGTGGGGCCAATCCGCCCTTGTAAACATCTAAAGGTGGGGCCAATCCGCCCTTGTAAACATCTAAAGGTGGGCCAATCCACCCTTGTAAACATCTAAAGGTGGGGCCAATCCGCCCCTGTAAACATCTAAAGGTGGGGCCAATCCACCCTTGTAAACATCTAAAGGTGGGGCCAATCCGCCCCTGTAAACATCTAAAGGTGGGGCCAATCCGCCCCT
The DNA here is from genome assembly GCF_041734735.1 of Babylonia areolata. Taxonomy (NCBI): domain Eukaryota; kingdom Metazoa; phylum Mollusca; class Gastropoda; order Neogastropoda; family Buccinidae; genus Babylonia; species Babylonia areolata. The sequence goes on along the minus strand of NC_134878.1, from coordinate 64,329,153 downwards.
GTAAACATCTAAAGGTGGGGCCCCTCCGCCCCTGTAAACATCTAAAGGTGGGCCAATCCGCCCTTGTAAACATCTAAAGGTGGGGCCCCTCCGCCCTTGTAAACATCTAAAGGTGGGGCCAATCCACCCTTGTAAACATCTAAAGGTGGGGCCAATCCACCCTTGTAAACATCTAAAGGTGGGGCCAATCCACCCTTGTAAACATCTAAAGGTGGGGCCAATCCGCCCTTGTAAACATCTAAAGGTGGGGCCAATCCACCCTTGTAAACATCTAAAGGTGGGCATCCCCTGTAAACATCGAAAGGTGGGACAACGCCCTTGTAAACATCTAAAGGTGGGGCCAATCCACCCTTGTAAACATCTAAAGGTGGGGCCAATCCGCCCTTGTAAACATCTAAAGGTGGGGCCAATCCACCCTTGTAAACATCTAAAGGTGGGGCCAATCCGCCCTTGTAAACATATAAAGGTGGGGCCAATCCGCCCTTGTAAACATCTAAAGGTGGGGCCCCTCCACCCTTGTAAACATCTAAAGGTGGGGCCAATCCGCCCTTGTAAACATCTAAAGGTGGGGCCAATCCACCCTTGTAAACATCTAAAGGTGGGGCCCCTCCACCCTTGTAAACATCTAAAGGTGGGGCCAATCCGCCCTTGTAAACATCTAAAGGTGGGGCCAATCCACCCTTGTAAACATCTAAAGGTGGGCCAATCCACCCTTGTAAACATCTAAAGGTGGGGCCAATCCGCCCTTGTAAACATCTAAAGGTGGGGCCAATCCGCCCTTGTAAACATCTAAAGGTGGGGCCAATCCACCCTTGCCTTGTAAACATCTAAAGGTGGGGCCAATCCACCCTTGTAAACATCTAAAGGTGGGGCCAATCCACCCTTGTAAACATCTAAAGGTGGGGCCAATCCACCCTTGTAAACATCTAAAGGTGGGGCCCCTCCGCCCTTGTAAACATCTAAAGGTGGGGCCAATCCACCCTTGTAAACATCTAAAGGTGGGCCAATCCACCCTTGTAAACATCTAAAGGTGGGGCCAATCCGCCCTTGTAAACATCTAAAGGTGGGGCCAATCCGCCTTTGTAAACATCTAAAGGTCACACACAGTGGGGCCCCTCCGCCCTTGTAAACATCTAAAGGTGGGGCCAATCCACCCTTGTAAACATCTAAAGGTGGGCCAATCCACCCTTGTAAACATCTAAAGGTGGGGCCAATCCATCCTTGTAAACATCTAAAGGTGGGTCCAATCCACCCTTGTAAACATCTAAAGGTGGGGCCAATCCGCCCTTGTAAACATCTAAAGGTGGGGCCAATCCACCCTTGTAAACATCTAAAGGTCCAATCCACCCTTGTAAACATCTAAAGGTGGGGCCAATCCGCCCTTGTAAACATCTAAAGGTGGGGCCAATCCACCCTTGTAAACATCTAAAGGTGGGGCCCCTCCGCCCTTGTAAACATCTAAAGGTGGGGCCAATCCACCCTTGTAAACATCTAAAGGTGGGGCCAATCCGCCCTTGTAAACATCTAAAGGTGGGGCCAATCCACCCTTGTAAACATGACCAGCGATAGTGTAGTGAGGAAGCCATTCACACCGGGCTGGGTTGAGTGAAGAAAGTCTGAGGAAATTCACTGCCTTTTCAAGGTCACGTCAACATGCCGACATCGGAGACAGGACTCGTTTATGAGCTTCATTGGAATACATCCCCCCCACGCCCCCCCCCCCCCCCCCCCCCCCCCCGCCCCCCAAAAAAAAACAAACAAACAAACAACAAACGAACGTTTTGCTGTTTTTTGTTTGTTTTTCATTTTTTTGTGTTGTTTTTTGTTTCAGACATAGAAAAGTGTGGTTTCACAAGACACGATATGTATATATATATATATAGTTATGTTAATAATATTTTTACTGTCATAAGGCCCATCCACATATAACATGCAGCTTCTGTTCAAACGTGTGTGTGTTTGTGTGTGTGTGTGTGTGTGTGTGTGTGTGTGTGTGTGTGTGTGAGTGAGTGGTGTGGTGTGGTGTGGTGTGGTGTGTGTGTGTGTGTGTGTGTGTGTGTGTGTGTGTGTGTGTGTGTGTGTGTGTGTGTGTGTGTGTGTGTGTGTGAGAGAGCCGGAGAGACAGAGAGAGAGTTTGTGTGTGTGTGTGTGTGTGTGTGTGTGTGTGTGTGTGTGTGTGTGTGTGAGAGAGAGAGAGAGCCGGAGAGACAGAGAGAGAGTTTGTGTGTGTGTGTGTGTGTGTGTGTGTGTGTGTGTGTGTGTGTGTGTGTGTGTGTGTGTGTGTGTGAGTGTGTGTGTGTGTGTGTGTGTGTGTGGTGCAGTGCGTATGTGTGTGTGCAGTGCGTGCACGTGTGAGTATGTACAAGTTTTTATACTGATATGCACTTGTATGTATCCTAATTTCTAGTACTGTATCTGTGTTTGTGTATGGTTTTCGATTTATGTTCGTATCTTGTTATGTACTATCCTCCCATTCCCCCCCCCCTCCCCCCCCATTATTCCTTGTGACCGCG
>NC_134878.1:64286640-64324140 GCF_041734735.1 Babylonia areolata | reverse complement strand
ACACACACACATTTACATGAGTTTTTTTTCCCCATATACATAACGATAGTCTAGTTGCATGCGCTCTCTCAAGCCCCGAGAGATGGTGTGCCAAAATTGACCACAGAAATGTAATCCTGATCCTGATGTTTAACATCTTCGTTGTTAATAAAGATAAAATAAAGGGACATGAAAGAAAATGGCTTAGTTAGTGACCTATCTGTCCTACTACTAGTAGAACAACAAATAGTATTACTACTAGTACTACGACGGGCGCAATAGCCCAGTGGTCAAAGCGTTGGACTTTCCATCTGAGGAACACAGGTTCGAATCTGGGAAACAGTGCCTGGTGGGTAAAGGGTGGAGACTTTTCCAACCTCCCAGGTCAACATATATGCAGACCTGCTAGTTCCTGAACCCCCTACCTGTGTCAATATGCAAGCAGAAGATCAGATACGCACATTAAAGATCCCGTAATCCATGTCAGCGTTAGGCGGGTTATGAAAACAAGAACATACCCCACATGCACATCCCCCAAAATGGAGAATGGCTGCCTGCATGGTGGGGTAAAAATGGTCATTCACATAAAAGCCCACTCGTGTACATACGAGTGAACGTGGGAGTTGCAGCCCATGAACGAAGATGAAGAAGAAGTAGTATGGCAACTACAACATTTGTCAGTATGTTTTTGTAATGCCATTGATTGTTTTAGGGTTACTGAAAATAAAATATTTAGTTGTGATGACTTAAAAAGAAAACCTTATTGAGGGAAAGTTTTGTTGATACATTGACAGTACTTCACCACTTGTTTCAATACATATGATTACATGTCAGATATGTTTAGTGTTTGGAGAGAGAGAGAGAGAGACAGACAGACAGACAGACAGACAGACAGACAGACAGTTATGGAGCATGTGCCTCCTTTTCCCTTTCCTGATTCTGGCCCTTATCTAACACAGCCTTAATCTCTCCTTCCCAACTCACACTTTGGTTGTTTTCACCTCTCCCCCTTTCCCGTTACAATCTAAAGGATGCAAAATAAAGAGGTATCTGGATCTGAGAGAGACAGAGAGAGAGAGATGGTTTATTCATTAAGGCCATAGCCTTATAAGTTGTATGAACAAGGGGCGATAACAATGTTTTTTTTTTAATGTCACCAGAACTATTGTAGTTAATTATTACAAAACTATTACTATATCTCTTTTAAGTGAAAAGCTTTTTAGATATGTTTATATTATACTTTATAGATATTATGTCAAGTTACCTATTACTCTGCCATCCATCGATACCATCAGCAAACTGAATCAAAATAAACATATCTGTATCTATATATGTATATATATCTATATCCATCTCTCTCTCTCTCTCTATATATATATATATAACATTTCTTGGGATAAATTTGTCACGGAGATCACTCAAAACAGGACATTGAGGGAGAGAGAGAGAGAGAGAGAGAGAGAGAGAGAGAGAGAGAGAGAGAGAGAGCGAGCATATGTGGAATGATAATTGATTAGTTGATGAATTATTCACACACACACAATACACACTCACACATACAAGTTACAACATATGTACAATTTTTTTTTTTCATTGAATGGAATTTTTTCTTGTCAATGATATCAAGGAATTGGTATTATTAAAGGCAGAAGATAAATGAAGCTGACCTGGCTGCCCATTGCTGTCTATTGTACAGCCCCACGGATGAAGCAGTGATGTCCACACAGGTGGCAGACGGTGGAGGGAGTGGAGATGGAGGTGGAGGAGGAAAAACAGAGGCGTTGTCTCCACAGGTGAGAAATTGATGATGCACAGCTTGATGGAGGGAGTGCAGATGGAGGGGGAGGAGGAGGAAAAACAGAGGCGTTGTCTCCACAGGTGAGAAATTGATGATGCACAGCTTGATGGAGGGAGTGGGGATGGAGGGGGAGGAAAAACAGAGGCGTTGTCTCCACAGGTGAGAAATTGATGATGCACAGCTTGATGGAGGGAGTGGGGATGGAGGGGGAGGAGGAGGAAAAACAGAGGTGTTGTCTCCACAGGTGAGAAATTGATGATGCACAGCTTGATGGAGGGAGTGCAGATGGAGGGGGAGGAGGAGGAAAAACAGAGGCGTTGTCTCCACAGGTGAGAAATTGATGATGCACAGCTTGATGGAGGGAGTGGGGATGGAGGGGGAGGAGGAGGAAAAACAGAGGTGTTGTCTCCACAGGTGAGAAATTGATGATGCACAGCTTGATGGAGGGAGTGGAGATGGAGGGGGAGGAGGAAAAACAGAGGTGTTGTCTCCACAGGTGAGAAATTGATGATACACAACTTTATCAAGATGAGTGTAAACTGGTGTGAGGGGTGGTGGGGATTTAAAAAAAAAAAAAATCTTTTTTATTATCAATATCCCATCTTCTGCAGCATTTTAGTTCAAGGGTGTCGTCCCCATTCACCTATTACAGATTCACCAGTTCCCATCTTGCCTGTTCCCGATTCGCCTACCATCAAATTGGTTATCGTGATTTGCAGATTCTCAGTTATTAACTTATTAAGTCCCCTGATGAAGACAGGTATCCATTTTTTGTTGTTGTAATTGTGTTGTTGTAGTTGCTACAAATACTTCCCCCCCCCCCCCTCCACATGGAGTATCTTTCTCAAATGGCTATGCTAGACACATGGTTACTGTCTTGAATTTCCATTTTTGGTTCATAATTGGTGGCACATGGTGTGTTGGGTGAAGGATGGAGATTTTTCCTGTCTCCTTGGCCTGAATGTGTAGATCTGTTGGTGCCAGAGTTTGCTTTGTCACACACAGTTTGTGTGTCTACTGACACAAGATGAATTTGATCAACGGATGTGAACGTTGTGTGAAAGATCCCAGCGTATGATATATTTTTCTAAGTATACTGTCAGTTATAAATCTATTTTTGAAATGCTAAAATTTCTAGTCCGCACCAGTCCTGAAAATGGAGTGTTGCTGCTTAAAAGTTTGGGCATTGAAAAATGATGGCATATGTACTCTGTGATGTAGCATGCATATTATAGCATTTTGAATTGGTACTCTGAATGTTCTGTTATTTTGTATATCACTATATGTCAGCTGTGAATTGAATGAAGAAGAATGTATACATATATATATATATATGTGTGTTATGTATATAATATTTTGTTGATCTTGCTTCCACCCCCCCAAAAAAAAACAACTTATATAACCATCTATTGGCAGGTGTGATAGATGATAGCCAAGTGGTATCAGCACTGGACTTTCACTGTCCACTCATACAAATGAATGTGGGAGGTGCAGCGTAAAAAAATGGGGTCAAGGTTAGATTAAAGGTCCCATTAGCCTTTCACGGCCATCGGGGAAGTGGATTCATACCCACTGTGTCTTGGGTTCGGCACAGGAAGGCGGGGCCTGATCCTCTCCTTCCGTCGTTTTAACCTCCCCCAACCCAAGTCCAGCTGTACAGGCACACCTGGGTGCAGTGAGGAGAACCAGAGTAAACTGCCCTTCTCAACATCTCAGAGCCCTGTCAAAACGGGGGCCCTCAAACCCTCATCACCGATGAACACTGGATCACAAGTCCAGCACCTGGTCCTGCCACTGTTGTGGCTTAACTCACTCTGGACAAAGGGCCCCAATCAGGGCCTTGGATAGTTTTGAGTTTTTGGAGTGGTACCTAATTTCCATAATAATGTTATGAGCTAAGAATATCTTAATCGACCTTTCCACTCTCCACTGCGACCAATGAATGCAGTGTTTGTTGCTGTTTTATTTCTTACCCATACAAATGGGTCATTTGTGGGGGAAGTCAGGAGAGCTAACTGTCAGTACTAAGTGTGTTGAGAGGAGAAAAGTAAAATACATTTGTTTCCTGCAGTCATTGCACCCTCCGGGCAAGGAGAGCGTGAGCAGCTCTGGGTCAACGTCGGGCACGGACGGGGCACCGCGCAAGGTGTTGAAGGGCAAACCCAAACCCCTCTACTTCTGGACCTCCGCTGACGTCAACAAGTGGTGGCGTAAACACGGGGGCCGCTGCTACGAGCAGTACGGGGATCTGCTGACAAAGCACGATGTAGGAGGTGGGTCACGCCCAGTCCTATCCAGTCCTGTACTGTCCAATCCCATCCACTCCTGTCCCATCCAATCCACTCCTGTCCCATCCACTCCAGTCCCATCCAATCCACTCCTGTCCCATCCAATCCACTCCTGTCCAATCCCATCCACTCCTGTCCCATCCAATCCACTCCTGTCCCATCCAATCCACTCCTGTCCCATCCAATCCACTCCTGTCCCATCCAATCCTGTCCAGTCCTATCCAATTCTATCCAGTCCCGTCCAATCCGATCCCATCCAATCCTGGTCAGTCCCACCAAATCCCATCCAGTCCCATTCAGTCCTATCCAGTCCCATCCAAGAATATCCAGTCCCATCCAGTCCCATCCAAGAATATCCAGTCCCAGCCAAGAATATCCAGTCCCATCCAAGAATATCCAGTCCCATCCAGTCCCATCCAAGAATATCCAGTCCCAGCCAAGAATATCCAGTCCCAGCCAAGAATATCCAGTCCCATCCAGTCCCATCCAAGAATATCCAGTTCCATCCAGTCTCAGCCAAGAATATCCAGTCCCATCCAAGAATATCCAGTCCCAGCCAAGAATATCCAGTCCCAGTCAAGAATATCCAGTTTCAGCCAAGAATATCCAGTCCCATCCAGTCTCAGCCAAGAATATCCGGTGCCATACTATCCTGTCTCATCCAGTCCTGTCCTGTCCTGTCCTATACAGTCCGACTGAATCCCATCCGATGCCGTCTCATCCAGCCCCATCCACAATCCAATCCTGTCCAGCACTGTCCAACCCCCTCCCATCCAGCCGCATCTCATCCAGCCCCATCCGATCTAATCCAGACCCGTGCAGTCCCATCTAGTCCATTCAGTCCTGTCCGGTAACCCCACCCCATCCCACCCTGTCCCACCCATTGCAACCCAACCCCACCCCATCCAATCTGGTTGAGTCCCATCCTATTCAATCCAGTCCAGTGTAGTCCCATCCAGTCCAGATCAGTTTAATCCATTCCAGTCCCATCCTAACCAGTCCAACCCACTCCAGCCAGTCCAACCAGTTCTTAAAACCTGTCAAAGAAAAACAAGTTACTGTGAAAAGGTTAACAGAAATAACCCTGGAGAGATCAGTTAACACACACACACACACACACACACACACACACACACATATATGCACACTCACACACACACTCTATTTCACACACACTCGCTCACACACACACACACACACACACTCTCTCTCTCTCTCTCTCTTTCACACACACACACACACACACACACACACACACACTATCTCTCTCTCTCTTTCACACACACACACACACACACTCTCTCTCTCTCTCTCTCACAAACACACACTCACACACACGCACACACTCTCTCTGTGTCTCACATATACACACACACACTCACATACACACTCCTTTTCTCTCTCTCTCTCTCTCTTTCTGTGTGTCTGTCACACACACACACACACACACACACACACACACACACAGTATGCTGGATGATACACTGTGTTTTTGTGCTGACACATGTGCTGTGACACATTGCTGTGGAGGTCAGACAGTGTTGATTGGTGGCAGGGCGCACCTTGATACGCATGAACGAGATCAAACTGGAGAAGATTGGGATCACCAACGTGGAAGACAGGTATGTGTGTTGCCACTTCACCTCAGGCCAGTCTTCCAGAGATGCTGTTAGATTTCTTCTTCTTCTTCTTCTGCGTTCGTGGGCTTCAACTCCCATGTTCACTCGTATATACGCGAGTGGGTTTTTTACGTGTCTGACCATTTTTACCCCGCCATGTAGGCAGCCATACTCCGCTTTCGGGGGTGTGCATGCTGGGTATGTTCTTGTTTCCATAACCCACCGAACGCTGACATGGATTACAGGATCTTTAACGTGCGTTTTTGATCTTATGCCTGTGTATACACACGAAGGGGGTTCAGGCACTGGCAGGTCTGCACATATGTTGACCTGGGAGATCGTAAAAATCTCCACCCTTTACCCACCAGGCGCCGTCACCGTGATTCAAACCCGGGACCCTCAGATCGAAAGTCCAACGCTTTAACCATTCGGCTATGGCGCCCGTCTGTTACAATTTCACCGTATTTTGTTACGCTCGATCACAGTTTGTTACAATGTTACGCCAACATCAGAATTGTTCAGACGAGTTCATTTTCAACTACATAGCATGGTGGTAACATTACCCAGACGCTGTAGACTTATGGATGGTCAGGCCAGGGCAGCCACTACTAACCTTGGTCTCACATGATGATACTCAGTGAATTGAATGCGTTTTTACATTGAAACATCATAGAGTGGACCCATCAGCTTAATCGTTTGCCCGAACAAGACAGAACGTGGCGTCTCAGTCAAACAGCGTCTGCGCCCATTTGCTGATGTGACTTGGAGTCTGAGTATTCCTACCCAATTCAGAATGTTCCTGCCAAATTTCCTGATTGTTCCGACAAACACTTGACAGGGGGGACACCTGTCAGTCTGGTCTTCCAGATGGAGAACCGTTTCTCACTGCACCCAAAGCTTGGGCACAACAGCCGAGCGGTTATAGCCTTGTACTTTCAATCTGAGGGTCCTTGGTTCGAATCCTGGTCGCGGCACCTGCTGGGTAGAGTGGGGAAGTTTATCTGATCTCCCAGGTCAACAGATGTGCAGACCTGCTCAGTGCCTGATCACCCCCCCCCCCCTTGGTGTGTGTATGTGCTTGCAGAAGATCAAATAATCATGTTAATGTTGATACGTGTCAGTGCTGGGTGGGTTATGGAAACAACAACATACACAGTATGCACCCCCTGAAAATGGAGTGTGGCTGCCTTGATTTCAGCTGTGTGAAATTCGGGCTGCTCTGCCAGGCATCACTTCACTGAGAGCACTACCCATTTTTTGGTATTTTTTCCTGTCTGCATTTTTATTTGTTTTTCTATTGTCTTGAAATGGACTTTTCTTACAGAGTTTTGCCAGGGACAGCCTTTTGTTGCAGTGGGTTCTTTTACGTGCGCTAAGTGCATGCTGCACACGGGACCTCGGTTTATCGTCTCATCTGAATGACAAGCGTCCAGACCACCACTCAAGGTCTAGTGGAGGGGGAGAAAATACCGGGGGCTATGGGATTCGAACCAGCGCGCTCAGATTCTCTCGCTTCCGATGTGGACGCGTTGCCTCCAGACAGTCACCCCACTCATGGGTTTGTCAGACAGTCGTCTCAGTGCTGGCAGTCCACAGGGAACCGTCAATGTTCAGATACAAAGTTTTTGTTTCAAATGATGACTTGTGATGAGATTTCGTGGATTTGATGAATGCTGTTTTTCTTTCCCAGCGTCATCATTCAGGTCAGAATTGTTTTGTCTTGTGATTGGCTGCAGCATCTCTTTGACCCGACCTCTTACACAAGTTCTAAAAACTTGTTTCAACTGTGCATTCTAAAAGAATTGGTTTCAGAATGTATCATTGTTAATGTCTGGGTTTCTGCTGGTGCTGCAGTGTGTGTGTGTGTGTGTGGAGGGGGGTGGGTGGGGGGGTTTGGGGGGGGGTTGTTTGTGGGCATGTGTGTGTATTTGTGTGTGTGTGTGTGTTTGTTTTGTGTGTGTGTGTGTGTGTGTGTGTTCCTTTGTGTGTGTGTGTGTGTGTGTGTTCCTTTGTGTGTGTGTGTGTGTGTGTGTGTGTGTGTTTGTGTGTGTGTGTGTGCATGGTGATCTCAAGTGGTCAAGCCATCATCTTGTTCTTGGTGTTTGCAGTGATACCATCAGTCCAGTTCCGCCGTTGTTTTCTCTTCCTCTTCTTGTTTGGAAGACATCAAGTCATCTTTCTTATCTTTGAAGAGAAATTCACTTTTTGTTTTAATGCTGCTCATTGATTGATTGATTGATGTGGATACTTATACAGCGCCTATCCTCGGTCAGAGGCCAAGCTCTAAGCGCTTTACATACACGGGGACATTTGCACCACAGGCTGCCTACCTGGGTAGAGCCGACTGACGGCTGCCACTGGGCGCTCATCATTCGTTTCCTGTGTCATTCAGTCAGACGCACACGCATACACACTCAGACAGACATGTAACATTTTACGTGTATGACCGTTTTTATTTATTTACCCCGCCATGTAGGCAGCCATACTCCGTTTTCAGGGGTGTGCATGCTGGGTATATTCTTGTTTCCATAACATACCGAACGCTGACATGGATTACAGGATCTTTAACGTGCTTTTTTGATCTTCTGCGTGCGCATACACACGAAGGGGGTTCAGGCACTAGCAGGTCTGCACATATGTTGACCTGGGAGATGGGAAAATCTCCACCCTTTACCCACCAGGTGCACCGAAATTCGAATTGTTCCAATAAGATTGTATCAACTTACTGAGGAACAGTTCATTCATTTTAGAACAATAACACATTTGTGTGTTACGGCTGAGAACAGTTTTCTGTATCAAAGAGCGTTTCAGAATCATAAAATTACTGTAAGCACAAAGGACATGCATTTTTATGAAAGGAAATTGTTGATGAGTAATTGGAGTTTCTTTTTTTTATGCAAGGCATGAACTGATGCAGCATATATTGCGTCTTCGGCTGAAGCATGAAATGGCTGACCTGAAAAACCTGGATCAAAGAGGTGAGATGACCGTACCTTTTTTTTTCTTTGAAATAGAAATAAGAATAAAGAAAGTGACTAGAAGTGGACTAACAAAGATATCCACTGAATGCATATTGAAGCTAGGTTTGTTACAGTTCTGATAAATAAAAAGCATTGGTATCCTTTAATGTATAAATCACACACACACACACACACACAAAGATATCCACTGAATGCATATTGAAGCTAGGTTTGTTACAGTTCTGATAAATAAAAAGCATTGGTATCCTTTAATGTATAAATCACACACACACACACAAAGATATCCACTGAATGCATATTGAAGCTAGGTTTGTTGCAGTTCTGATAAATAAAAAGCATTGGTATCCTTTAATGTATAAATCACACACACACACACACACACATGCACACACACACACACACACACACACACACACACACACACACACAAGCTCACACACACAAGCTCACACACACACACACATGCACACAGGCTCACACACACACACACACACACACACACACACACACACACACACACATATCTCGCCACAGCAGACACACACAGCAGACACACACACACACACACACACACACACACACACACACACACACACACACACCTCGCCACAACAGACACACACAGCAGACACACATACACACACACACACACACACACACACACACCTCGCCACAACAGACACACACACACACACACATACCTTGCCACAACACAAACACACACACACACACACACACACACACACACAGCATACACACACAAAGGAAGACACCTTCACAATGAAAAAAGAACCCATCTCTTAAAAAACCAACAACAGAAATTTTGACCCCTGTGTCTCCCAGGAGTCGGCTTTGACCTCAAACTCCCTGACCCCAGACCAGCCGCCGCTTCAGCAGGTGAAAAATCGGACAAAACGGACAAAAGTGGTACAGGTGGCGCCACCACCCGCTGAACTTCCTCCTCTTGGTCTTCGTCTCTGCAGGCAGGATCCCAGATTTTCCTCCTCGTCGGTCTGCAGTGAAGATAGAGATTCCTCCTTCTCGTCGGTCTGCAGTGAAGATTATAGATTCCTCCTTCTCGTCGGTCTGCAGTGAAGATAGAGATTCCTCCTTCTCGTCGGTCTGCAGTGAAGATTATAGATTCCTTCTTCTCGTCGGTCTGCAGTGAAGATTATAGATTCCTCCTCGTCGTCGGTCTGCAGTGAAGATTATAGATTCCTTCTCGTCGCTCTGCAGTGAAGATTATAGATTCCTCCTCCTCGTCGGTCTGCAGTGAAGATTATAGATTCCTCCTCCTCGTCGGTCTGCAGTGAAGATTATAGATTCCTCCTTCTCGTCGGTCTGCAGTGAAGATTATAGATTCCTCCTTCTCGTCGGTCTGCAGTGAAGATTATAGATTCCTCCTTCTCGTCGGTCTGCAGTGAAGATAGAGATTCCTCCTTCTCGTCGGTCTGCAGTGAAGATTATAGATTCCTCCTTCTCGTCGGTCTGCAGTGAAGATTATAGATTCTTCCTTCTCGTCGGTCTGCAGTGAAGATTATAGATTCCTCCTTCTCGTCGGTCTGCAGTGAAGATTATAGATTCCTCCTTCTCGTCGGTCTGCAGTGAAGATTATAGATTCTTCCTTCTCGTCGGTCTGCAGTGAAGATTATAGATTCCTCCTTCTCGTCGGTCTGCAGTGAAGATTATAGATTCTTCCTTCTCGTCGCTCTGCAGTGAAGATAGAGATTCCTCCTTCTCGTCGGTCTGCAGTGAAGATTATAGATTCCTCCTTCTCATCGGTCTGCAGTGAAGATTATAGATTCCTCCTTCTCGTCGGTCTGCAGTGAAGATTATAGATTCCTCCTTCTCGTCGGTCTGCAGTGAAGATTATAGATTCCCCCTTCTCGTCGGTCTGCAGTGAAGATAGAGATTCCTCCTCCTCGTCGGTCTGCAGTGAAGATTATAGATTCCTCCTCGTCGTCGGTCTGCAGTGAAGATTATAGATTCCTCCTTCTCGTCGGTCTGCAGTGAAGATTATAGATTCTTCCTTCTCGTCGCTCTGCAGTGAAGATAGAGATTCCTCCTTCTCGTCGGTCTGCAGTGAAGATTATAGATTCCTCCTTCTCATCGGTCTGCAGTGAAGATTGTAGATTCCTCCTCGTCGGTCTGCAGTGAAGATTATAGATTCTTCCTTCTCGTCGGTCTGCAGTGAAGATTATAGATTCCTCCTTCTCATCGGTCTGCAGTGAAGACTATAGATTCCTTCTCGTCGGTCTGCAGTGAAGATTATAGATTCCTTCTCGTCGGTCTGCAGTGAAGATTATAGATTCTTCCTCGTCGGTCTGCAGTGAAGATTATAGATTCCTCCTTCTCGTCGGTCTGCAGTGAAGATTATAGATTCCTCCTCCTCGTCGGTCTGCAGTGAAGATTATAGATTCTTCCTTCTCGTCGGTCTGCAGTGAAGATTATAGATTCCTTCTCGTCGGTCTGCAGTGAAGATTATAGATTCCTCCTTCTCGTCGGTCTGCAGTGAAGATTATAGATTCCTCCTTCTCGTCGGTCTGCAGTGAAGATTATAGATTCCTCCTTCTCGTCGGTCTGCAGTGAAGATTATAGATTCCTCCTCCTCGTCGGTCTGCAGTGAAGATTATAGATTCCTCCTTCTCGTCGGTCTGCAGTGAAGATTATAGATTCCTCCTTCTCGTCGGTCTGCAGTGAAGATTATAGATTCCTCCTTCTCGTCGGTCTGCAGTGAAGATTATAGATTCCTCCTTCTCGTCTCTTGTCCACACAAGATCCACTTCCTTCTTGTCTCTGCAGTCCAGGTTCCAGAATCAAGTACTCTGTTGTCCACCCCCCAAAAAATACTTCCTTCTCATCGCTTGATTCAAGAGTTAAATACTTCATTGTCCATGAGAACAACTTCTGTTCAACAAGGACATTTTTTCTTTTGTAACAAAAAGTGTACTGCTAGTCACAGACATAAGAAACAATAGTAATACATTTCAATCTTATACTGCGATGGTTTTGAGTATAAGAATAGAAGCAAAAAAAAAAAGAAAAAAAAAGTTGTCATTTAAAACATAGCATGTATAGAGAAACGTTAAAGACAAACGGAACATCTCAGTCATCTCTCAGGCTTCCAGCCAGTCGTTGGCACAAAGCTATACACTGGGTGTGACTGCCATCAGGGAGCTCTTTATAACCCCTTGACTTGATTGCTGGAATGAGATCAGTGTGCCGGGGGTCTGAAATGCTGTTTCTGCTGTTTGTCTTTACTGACCAGTCATGTGACTGGGTGTGCTGAACAAACGTGATGCAGTCCCAAGAAGGAACAAGAAATCCAGATATCTACAAAAATAGTGACTGACGTCCTGACCTGTAAGCTGTGTCTGATCTCAGTGAGGTGACATCCCTTCACTGACATCCTGACCTGTAAGCTGTGTCTGATCTCAGTGAGGTGACAGCCCTTCACTGACATCCTGACCTGTAAGCTGTGTCTGATCTCAGTGAGGTGACAGCCCTTCACTGACATCCTGACCTGTAAGCTGTGTCTGATCTCAGTGAGGTGACAGCCCTTCACTGACGTCCTGACCTGTAAGCTGTGTCTGATCTCAGTGAGGTGAGGTGACAGCCCTTCACTGACGTCCTGACCTGTAAGCTGTCTTATCTCAGTGAGGTGACATCCCTTCACTGACATCCTGACCTGTAAGCTGTCTGATCTCAGTGAGGTGACAGCCCTTCACTGACGTCCTGACCTGTAAGCTGTGTCTGATCTCAGTGAGGTGACAGCCCTTCACTGACATCCTGACCTGTAAGCTGTGTCTGATCTCAGTGAGGTGACAGCCCTTCACTGACGTCCTGACCTGTAAGCTGTGTCTTATCCCAGTGAGGTGACAGCCCTTCACTGACGTCCTGACCTGTAAGCTGTGTCTGATCTCAGTGAGGTGACAGCCCTTCACTGACGTCCTGACCTGTAAGCTGTGTCTGATCTCAGTGAGGTGACAGCCCTTCACTGACATCCTGACCTGTAAGCTGTGTCTGATCTCAGTGAGGTGACAGCCCTTCACTGACGTCCTGACCTGTAAGCTGTGTCTGATCTCAGTGAGGTGACAGCCCTTCACTGACGTCCTGACCTGTAAGCTCTGTCTTATCCCAGTGAGGTGACAGCCCTTCACTGACGTCCTGACCTGTAAGCTGTGTCTGATCTCAGTGAGGTGACAGCCCTTCACTGACGTCCTGACCTGTAAGCTGTGTCTTATCCCAGGTGACAGCCTCTCAGTGACGAGCGTACTGGCCAGCAGTGGTCAGGGGTTTAGAGTCACCAAGGACACACAGTCAGTGCCACTCAGAACGGATGAAATGTTATGAAGGCAGTGACATGACAGGGTAAAGAACTCTCACACCTTGCTTCAACAGTTGGACTGTTTTGGCTCATGTATGTGTGTTTTTCTTTTTTATCTTTAAAAAAAAAAAGAAAAAAAAAGTGTATTGACAATGGGAGAAGGATTACAATGTGTTGTGATTGTAGCTGCAGAAGGGTCAAGGGGTTCATGTGCTTGTTATGTACGACAAGGCAGGAACAGTGACAAAGAAAGAAAAAAAAAAAAAAGGATGTGGTTCTCTGTATGAACGGGTCAGAGAGTATGCTCACTGGTCAGTGTGTGTGCGTGCGGCGATGGTGAGAGATTATTATGAATAAGTCTTTTTGTTGTTGTTGTTGTTGATGATGATGTGTTTTTTTTTTACACAGACATCTTGAAGCTTTACATAGATCAGACCACATGCTTTTGACACCTTGATGCTGTTAAGAGGACTCCAACATGTGCTGTCTTCATTTTTGAAAAGAAAAGGAACCCCCAAGCCACACTAACCCCCCACATCCTACCCCCCCCCCCCCCGCCCGCCTCCCCCCCCCCTAAAAAAAAAAGGGTGTGGCTGTGGAATTGCATGTTGAGGTCAGATGGATGTCCGTTACTTGATGGCATGGAAGGAAGAGTTTTTTGGTTGGGGGTCAGTGGAGGGTTGGGGGGGTGAGTGGGGGGGGGGGTGAGTGGAGGGTTGGGGGGTGAGTGGTGGGTTGGGGGGTGAGTGGGGGGTTGGGGGTGGGAAATGTGGGGGATGGATGGAAACAACGTTATCATTGTGTGTAGGTGTGTGAGAGAGAGAGAGAGAGAGAGAGATGATCTATGCTTCAGAGTCTGTGATAAGCCGGTTAGATATTATGTGTGTGTGTGTGTGTGTGTGTGTTGTGTGTGCCTGTGATTGCTGTCAGTCGTCACCGTCATCGTCACTTTCAGTCCTAGTGAGTTGCTGCTCTTGTCAGTTGCGGCGGGTTAAGAATTATTGGATTCTTCTCTTGATACTATCATTACTGTTGTCATTGTTGTCAAAAGAAAGCAGACAAAACATTTTCTTTTCCTTCTTCTTTTTCTTGGTCTTCTCTTTGTCAGTTGAGATGGTTTAAGAATGATATTCATTAAAAAGAAAAAAACCCATCTTCTTCTCTTTCTTTGTATTGCTAGTGAATAGCTGTTGCAGTAGGAGTTGTTCCAGTTGCATCTTGGATATTTTTGTTTTGAAACACATTGTTGTTCAGTGGTTGTGATATCTGGAAAAAAATGGAATGACAACTTACATAGGTCCTTCACTTTATGCACACACACACACACACACACACACACACACACACACACACACACACACACACACACACACACACACTGCTTTTCTCATCCAAATAACAACTGCAGAAAATAAAAATCACAAAAACCCCACTTTTGAATGATTCTCATATGGTGGAAAAGTTAGTATGCAGTTCAAAAAAGGTATGGCCTATGAAAAAAAAAGTGTCTTATGGAAATAAGTTGCTGTGAAGATTTTGAAATTTCAGGTATTGTTCTGAATATTTTAGATAATTTGATGTAGGTAATTGGTGTTTATGTGGATTGTGCCAGTTGTTTAGATGTAGATGTTTAAAAAAAAAAAAGAGTTTACTTTGGTTGTAACAGGGTCTGTGTGTCTTTGATAGAGAGAAATATTGATATATGATGCTATTTCTGACTTAAGAGATATTAAGATATGATGCTATTTCTGACTTAAGTGTAGGTCTGTTTGTCTGGGACGTGATCAGTGTGCATATTGTGAATCATCTGGATTCATATATTTAACAATGATGATAATGATCAAATGTATTGAAATAGCACTGACTCTTGTGCAGAGACAAATCAAAGCATTTTCACACCAGTCATTCCCATGCTTGATGGGCGCAGCAGTTGAGTGCGGTTAAAGCAATGAACTTTCAGTCTGAGGGCTCCTGGGTACAAATCCTGTCAAGGTTCCTGGTGGGTGAAGGGTGGAGATTTTCCTGATCTCCCAGGTGAACCGAGATGCGGACCTGCTAGTGCCTGAACCTCCTTTTTGTGGATCAGATATGAATGTTAAAGATCCCTTAATCTCTGCCAGTGTTTGTTGGGTTACGGAGAGAATAACATACCATCCCTGCCAGCGTTTGTTGGGTTACGGAGAGAATAACATACCATCCCTTAATCTCTGCCAGCGTTTGTTGGGTTATGGAGAGAATAACTTACCATCCCTTAATCTCTGCCAGCGTTTGTTGGGTTACAGAGAGAATAACATACCATCTCTGCCAGTGTTTGTTGGGTTACGGAGAGAATAACATACCATCCCTTAATCCCTGCCAGCGTTTGTTGGGTTACGGAGATAATAACATACCATCCCTCCCAGCGTTTGTTGGGTTATGGAGAGAATAGCATACCATCCCTTAATCCCTGCCAGCGTTTGTTGGGTTATGGAGAGATTAACATACCATCCCTTAATCTCTGCCAGCGTTTGTTGGGTTATGGAGAGAATAGCATACCATCCCTTAATCTCTGCCAGCGTTTGTTGGGTTACGGAGAGAATAGCATACCATCCCTTAATCTCTGCCAGCGTTTGTTGGGTTATGGAGAGAATAGCATACCATCCCTTAATCTCTGCCAGCGTTTGTTGGGTTATGGAGAGAATAGCATACCATCCCTTAATCTCTGCCAGCGTTTGTTGGGTTATGGAGAGAATAGCATACCATCCCTTAATCTCTGCCAGCGTTTGTTGGGTTATGGAGAGAATAGCATACCATCCCTTAATCTCTGCCAGCGTTTGTTGGGTTACGGAGAGAATAGCATACCATCCCTTAATCCCTGCCAGCGTTTGTTGGGTTATGGAGAGAATAGCATACCATCCCTTAATCTCTGCCAGCGTTTGTTGGGTTATGGAGAGAATAGCATACCATCCCTTAATCTCTGCCAGCGTTTGTTGGGTTATGGAGAGAATAGCATACCATCCCTTAATCTCTGCCAGCGTTTGTTGGGTTATGGAGAGAATAGCATACCATCCCTTAATCTCTGCCAGCGTTTGTTGGGTTATGGAGAGAATAGCATACCATTCCTTAATCTCTGCCAGCGTTTGTTGGGTTATGGAGAGAATAACATACCATCCCTTAATCCCTGCCAGCGTTTGTTGGGTTATGGAGAGAATAGCATACCATCCCTTAATCTCTGCCAGCGTTTGTTGGGTTATGGAGAGAATAACATACCATCCCTTAATCTCTGCCAGCGTTTGTTGGGTTACGGAGAGAATAACATACCATCCCTTAATCTCTGCCAGCGTTTGTTGGGCTACGGAGAGAATAACATACCAGGCATGCACGCCCCCCGGCCCCAGGAAACGGAGCATGACTGCCTCTGTATGTGAGTGAACATGGACTCACAGGCCGTGAGCGAAGAAGAAGAGGAAGGTTTCACAGTTTCAGTTTTATTTTTCTCAAGGAGGTATCACTGTGCTCAGACTAATCCATACATGCTACACCATCTCTGCCAGGCAGAGGCCTGACAGCAGCAAAACCCAGTGTGCTGGTCAGGCCTTGAGCGCAGGCATGTATAGTTGGGTACCCATCCCAGCGGATTTCTTGTGCAGAATGTTGCCAGAGGACAACACTTTTGTTGCCATGGGTTCTTTTTCAGTGCGCAAAGTGCGTGCCGCACACGGGACATCACTTTATGGTCTCATCTCAATGACTAGAGGCTCAGTTTGATTTTCCAGTCTAACTTTGGAGAAAGGGGAGGGTGGGGGGGGGGGGAGGTAAGGGGGAGGCAGTCACATAGATAAGATTGGGGCAGGTTTGTTCTAATTACACATACTTTACCATGACCCAACTAGTGCAGACTCCGGCAGGGGTCTGACATTCCTGTCCTGTGCAAACTACTATCCGCCTATGCGGAGAAAACGAAAGTAGCTACGGCCGATAACCTCCCGGAAGTAGGTAACCTCCCCTTTGTACCACTAGCTAGCGCCCTCTTTTTCCGGCAGCCACCTCGACACCTGTTCCTGTGCACTGCATACGGCTAAGTTTTTTTGTTTTGTTTTTTAGTATTTTCTATTGTTTTTGCATTATGCTATTGAATGAAAGTCCTCTGAGTCTCTTTTTTTGTGTGTGAGTGAGATATATAATGCAGATGTTGTCTTTTTCTCTCTTTTTTTTGTGTGAGTGAGATATATAATGCAGATGTTGTCTTTTTCTCTCTTTTTTGTGTGTGAGTGAGATATATAATGCAGATGATGTCTTTTTCTCTCTCTTTTTTGTGTGTGAGTGAGATATATAATGCAGATGATGTCTTTTTCTCTCTCTTTTTTTGTGAGTGAGATATATAATGCAGATGATGTCTTTTTCTCTCTCTTTTTGTGTGTGAGTGAGATATATAATGCAGATGTTGTCTTTTTCTCTCTCTTTTTTTGTGTGAGTGAGATATATAATGCAGATGTTGTCTTTTTCTCTCTCTCTTTTTTTTTGTGTGAGTGAGATATATAATGCAGATGTTGTCTTTTTCTCTCTCTCTCTTTTTTTTAGAGTCTGGGTTTTTTTTGTTTCTATCTTTCTTTCCTTCTGTTTGTCTTTCTTTCTTTCTTTCTTTCTTTCTTCCATTCTGCATTGCTTGCTTCCATGCACCTGTCTTGCCGAGCACAGTGGATGTCAGAATACCTGTTGGTGATGTGTAAGTCCCACGTGGTGGCTGCATGCTTTGGGTGAGACTGATTACAGACATGGCAGTGGAATGGGAACTCTTTTATTTCAGTGTGTAGATTAGAACAGGGGGCATGTGTAATTCCATCTTTCTTTCCTTGCTAGCAGGTTGGTGAAATGAAATCATGCTTACGTTTATTTGATGGGTATGATCATGATGTAAACATTGTTGATTAGTGGAGGGGGGAAGAAGAAAAAATGTGGAGCAAAAGTTTTAGCATTGAGGAGGTCACTGGATAGATGGGATTCCGTCAGTCCTGGGAGGCTGTGGAGCTGTGGTCTGGGTTGTAATTGATGCAGCGTGGGGTGTGGCTGGCCAGGTCAGTACAGGAGTGACAGTCTCCTCCCACACAGTGCACAGGGTGAAGTCTGACGCTGGTCTGTGTGTGTGTGTGTGTGTGTGTGTGTGTGTGTGTGTGTCTTTGGGCCTTCCTCTTCATTCTCTTTGGCTTGGAATGCCAGGCAAGCGTCTCTTGGAACTTTTATTGTATTACTCTTTTCTTTGTCACAACAGATTTCTCTGTGAAATTTGGGCTGCTGTCCCAAGGGAGAGAGTGTGCGGCTACTTGAGTGCCACCCTTTTTTTTTTTTTGTATTTTTTCCCGCTTGCAATTTTATATGTTTTCTTATCAAAGTGAAATTTTCTACAGAATTTTGCCAGGGACAACCATTTTGTTGCCATGGGTTCTTTTACATGTGCTAAGTGCATGTTGCACATGGGACCTCGGTTTATCGTCTGAATTGAATGACTAGTGTCCAGACTACCACTCAAGGTGTAGCGGAGGGGGAGAAAATACTGGCGACTGTGAGGGGATTCGAACCAGCACGCTCAGGTTCTCTGGCTTCCTAGGTGGCCGCGTTACCTCTGGGCCTTCACTCCACTTGGAGAGGCCTCTCTATTGTGTGAGAGATTTGTCAAGGTTTCTTTTATTCTGTTCACACCAATTATCTCACGTAAAACAGGCCATGGACATTTGAAAAGAGAATTAGCTCTTCCTCTACATATTTTGTGATTGGTAACATTATGCATTAATTAAAATATGTCTGACAATTTTTTGAAAAAAAAAAAATGAAAAAAAAGACGAGAAAGTCTATTACTGTATTTGCTTGGAAAAGTGATTTTGCCTAAGGTTTAGGTCAGTCACGTTTTGTTCTGTTTAACTGTGGATGTGTGGATTTGAAGATTTGTATGATTTGTATGATTCAGGTGTGAATGAAAAAAAAAAGTGTTATGAACTTTTCTGACGCTTTTGGTCAAAGAACATGTTTTGTTTGCATTGTGGTCATCTGTTTCACTGTCAGTTAGTTCAGCTTGTTATGTGGAACTGGAATAGTTTGGATCACATCGGAAGTATGTTCATTAATTCATTCATTAACAGCAAATCTTGTTTCCATTTTTCTGCTTGCAAACTTGTTGTTATGAAAGATGTGTTCAACAACAGATAGTAAGTCAGGTCTGAGATTGTGTGTGTGTGTGTGTGTGTGTGTGTGTGTGTGTGTGTGTGTGTGTGTGTGTGTGTGTGTGTGTGTGTGTGCGTTTGTATTCATTCATGCGTACATACATGTATACAAACTTTGTTTTCCGCTGTGGTTAGGAAATATATCAGGCCTGAGAAGTGAAAATCAGACTAATAATCATCCCAAAGACGAAATTCATACCTGATAACTTCAGAAGTATACAACTTCATTGTACGTGATGTACAAGTTGTACACCACCTTACAGCAGAAGTGTACAACAACAGTTCTGAACATGATGTACAAGTTGTACACCACCTTACAGCAGAAGTGTACAACAACAGTTCTGAACATCATGTACAGGTTGTACACCACCTTACAGCAGAAGTGTACAACAACAGTTCTGAACATGATGTACAAGTTGTACACCACCTTACAGCAGAAGTGTACAACAACAGTTCTGAACATCATGTACAAGTTGTACACCACCTTACAGCAGAAGTGTACAACAACAGTTCTGAACATCATGTACAAGTTGTATGCTTTCTAACCTCAGAAGTGTACCACATCATGTAACAGTTTGAGTTCTGTAGGTGATGTTGCAAGGCGTGTGTCTTGTATCTCAAGAATGACACTACATGGTGTGAGTGTTATGTACGTAGTGTGCAGTTATGTTGTTGATATGAATAATTATGTGTCTTGTATCTCAAAAATGACACTATATGGTGTGAGTGTTATGTATGTAGTGTGCAGTTATGTTGTTGATGTGAATAATTATGTCTTGTATCTCAAGAATGACACTATATGGTGTGAGTGTTATGTACGTAGTGTGCAGTTATGTTGTTGATGTGAATAATTATGTCTTGTATCTCAAGAATGACACTACATGGTGTGAGTGTTATGTACGTAGTGTGCAGTTATGTTGTTGATGTGAATAATTATGTCTTGTATCTCAAGAATGACACTATATGGTGTGAGTGTTATGTACGTAGTGTGCAGTTATGTTGTTGATGTGAATAATTATGTCTTGTATCTCAAGAATGACACTATATGGTGTGAGTGTTATGTACGTAGTGTGCAGTTATGTTGTTGATGTGAATAATTATGTCTTGTATCTCAAGAATGACACTATATGGTGTGAGTGTTATGTACGTAGTGTGCAGTTATGTTGTTGATGTGAATAATTATGTCTTGTATCTCAAGAATGACACTATATGGTGTGAGTGTTATGTACGTAGTGTGCAGTTATGTTGTTGATGTGAATAATTATGTGTCTTGTATCTCAAGAATGACACTATATGGTGTGAGTGTTATGTACGTAGTGTGCAGTTATGTTGTTGATGTGAATAATTATGTGTCTTGTATCTCAAGAATGACACTACATGGTGTGAGTGTTATGTATGTAGTGTGCAGTTATGTTGTTGATATGAATAATTATGTGTCTTGTATCTCAAGAATGACAGTACATGGTGTGAGTGTTATGTACGTAGTGTGCAGTTATGTTGTTGATATGAATAATTATGTGTCTTGTATCTCAAGAATGACACTATATGGTGTGAGTGTTATGTATGTAGTGTGCAGTTATGTTGTTGATGTGAATAATTATGTGTCTTGTATCTCAAGAATGACACGACATGGTGTGAGTGTTATGTATGTAGTGTGCAGTTATGTTGTTGATATGAATAATTATGTGTCTTGTATCTCAAGAATGACACTACATGGTGTGAGTGTTATGTACGTAGTGTGCAGTTATGTTGTTGATATGAATAATTATGTGTCTTGTATCTCAAGAATGACACTGCATGGTGTGAGTGTTATGTACGTAGTGTGCAGTTATGTTGTTGATATGAATAATTATGTGTCTTGTATCTCAAGAATGACACTACATGGTGTGAGTGTTATGTACGTAGTGTGCAGTTATGTTGTTGATATGAATAATTATGTGTCTTGTATCTCAAGAATGACACTACATGGTGTGAGTGTTATGTATGTAGTGTGCAGTTATGTTGTTGATATGAATAATTATGTGTCTTGTATATCAAGAATGACACTGCATGGTGTGACTGTTATGTACGTAGTGTGCAGTTATGTTGTTGATATGAATAATTATGTGTCTTGTATCTCAAGAATGACACTATATGGTGTGAGTGTTATGTATGTAGTGTGCAGTTATGTTGTTGATATGAATAATTATGTGTCTTGTATCTCAAGAATGACACGACATGGTGTGAGTGTTATGTACGTAGTGTGCAGTTATGTTGTTGATATGAATAATGATGTGTCTTGTATCTCAAGAATGACACTACATGGTGTGAGTGTTATGTACGTAGTGTGCAGTTATGTTGTTGATATGAATAATTATGTGTCTTGTATCTCAAGAATGACACTACATGGTGTGAGTGTTATGTACGTAGTGTGCAGTTATGTTGTTGATATGAATAATGATGTTGCTGTGTGCTTTATAAGTTATTATATTGCTGCTTGCGCTCTGGTGGACAAATTGATTTTTAAACTGTTTAATATCTGAGTTCCTGTGTGTACATACTGATGCATGCTATGTGATGGACATAATCATAGCTTCCCTTGATTTATTTATTATATTTATTTTGTATTTGTTGACTAGAATATTCTTTTTTCATTTGGTTACTTATTTTAAGCAGTGACATGAAGGTCAGTTTATCTTATTTTTCTTACAGTTCTTTTATTCTTTCATATTTCAAGAATGAAGATCTTGTATTTTATTGTTGATATTGTTGTGAATTTCAGGTTTTGTGTCTGTTTTAGCATTGTGTAGCTGTGTTTTTATTGTATTGATTTCAGTTTTGATACAAAATGCTTGCAGGATACATGAACATGAAATTAGTAGGATAGAGGTTTTGTGTTGTTTTTCTATTTTTGAGCTGTGCTTATTGTAAGCCGCTATGCACTCGTGTGTTGATTTATCAGTATTAGCTGCAATGTGTGGACAGGAAGAAGTACTGAAGTACGCATATTTTTCTCTTTTGTTTTAATCACAAAAGCATACGTATGCTCCATCAACACACACACATTCACGCATTAACACACACATACGTACGCCCATGCTCATGCACACATTAGTTTCAGTTTCAGTAGCTCAAGGAGGCGTCACTGCGTTCGGACAAAACCATATACGCTACACCACATCTGCCAAGCAGATGCCCATGCACACATTAACGCACACATACATGCACACATTAACACATGCACTCGCACATACATGCACGCCAAGCAGGGATCCGCTGAGCATGTCTCACAATATCCACTACAGTCTGGACCACAGACTGTGAGAGGAGGCAGTGTATTCTGTCTGTTGTCCGTTGTCTCCCTGATTCCTCTCTCACTGTCACATTTTGTTTCTGCCGTCTGTCGACAGTGCTGCCGTGTCTGTTATCACTCTTATTACAGTGTCGGTCGTTTTGCTGCAGCGTCTGTTTTGGGATCGATCACAGTGTCTGGACATCATTTATTGCAGCGTATGTTTTTTGGTTTTTGTTGCTGTGTCTGTTCCTCATTCATTGCAGTGTCTGTTTATTGCAGTCTCTGTTCATCATATATTGCAGTGTCTGTTCATCACACATCGCCTATAACAGTCTCTGTTCATTTTTTTGTGTGCAGTGTCTGTTCATCATTTATTGCAGTGTCTGCTCATCATTTATTGCAGTGTCTGCTCATCATTTACGTCAGTGTCAGTGTCTGCTCATCATTTATTGCAGTGTCTGCTCATCATTTACGTCAGTGTCAGTGTCTGCTCATCATTTATGTCAGTGTCAGTGTCTGCTCATCATTTACGTCAGTGTCTGCTCATCATTTACGTCAGTGTCTGCTCATCATTTACGTCAGTGTCAGTGTCTGCTCATCATTTACGTCAGTGTCTGCTCATCATTTATGTCAGTGTCAGTGTCTGCTCATCATTTACGTCAGTGTCAGTGTCTGCTCATCATTTACGTCAGTGTCTGCTCATCATTTACGTCAGTGTCAGTGTCTGCTCATCATTTATGTCAGTGTCTGCTCATCATTTATGTCAGTGTCTGCTCATCATTTATGTCAGTGTCAGTGTCTGCTCATCATTTATGTCAGTGTCTGCTCATCATTTACGTCAGTGTCAGTGTCTGCCCATCATTTACGTCAGTGTCAGTGTCTGCCCATCATTTACGTCAGTGTCTGCTCATCATTATGTCAGTGTCAGTGTCTGCTCATCATTTACGTCAGTGTCTGCTCATCATTTATGTCAGTGTCAGTGTCTGCTCATCATTTATGTCAGTGTCTGCTCATCATTTACGTCAGTGTCAGTGTCTGCTCATCATTTACGTCAGTGTCAGCTCATCATTTACGTCAGTGTCAGTGTCTGCTCATCATTTATGTCAGTGTCAGCTCATCATTTACGTCAGTGTCTGCTCATCATTTACGTCAGTGTCAGTGTCTGCTCATCATTTACGTCAGTGTCAGCTCATCATTTACGTCAGTGTCAGTGTCAGCTCATCATTTACGTCAGTGTCTGCTCATCATTTATGTCAGTGTCAGTGTCTGCTCATCATTTGTGTCAGTGTCTGCTCATCATTTACGTCAGTGTCAGTGTCTGCTCATCATTTATTGCAATGTCTGCTCGTTGTTTATTTTTGTGTCTGCTCATTATTTAAGGCAGTGTAATGGCAGTGTCTGTTCATGATTTGTTATGACCCATTTTGTTATTTCAGCGTCTGCCATTCATTTGTTTTGCCAGTTGTCTTGATATCAAGGTCTGTCAGCCATCTCTGGTGTCTGCTGCAGTTCCCACTGTGTCTGTTGGTGATGGGATCTGTTGTTGGTGGTCGTTGTTTGTGCGTTGGTGCGCTGTCTCATCATTTCTGTTCTCCGTGGTGTTGGCCTTGTGTATCAGTTACAGCTGTTTACGCTGACTGCAGCTGCTTCTTATACTCTGTTGTTGTTGGAGTTTTTTTTTCATGGTTGATGAACGTCTCGGTTTTGTGGTTGGGTGTGATGAGTGTCTTTGCAAGGTGAGAGCGATAAGGTGTGATGAGTGTCTTTGCAAGGTGAGAGCGATAAGGTGTGATGAGTGTCTTTGCAAGGTGAGAGCGATAAGGTGTGATGAGTGTCTTTGCAAGGTAAGAGCGATAAGGTGTCATGAGTGTCTTTGCAAGGTAAGGACGATAAGGTGTGATGAGTGTCTTTGCAAGGTGAGAGCGATAAGGTGTGATGAGTGTCTTTACAAGGTAAGGACGATAAGGTGTGATGAGTGTCTTTGCAAGGTGAGAGCGATAAGGTGTGATGAGTGTCTTTGCAAGGTAAGAGTGAAAAGGTGTCATGAGTGTAATTGTGATTTTTTTTGGACACTGAAACCTTCTTCTTCTAACTGGTGTACTGTCTTTTCTCAACAAGGTGATTTGGACATGCACACGTTTCACTCATTTCATGACAACTGAATTCTGCTGCATTGTTGCTACTAGTTCTGAAACCATGTAGGGTGGAGGAGAGGGGGGGGCGTTGTGTGTTTGAGATTTGTAAACTGACTTTATTGGCCGCTATTGATAGTATTATTGTTGATTTTTGTTGTTGTTTGTGCCGCACTTCCAGGGAGAGCAGTGGATGTAGTAACATGTTCGGCTGGCTCGGGGCTCCGCTAAGTGTAATTTCAAGAGAGTCACTCTGTCTTTTTCTCTCTCACTGTAATCTGTTTTACTTTGGCTTCCATTTCTGTTGTGTTTTTGTTGTTGTTGTTTTTGATGTTAGTTTTTACTTTATTTTTGTTGTTGTTTTGTCAGTGCTTTAAAGCTTTGGAATGTTAATGGTTAACATTTGTTTTCCAGTTTTGCAGTGATCAGTATGAGTCATAAAGGGAGATAAATGATTTCAGTATTTCTTCAGATATTTTGTTGAAAGATGTTGAGGTTCAGTGTGCCTGCCCTCTTTCTCCTCATCCTTGATGTCTTTTCATTTTGAAATCACATGGATGTCAGGGTTTTAATCATGTATTGATATTGGCGGGATTTGGGGCTGAAGAATTCACCAGGTGGTTTTTTTGTTTTGTTTTTGTTTAGTTTTTCAGTGTTATGGAGTTCATTTTCTTATGACTCCTGTGGAGAAAAAAACCCAAACAAAAACAAACAAAAAGGAAAAAAAAACAAAACGTACACACACCCCAACCAGAACCAAGTACACAGCGAACAGATTTAACAATTCAAAATAAAGGAAATAAATGGGAAGAGGGTCAATGATTTCATCCATTTCCTGACCCACAGATTTCAAGTTTGAACAGTGTGGTGATGTTTGTTGCCATGGTGACCACTTCCACCTGTGTTCAGTCACTTGCATTTTAGTCAGTGTTTTAATTGATTAATTGATTTATTCATTCATTCATTCATTTCCTTGTGCGTCCCCCCCCCCCCCCCAGCCCCCCTTTAGTGATAACAACCAACAAACCAGGTGGAATTCGGTGAACACTTTGTCCATGCGGCGCTCCAGTGTCTGTTCTCAGAGCTGAGCGAGAAGAAGAAGAAAGAAGCAATAACGTCTTAGAAAATGAGTGTCTGCTAACCAAACTTACTGGAAATAAATTATTATTATTTATTTATTTATTTATTTATGTATGCTTATAATTGACTTCATCAAGTTTTTGCGCCTTATACATATTATTATTATTAGTAGTAGTTTTTTTTTTCCTCAAGGCCTGGGTTACGCTGCTGGTCAGGCATCTGCTTGGCAGATGTGGTGTAGCGTATATGGATTTGTCCGAACGCAGTGACGCGTCCTTGAGCTACTGAAACTGAAACTGAAAGTGGTACCTTGCTGTAACATGACACTGACTCCACAAGTAGAAACCACACGACACGTTTCAGCAAGCTGGTTTCAGTGCTGCGAACAGGAGAATAAAATGACCATATTTTGGAACAAGAGTCTGAATCTGTTCTCATCCCACCCCTGATCTCCCCGTGTGGATACAGAGTCAGTTGTTTATTAGCAGTTTTGAGTATTAGTTGTAGCGGTTCCACCTCCTGGGCGTTTTATGTCTAAAATTTCCCCTTTTTTATCACTGATTTTGTGTCCATCTTTTTTTCTTTTCTATTTTTTCCAGTTTTTTTGGGTGGGCGTTTCCTTCTCTTTGGGGCTTGAGCATCGTGTTTTCTTTCTCTGTCACATAGGGATATGTTTGTCACGGAGCAGTGTCTTCTTTCTCTGTCACATAGGGATATGTTTGTCACAGAGCAGTGTCTTCTTTCTCTGTGACATAGGGATATGTTTGTCACGGAGCAGTGTCTTCTTTCTCTGTCACATAGGGATATGTTTGTCACGGAGCAGTGTCTTCTTTCTCTGTCACATAGGGATATGTTTGTCACGGAGCAGTGTCTTCTTTCTCTGTCACATAGGGATATGTTTGTCACGGAGCAGTGTCTTCTTTCTCTGTCACATAGGGATATGTTTGTCATGGAGCAGTGTCTTCTTTCTCTGTCACATAGGGATATGTTTGTCACGGAGCAGTGTCTTCTTTCTCTGTCACATAGGGATATGTTTGTCACGGAGCAGTGTCTTCTTTCTCTGTCACATAGGGATATGTTTGTCATGGAGCAGTGTCTTCTTTCTCTGTCACATAGGGATATGTTTGTCACGGAGCAGTGTCTTCTTTCTCTGTCACATAGGGATATGTTTGTCATGGAGCAGTGTCTTCTTTCTCTGTCACATAGGGATATGTTTGTCACGGAGCAGTGTCTTCTTTCTCTGTCACATAGGGATATGTTTGTCACGGAGCAGTGTCTTCTTTCTCTGTCACATAGGGATATGTTTGTCACGGAGCAGTGTCTTCTTTCTCTGTCACATAGGGATATGTTTGTCACGGAGCAGTGTTTGGTGGCCAGGAAAATGTCTGTTGCCCTTTTCTTTTTATATTTTTTTTGTACGTGGGGTGGATGTGTTTGCTTTACTTGTGTGTACTTTTGCTGCACAGTGTATTTTTTTTCAGACGGTATAGTCGAATTTGATGACTTGTTGGCATTTGCCCTTTAAAGTCAAGTTTAAATGGGCAAAGGTATTTTCTTTCTTTTGTTTTGAATTAAAAAAAAAATCTAAATCTTGTGTTCAGAAATATCATCTGTGGCAGAAATAGTCTACACCAGCGACTTACCCATGGTGTGTTTTCTGTGGTGGTTACCACGAGAACCTAATCTTGTGTTTAGAGATATCATCTGTGGCAGAAATAGTCTACACCAGCGACTTACCCATGGTGTGTTTTCTGTGGTGGTTACCACGAGAACCTAATCTTGTGTTTAGAGATATCATCTGTGGCAGAAATAGTCTACACCAGCGACTTACCCATGGTGTGTTTTCTGTGGTGGTTACCACGAGAACCTAATCTTGTGTTTAGAGATATCATCTGTGGCAGAAATAGTCTACACCAGCGACTTACCCATGGTGTGTTTTCTGTGGTGGTTACCACGAGAACCTAATCTTGTGTTTAGAGATATCATCTGTGGCAGAAATAGTCTACACCAGCGACTTACCCATGGTGTGTTTTCTGTGGTGGTTACCACGAGAACCTAATCTTGTGTTTAGAGATATCATCTGTGGCAGAAATAGTCTACACCAGCGACTTACCCATGGTGTGTTTTCTGTGGTGGTTACCACGAGAACCTAATCTTGTGTTTAGAGATATCATCTGTGGCAGAAATAGTCTACACCAGCGACTTACCCATGGTGTGTTTTCTGTGGTGGTTACCACGAGAACCTAATCTTGTGTTTAGAGATATCATCTGTGGCAGAAATAGTCTACACCAGCGACTTACCCATGGTGTGTTTTCTGTGGTGGTTACCACGAGAACCAGTTTCCTCTTTTGGTCCCCTTGTCTTCAGAGGGTGTAGAGAGTGTTTGTTTGATGCATTTTTTTCATCTTTTTTTTGTTTTTGGTGGTTAGTTTTGTGATGTGACTTGAGCCGTCATGTGGCCCTGAGAAGTTGTTGGCTGGGCGCTGGGCCACATTGATTTGATTTGATTTGAATTCTTCTCCACAACAGGAACACCTCTCTGCCTATTGTACTGTGCTGTTGTTTGCTGTTGATAAAAAAAAGCAGTTTCTAGGGTTAAAAAAATATGTTGCATTTAAAAGTAAAGGGAGCATCTGGATGATTATTTGTGTCAGGGAACCAGCATACAATCTGTTGTATTTATAAGGAAAAGGAGCATCTAGGTGATTATTTGTGTCAGGAATTCAACAGAAAAAAACCCAAAACGAACAAAACCTAAATAATGTCAGAGATCAGTAGCAGAATCATTTGATGTTGAATGATGACACTGATGCTTGTACTGGCATGGTAGAATTTTATCTCTGGGCCCAGTCGTATGAGCGATCTCAGCTTGCACCAAGTTTGCAGAAAGTTAAGAAATTTCCCAAGTTTTTGGAATTTGTGTTGTGGACTTTCTTAATGATAAGCAAACTCAGCGCTGGTTAAGAAATTTCCAGAGCCTTTGGAATTTGTGCTGTGGGCTTAGGACAGTTCTTAATGGAAAGCAAATTTAGCATTGGTTCAGAAATTTCCCCCCAGTCTTTGGAATCTGTGTCATGGACTTAGAAAAATTCTTAATTCTAAGCAAACTTAGTGATGGTTCAGAAATTTCCCAGGCATTGGATTTTGTTGCGTTGTGGACTGAAATTCATAACGCTAAGCATAGCGCTGGTTAAGAAATTTCCCTGAGCCTTTGGACTTTGCGTTGTGGACTTGCGCTATGCAAACACAGCGCTGCAAAGGATCGCTCATGGCAACCCAGCCCTGGTCCTTGGAGATGATATTTCATGTGGAAAAAAACCCATAAAGGAGTCTCCTTCACCCTGTGGGAAAGGTGTGGTGGTGATGGGAGAATGTGAATCCTGTGAACAGTGATGGAACTGGCTGTAACCGTGGTGTGTGTGTACATAATAGTTAACAGTGCTATTTATTCCGGTATGGTCCGTGTTCTGCCGCCCTGTTTACCATTCCAGATGCAATAAACGTCCAACTTGAAGTGACCTTCACACTGAACACAGATCGTAGTTCTCCTATTTATTTGTGTTTATTTTTCTCGGCTCTTTGGCTGCTGCTTCTGCTTAATTGAGGGTTAAGTGTGTGTGTGTGTGTATTCATTTATTTGTACATACATGCGTGAAAACTTTGTTTTTAGCTGTGGTTAGGAAATATGTCAGGACTGAGAATGGAAAATCAGTGTGTGTGTGTGTGTGTGTGTGTGTGTGTGTGTGTGTGTGATAAATACAGGCATCATTTTGTCTCCAAATGATGACTCAGACTAGTGATGAATGTGATTCTCTCTCTCTTTTTTTTGTTTTTATTATTGTTTTTTTAAGTGTCTAATCTTTTTTTTCCCCCCCTTTTTAAAATTTTAATTCTTCTTTCTTTTCTTAGCATTTAATAACTGTATAGTTTGCAAGGTTTGAGGATAATGTTTGTTTATTCCTGTCTTTTTTCAGCTAAAAGTGTGGCTTCCATATTCCTCACAATAGAATCTTCTTGTATTGGCATCAGTGTGCACCCTTGAAATCTCATGTACCTTTTGCTGTGCTAGCAGTATGTATGTACCTTTTGCTGTGCTAGCAGTATGTATGGTGTACCTTTTGCTGTGCTAGCAGTATGTATGTACCTTTTGCTGTGCTAGCAGTATGTATGTACCTTTTGCTGTGCTAGCAGTATGTATGTACCTTTTGCTGTGCTAGCAGTATGTATGTACCTTTTGCTGTGCTAGCAGTATGTATGTACCTTTTGCTGTGCTAGCAGTATGTATGTACCTTTTGCTGTGCTAGCAGTATGTATGTACCTTTTGCTGTGCTAGCAGTATGTATGTACCTTTTGCTGTGCTGCTGTGCTAGCAGTATATACGGAGTGTTGGTTTGCCTTGTTTGGTTTATGTCGGGAGATTACTGTGCAGACACAGAAGAGATATTTTCATTCCTCATCAAGGACTGTGAATGGGTTGAACAGTGCATACCAGTTTTGTGTGTGGTAGTGTGTGTGTGTGTGTGTGTGTGTGGTAGTGTGTGTGTGTGTGTGGTAGTGTGTGTGTGTGTGTGTGTGTGGTAGTGTGTGTGTGTGTGTGTGTGTGTGGTAGTGAGTGGTTGTGTGTGTGTATGTGTGTGTGTGTGTGTGTGTGTGTGTGGTAGTGTGTGTGTGTGTGTGTATGTGGCAGTGTGTGTGGTAGTGTGTGTGTGTGTGTGTGTGTGTGTGTGTGTGTTTTGTCCCAGCCTTACCATATTTGTAAAGCCACAGAATTTGTATGTGTATTTTTTTTTAAGTTGAGGGTGGTTTTTTTATTTTTATATATATTTTTTTATTTGGTATGGATGTATTGTTTTGAAAATGTTGTCTGTATAGCTTTGTATGTAAGTGTGTGTGTGTGTGTGTGTGTGTGTTGTGTGTGTGTGTGTTGTGTGTGTGATAAATGTTGTTTTTATTTCCTTTTGTGCAACTGTTATTTGAGTAATTGTGTATGTTTCTGGCCTTGAAGTAATTGTGTATGTTTCTGGCCTTGAAGTAATTGTGTATGTTTCTGGCCTTGAAGTAATTGTGTATGTTTCTGACCTTGAAGTAATTGTGTATGTTTCTGGCCTTGAAGTAATTGTGCATGTTGTTTTTTTTCCAGATGAAATGTTGAAAACCTGTTGTTTGCATATGTGTATCTTGAATATAAATGTTAACTAGGCATTTGACTGTGTGTTACTGTACATGGACTAAACGTTTTATCGGTTGTGCTGTGTGTGTGTGTGTGTGTGTGTGATTGTGTGTGTGTGATTGTGTGTGTGTGTGTGTGTGTGCATGTGTGTGTGTGTGTGTGTGTGTGTGTGTGTGTGTGCATGTGTGTGTGTGTGTGTGTGTGTGTGTGTTAGGTAAGAGAGAAGTGCAACACAACAGCATAATACAACACAACTGTGCAGAACACAGACACACACACACACACAAACAACAACTACAGAACTCAAAACAATATATAAACTTCTTTCTCTTCCACAAGGAATCAATCAATCATTCATTCATTCACAGACTTGTCTGCAACCCTCTTTTTCCTCACCACAGTCCCCCCCCCAACCCCCCGCCCCACACACATACACCAAGCGACAAACACAGAAATCACACACCCACACATAATTTATCGTGCATGCTTACACAAAACACACATCTAAAGCGTCGTGCTGTGTGTCTGGGGTAAACCATTGTACCGGCGACCATTCCTTGGAATTTACAGGACACTTCAACTGTTTCTGTTTCTTCCCCTGCCATTGACTTTCACAAATGATGATTTCTAATTAATGATAATAACAATCATATTTGTGACAGAAATAATAGTAATAAAATAATAATGATAATATTATTTATTTTCAGTCTAATATCATCATCTTAGATTAACGGACAATAAATGTATAAACAAACTTGCACACAAAATCACTACTGCTCCCCTTCCAAAACACTCTCCGATCCATCAAAAAACAAGACAGTGGCCTCCCCCTCAACCCCCACAAAAAAACAAAAAAAACAAAAAAAAAATATGGGGGTGGGGGGGAATCCCGGAACAATCAGTGGTTTGCCGTGAACATTTTTGTAGGTGTTCCCACACGTAACCAGGCTTTCTGATCTTGGGAAAGAAGAAAACAATCGATATTGTGGGAGAACGTGAGCTGGAGGCTGCGACGAGAAAGACCGGCGGGCACGTTTTAATCCCAGCTGTCACAGACTCTGTGGACGCACTGAGGAAGGTTTTTAATTCAGCAGAATCGTTGGAAATTTTGTTCGGGAATTTCATTCAGTTAAGCGCAGCTTGTCCGCAACGATTTAATTAATTAATAATTTAGTCCAATTTTTGTGTGTGTGTGTGTGTGCAAATATCAGCTACGCTACTCTGTCAACACAACTTGGTTGTAAATGTAGCCTACTCGTCCTTCACAGTTACACAACCACAAACTGAATTATCAGTTATATAAACACACACACACGCACGCGCGGTCTCAAGGCCTTTAAACCGCATCGGGTTTGTTCAGTCACGAATCTGCCTTTTGTAGGCCTATAGTTGTAGTTATATTGGGACTGGCAGTCATCTGCCTAGACCTCTCGGCCTTTTTATGCCCCCATCGAATTTTCATCTTCACTTCTTCCATTTTATGTATTTATTTTCATCTTTTGTTTGTTGTTGTTGGGCGGTGTACGCAAGTACCCTTCTGCACGAAACTTTGTTTTACTCTGCGACGTTCACTACCAGATCCAGATCACAGTAAAAAAAAATTTTCCTTTTAAGATGGTGTTGGTGTCAAGATTTTTGATCGTGTTAGTATTTTGTGCAAGTTTAACTTCGATTGGTAATGCATTCCATGTTTGTGCAATTCGGGTTGCCAATGATTTTTTTTCTAATGTTGGTGTTGCAGTGTTCTAAACAAATTTTCTTTACTGAGTTCCTTGCACTATCATTATTATTTTCATATTTTTACACAGCAGATGAGGTAAAGCGTAGCGCATATGGATCTGCCCGTACGCTCTGACACCTCCTTGAAAATGAAACTGCTTAATTCATAACAGTAATATGCATGAATGTCAGAATTAAGCATGGTTAGTGCCAATGCAAAAGTCCTGCACACTGTCACACAGACGGAACATCCTTCAAAAGCTTGTGAAGAAGCAGGCAGAGACATCCATGGTAAGCAGGCCTCGATGCTTTCACACTGGTTTGGTGCAGTGGGTAAACTGGCATTACTGTCTGCCAAGGGTGTTGAAAATGAGTCGCATGTTGGAAAACTCCCCGGTTCTCGATTTCACTGGGCCACCAATGTCCTCAAGTTTCGTGACGTAACCATCAAATCAAGTCACGTGGGAATCGCAAGCGAAAAAGTGTATGTGTCAGCTTCATTGGGTTGACTGAGGTTAAAGGGACACTCCAGGCCGTGATCTTTTGCCCAGTCTGTCAGAATCCTGACCTTCCAAACTGTATATTCTGCCCAAGTTTTGATATCAAAGAAACAGGTAATCAGCTACATGAGCAAAAAGTTTCGGACTGGGCATGGCGGAAGTCGACAAAAGCAGACGATCGAACTTCAGCTTTCCGGCAACGTTTGCTGTGCTGTGCTTTGTGTTTTGTTTTGGAAAAGTTCAGCGACAGAGGTAAGAAGTGTAAACGTATGAAGGTATACGCGTATAAATGTCATAGTTTCAAGTTTAATAAACCTTGAACTCCTATTGGAGCATTGCAGCATACATAGTTTAACAAACAGCACCCCCAACATGCAGACAGCAAAGAAAACGTGGAACAAAATAAAACATATCGCTCTTTTCAACTGTACTTTTTTACGACCGCAGAAATTAAAAACATATTTTGGAGCAAGATACTTGTTTGGAAAATATTGCTCTGGAACCTTTTAACCAAACGTTGACATGGATTTCAGGATATTTAACGTGTGTGAAAAATTGATCTGCTTGCGTGTACATACACACGTTCAGAGGGGGTTCAGGCGGTACATATGCTGACATGGAAATTCCATAATAAGATGAAATTCGCATTCAGTGACTCAGTGGCATTACACACTCCTTGCAGATTCGTAATCCACGCACTGCGTAAGAAACAGGAGCCATGTTCAGATTAGTTTGCTCCGTCTGGTCAGCTCGCGCTTGTTTCAGTTCCATGTTAAAGCCGCCTTGAACTGTCAGTCTGAGGGTCCTGGGTTCCATTCCCGGTCGCGCGGGTAGGTTAAGGGTGGAGAGATTTGTTCCCCGACACCCCACAACGGATGTGCAGACCCACTCGTGTCTGAACACCCATCGTGTGTATGCACATGCCTAGGGGTTATATACTAACATCACAGATCGTGTAATCCTAGTTCGCATTCGGCATGATTTTCGAATGACGGGTGCGGTGGCCGAGTGGTTAGAGCTCTGGATTCTTGCCCGAGTTCGATTCCCAGTTTCGATGCACCTGGTGGGTGAAAGGTGGACATGAGTTCCATCTCCCAGGTCAGCATATGTACCGCACGAACACTGTCTGTTCGTGTGTATACGCCCGCAGAGGATCAACTACACACGTTAAATATCATGTTATCCACGTCAGCGTTCACATAAAAAGGTTAAACTGAAATTTTAAAAGGTTAAACAGTTTTCTTTTCTTTCTTTCTTTCTTCTTCTTCTTCTTATTTTAAATTATGAATCCATGTCATAATCTATGTCAGCGTTTGACAGATTGTGGAAACACGAAAATACCCACCATGGATTAACCGCGATAGATTCGTCAGTAAGTTGAAGGTGGTCTTATGCAGTCAGTGAAAAGAAAGCGGAAAAAAAAGAAAGGTGGGTGGGGGGGGGGGGGAGGTCTTAAGGGGAGGCCAATGAGTCTGTCCAAACCAGCAACTCCCCCACCTCCCCACTCCCTTCACTGACTGTGGCCACACAGAGCGTCCTCAGTCATCAGTAGGTAAATGCCCGTCTGGTTGTGAGCAGTATATCATACAGACTGTATTTCAACACTGCGAGCATTATAACAACCACGAAGTCGAATGAAAATAGACAGAGAGAGAGACTCAGAGAGAGAGAGAGAGACTCAGAGAGAGAGAGAGAGAGAGAGAGAGAGAGAGAGAAGACCTGTCCACCCTGCTGACGCAGCAGTTTTGAAAGACAGCTTCGTGTCGGCTCTCCATGGTAACTGCTGTATCCAGTTGCACGGTCACCGGCCGACAGAATATCACATTGAAGAGGAAGCACGTGCCGTCAAGGAAAGGACGCACTGACTGTATAGAAAGGACGCACTGACTGTATAGAAAGGACGCACTGACTGTATAGAAAGGACGCACTGAATGTATAGAAAGGACGCACTGAATGTGTAGAAAGGACGCACTGACTGTATAGAAAGGACGCACTGACTGTATAGAAAGGACGCACTGAATGTATAGAAAGGACGCACTGACTGTATAGAAAGGACGCTGACTGTATAGAAAGGACGCGCTGACTGTGTAGAAAGGACGCTGACTGTGTAGAAAGGACGCACTGACTGTGTAGAAAGGACGCGCTGACTGTATAGAAAGGACGCACTGAATGTATAGAAAGGACGCACTGAATGTGTAGAAAGGACGCACTGACTGTGTAGAAAGGACGCACTGACTGTGTAGAAAGGACGCGCTGAATGTATAGAAAGGACGCACTGAATGTATAGAAAGGACGCACTGACTGTATAGAAAGGACGCTGACTGTATAGAAAGGACGCGCTGACTGTGTAGAAAGGACGCGCTGACTGTATAGAAAGGACGCGCTGACTGTATAGAAAGGACGCACTGACTGTATAGAAAGGACGCACTGAATGTATAGAAAGGACGCACTGACTGTGTAGAAAGGACGCGCTGACTGTATAGAAAGGACGCACTGACTGTATAGAAAGGACGCACTGACTGTATAGAAAGGACGCACTGACTGTATAGAAAGGACGCACTGAATGTATAGAAAGGACGCACTGAATGTATAGAAAGGACGCACTGAATGTGTAGAAAGGACGCACTGACTGTATAGAAAGGACGCGCTGACTGTATAGAAAGGACGCACTGAATGTGTAGAAAGGACGCACTGACTGTATAGAAAGGACGCACTGAATGTATAGAAAGGACGCACTGACTGTATAGAAAGGACGCACTGAATGTGTAGAAAGGACGCACTGAATGTATAGAAAGGACGCACTGAATGTGTAGAAAGGACGCGCTGAATGTATAGAAAGGACGCATTGAATGTATAGTTAGAATGTCTGAATAAAGTACATACTGGGCACGTGCCGTGAAGGAAAGGACGCACTGAATGTATAGAAAGGACGCACTGAATGTATAGAAAGGACGCATTGAATGTATAGAAAGGACGCACTGAATGTATATTTAGAATGTCTGAATAAAGTACATACTGGGCACGTGCCGTGAAGGAAAGGACGCACTGAATGTATAGAAAGGACGCACTGAATGTATAGAAAGGACGCACTGAATGTATAGAAAGGACGCGCTGAATGTATAGTTAGAATGTCTGAATAAAGTACATACTGGGCACGTGCCGTGAAGGAAAGGACGCGCTGAATGTATAGTTAGAATGTCTGAATAAAGTACATACTGGGCACGTGCCGTGAAGGAAAGGACGCGCTGAATGTATAGTTAGAATGTCTGAATAAAGTACATACTGGGCACGTGCCGTGAAGGAAAGGACGCACTGAATGTATAGTTAGAATGTCTGAATAAAGTACATACTGGGCACGTGCCGTGAAGGAAAGGACGCGCTGAATGTATAGTTAGAATGTCTGAATAAAGTACATACTGGGCACGTGCCGTGAAGGAAAGGACGCGCTGAATGTATAGTTAGAATGTCTGAATCAAGTACATACTGGGCACGTGCCGTGAAGGAAAGGACGCACTGAATGTATAGTTAGAATGTCTGAATAAAGTACATACTGGGCACATGCCGTGAAGGAAAGTGAATGTATAGTTAGAATGTCTGAATAAAGTACATACTGGGCACATGCCGTGAAGGAAAGTGAATGTATAGTTAGAATGTCTGAATAAAGTACATACTGGGCATATAACACTGAATGGTGACTGAGCAAGGCTAGATTTAGAAGCCAAAGTCTTTTGTGACCTGTCAACACCACCCAGTCCTGGTTATTTGAGAATAGTAATTAAAACAAAATGTGTGAAAAACTGTATTCCAATGAGGAAATGTCACCCCCACCCCCGTCTCTCTCTCTCTCACTGTGTGTGTGTGTGTGTGTGTGTGTGTGCGTGCGTGTGCGTGTGTGTGTGTGTGTGTGTGTGTGTGTGTGTGTGTGTGCATAGGTTGTGTGTGTGCATAGGTTGTGTGTGTGTGCGCGTGTGTATGTGTGTGCGTGCGTTCGGGTGTTGTGTGTGCGTGTGTGTGCGTGCGTGCGTGCATATGTGTAGTGGTCTTACGCCCGACTAGGAAGCGAGTGTGCACGGGTTTTAATCCTGAGGTTTCACCCCCCCCCTCCCCCCTTCGGTAGACCTTGAGTGGTGGTCTGGGTGCTAGACATTCGGATGACACCGGTAAATCGAGGTCCTGTGCGTTGTATGCGTGTAAAGGAACAAAAGGTTTGTCCTTCGGGTTGTCCTTCGCAGAGTTCAGTAGAAACACTGACAGTAATTGATAACCTTGCAGACAGACAGAAAGATAGAAAAATTAAACAGGTGACGCTGAACAGTAGCGACGCACTTTCTCGGGGGAGAGCAGTCCGAATTTCACACGTAGAAATCTGTTGTGACGAAACAGTACAATACATCACAATACAACATAATACAACGCAATACGATACAACACAACACAT